>NC_089250.1:164365994-164674431 GCF_963930625.1 Muntiacus reevesi
CAGTATTATATATATACACACAGACACAGACACACATACAGTATTATATATATATATATACACACACAGACACACATACAGTATTATATATATATATATACACACACAGACACACATACAGTATTATATATATATATATACACACACAGACACACATACAGTATTATATATATATATATACACACACAGACACACATACAGTATTATATATATATATACACACACAGACACACATACAGTATTATATATATATATATATACACACACACACAGACACACATACAGTATACATATATTTACATATATGCCCACAGACACACATAGAGTATACATATATTTATATATACACACACAGACACATATACAGTATATATATATATACACACACACACAGACACACATACAGTATATATATATATATATAGACACACAGACACACATACAGTATACATATATTTATATATATGCCCACAGACACACATAGAGTATACATATATTTATATATACACACACAGACACATGTACAGTATATATATATATACACACACACACAGACACACATACAGTATATATATATATATATATACACACACACAGACACACATACAGTATACATTTATTTATATATATGCACACAGACACACATACAGTATATATATATTTATATATATACACACACACAACTGAATCAGTTTACTATACACCTGAAAGCAACACAACACTATGAATATCTATATTTCAATAAAAATTTTAAGCAACCTAAACCAAAAAAGATGCTGTGTACATTGGGCCAAAGTGATTTAGCACTTGTAGCAAATGGCCTTCACAACGTTTGAAAGATGCAGTTTTGCAGTAGCCTGAACAAAGACCAAGAATAGAAGGGAAAGAGAAGTTTGAGGGGACCAGAGTGGTGGTCAAAGTGGTTGCTTCAAAGAAGAATTAGAAAAAAATAAGAGAGAGAGAGAGAGATTTCATGAATGGCATTTCTAATCCTGAGACTTTGTGACATAAAGTAGGACGTCAGCTTTAATAGGATGCCTACCAGAAACAGCTTGGAGGATGGTTTAGAGGAATGAATTTCTAATTTCTCAAATGATACTCTTCTAAGTCATGTGGAGACCATCACTATTAGAACCGGTAGTGAGGGATGGCGGGGAGTTGGGGGAGCCCAAGCCCCCTCCCTTATGATAAAACAGGACACTTTCAGCAGCCTGGGCCTGGATACTAGGTGTGTGGGGACAGTACACTATGCCTTTTTTTGTTTTTTAAGATTCATTTATTTATTTTTGGCTGCGCTGGGTTTTCGTGGCTGCGAGCAGACTTGCTCTAGTTGCAGAGACTGGGTGCTACTCTTTGCTGTGGTCCCTGGGCTTCTTCGGTTTCCCTGGTGGCTCAGATGGTAAAGTTTCTGCCTGAAATGCAGGAGACCTGGGTTCGATCCGTCGATCAGGAAGATCTCCTGGAGAAGGAAATGGCTACCCACTCCAGTGTTCTTGCCTGGAAAATGCCATGGATGGAGCAGCCTGGTGGGTTACAGCCCATGGGGTCCCAAAGAGTTGGACATGACTGAGCAACTTCACTTTCACTTTCACGGGCTTCTCTTGGCATTGGATTTTCTCGTCGTGGTGGCTTCTCTGGTTGAGGCTCCTGAGCGTTAGGTGCACGGGCTTCGGGAGTTGGGACACATAGGCTTAGCTGCTCGGGCCACGTGGGGTCTTAGTTCCCCAGCCAAGGATCGAACCTGTGTCCCCTGCATTGGCAGGCAGATTCTCAAACACAGGATCTGCGGGGAAGCCCACCCACTGACACCTCCCCCCGCACCCCGCCCGGCCCTGTGGCTTTAACTTGAACTTCTTCTCGTATCTTTATTGGCATTTGGGTTTCTTCTATGTGAAATGTCTCAAGTCCTTTGCCCTTTAGAAAATATTGGATTGTTTCATTTTATCAAATTGGTTCTGGATCTGAGCCTTCCTTGGTTTTAAGGATGGCACATTTTTTTTCTGCTCTGTTTTGTGGCTTCATTTTTTTCTCTCTTAATGATATATTGTTCTTTTAAAAACATTTACTTATTTGGCTGCGTTGACTCTCAGTTGCGGCTCGTGGACTCTCTAGTGGTGGTACTCAGGCTCAGCGGCCCTGTGACATGCGAGATCTTCGTTTACCAACCAGGGACTGAACCTACACCCTCTGCACTGCAAGGCAGATTCTTAACCACTGCACCACCAGGAAAGTCCCTTAATGGTATGCTTTGATAAGCAGAAGTTTTAAAATTTTAATGCGGTCAGTTATATCAGACTTTCCTTTTTATGGTTAATATTTTCTGCCTTGCTTTATAATTTTTTCCCACAAAGATAGTCTTCTATAGGATTTTGCCATTTATATTTAGGTCTGTAATCTGCCTAGAGTTGATTTTTGAGTGTGGTGTGAGGTAGGGGTCCAGTTAAACTTTTTTCCCTATGGATACCAAATTATCCCAGCTCTATTTATTATCCTTTTTCATTGCTTTATGGTGTTACCTTTAGAATCAATCACATGTCTGTATATGAACAAATATTGATCTATTTCTGTCTTCTAAAGCCAGAACCACACTGCAATAATAGCTTTATAATAAGTTTTCTTTTCTGCTCTTAATTTCTGGCAGGACAAGATCTCCCTCTTGTTCATCTCAAGAGTTTCATGGCTGATCTTGGTTCTTTGCTTTTCTACAAAAATTTTAGAATCATTTTTCAATTTACATGAAGCGTCTGTAGAGAGTTTGCTTTGAGATTGCCTTGAATCTATAGATTTGATATTTTGCAGTATTGTGTCTTCCAAACTATGAGCATGATGTCTCTCTCCACTTATTTAGGTTCCTTTAATTTTTTCAAGGTATGTAGTTTTGTCTATGACTTGAGTACATTTTGCTAGCTAGACTTGTAAGTAGTTGCTATTTTGACGTTATTGAAAATTATATCATTACAAATGTATCTGCCCCTTATTAGTCACAGTAATTTACCCAAATTTGTTTTTTTTTTTTAGATTCTTTAAATGTAAACAAAAATAGCTTCCACAAATGATGACAGTTTGGTGTCATCCTTCTGATCCTTACACTATTTATTTGTTTTCTGGCCTTATTGCTCTGGCTAGGGCCTCTATTAAAATATTGAATAGAAATGGTGATAGTAGACACGATTGTTTTATTTGTAATCTTAATACTCTCACCACTTTTTCAATTAGTATAATGTCTGGTGAGAGTGAATATCCTTTATCAGTTTAAGGAAGATTTCCTCTGTTTCTGGCATTTCTGGTTTACTACAACTCTGTTTTCCGTCATGTAGGCATAATGAATTTTATCCAATGCTTCTTGTAAATTTATGAAAAAAATCACTTAATTTTTCTTTTTGAATATGTGAAGGTGGTAAAGTACATTCACTGATTTTCTAATGATAAACCAACCTTGAATTACTGCTATAAGCTCAACTTGGCTGTAATATAATATTATTTTCTTACATTGCTGGATTAGCATGATGATATTCTATTTAGGATTTTTGTTGTTCAGTCGCTGTTTTGTCCGACTCTTTGCCACCCCATGAACTGTAGCATGCCAGGCTCCTCTGTCCTTCACTATCTCCCAGAGTTTGCTAAAATTCATGTCCATCGAGTTGTGATGCCATGTAACCATCTCATCCTCTTCCCTGCCACCCCTTCTCCATCTGCCATCAATCTTTCCCAGCGTCGGGGTCTTTCCCAATGAGTTGGCTCCAATGAGTAGGCGCCAATGAGTAGCAGGTGGCCCAAGTATTGGAGCTTCAGCTTTAGCGTTAGTTCTTCAAATGAATATTGAGGACTGATTTCCTTTAGGATTCATGGTTTGCTCTTGCTGTACAAGTGATTCTTAAGCGTCTACTCCAGCACCACAAATTTTACATCTGTATGAATGAGAGAGATTAAAACGTATTTTTCCTTCATTGTACTGTCTTTATCAGGCTTTCATATCAATGTTATGCTAGCCTAATGAGTTGGGATATAGAGCAACAATGTTTTTTGTTTGCTGTTTTTTATCTATTTATTTTTAAATTGAAGTACAGTTGAGCAACTATGTTTTGATTGTAATAGTCTTGGCAGGACACTGCTGCTTCTGCTAGATACAACTGCTACCACTGCGTCTGAATTCTTTCTTGTATATCCTCATTTGCTCTGTGCTCAAAGTCCTGGGTGAAGGTGTCTGATTGGCTGAGCAGACTGCCCAGGATGGGGAAGGGGGAGGCTCTGATTCCCTTACTTTCTGTGCTGAGAGGGGATATACTTCTTTCCAAGACTGGAAGGAGGCTGCATGGTAGACAGATGATTTTTCCTCCCTCCTCTCCAGCAAGAAAAGACAACAGTCCTGGATAGTAACCCTGTGCTTACACTCATTGAAGATTGAAAGGACTAGGTGGACCAAAGGGAAGGATGAAAAGAAAATGTATATTTAGTTGTCTGGGTATTCACACTGTTCTACATTTCAGAGAATCTGAAATTCCTCAGGGTGAATGGGAATTGGGTATTCTACGGGTTCGTGATAGTCTGCAGGACTTAACCTAATTTTAACTCAGTATGAATCCTGTCTGTCTCTTTGCGACAGACTGTAGCCCGCCAGGCTCCTCTGTCCATGGAATTCTCCAGGCAAGAATACTGGAGTGGGTAACCATTCCCGTCTCCGGGGGTTCTTCCTGATCCAGGGATCGAACTTAGTATTACTCTCTCTAACCATCATCTGTACACACAGTCAAGCATCCCTGAGTTTTGAGGACTCAAGGAGATGATAAATGTGAAAGCACCATGCGTATTACCCAGCACACAGCACATACTTAACACTTGCTCATCTTGAGTCTAAAGCTTGCTTGATCAATTCCATCTACAGCTGTTCTTTAAAATGTTCTAGGAAAGATCATGGCTGTTTGCTTCTTGCCTTTCCAAGTTGGCCGATCAATGGAACCATAACAGAAAACTCCATTCCTCTCATCCTCACTGTCTCTGGTCCCAGGAAGTCCTGGAGAATTCAGTCTTCCTGAGGGTCAGGGTCTAAAGTAGGCTCCTGCTCCCAAGTTAAGTTTGCACATAATTAGATTCCACCTTATTCAGCTTTTACTGCATATAATTTTATAGACATCAGGCATGTGTGTCTTCAATTTTCCCTTTTAAAAAACAAAATAAACAAGCAAAAAAAAAAAAACAAACCACACCCCAAATATAAAACCCCGAGAGGGTCTCGTGTTTCCATTGTTATTTCTAGGTGGGGAAATGCAACTAGAAATACACTTTTTTTTTTAAACAAAAGTAGCATATTCTTTGTAGAAAATTCAAATAATATATAAGCATCTGAATTAAAGTATGTGTCTTTTTGCCTTCTGCTCTAGTCCCAGTCCTCAAAGGTTACCACTGTTAACAGTTTGATGTATATTATTCTAGACTTTAAAACGTAAAAATAAACTTCACGCACATCTTCATGTACACACACACACACACACACACACACACACACACACACACACACACACACACATACTCTACATACGCTGAGATTCTTTCCCTCCTGAAAATGGAATCATCCCATCAGGAATGTTTTTCAGTCCACTTTTTTCCATTTCCCCCAATATAGCATGGTATGGTAACATGTCAGGCGCTATACATTGATCTTGTTCTTTAATGGCAATATTATAATAATCTAATTAGCCGGTCTCACTGTTTTGCCACAAGAAGAGGTGCTGTCACCCACTCCTTGCACAGCTGTGTGAATACTTCTTTTGCCTAGATCCCTAGAATAAGATAGGACCTTTCAGTGGAAGCGCCCAGCACAGATCCAGGCCTCAGAGGGCTCCCCCATAAATACTGGCTGATGACAACGCTATGTTGTCATATTAATTAGAACAGGAAGAGACCCATTAGGGCAACACATGCACATTCACAGGGCAAACTGGTTCTACAGAAGGCGGATATAACACTTCACATTCTCATCTCTGAAAAGACAAACCACCTTAAATGTAATAAGTGGCAAGTTGCCTGTGTATCAGCATGTAAAATATTCCCCAGGGAGTGTTAGCTTGACAGAATGCATAAAGATATTGCATTAAAGATAAAACAGAGGGAATATTTACCCAGCATAGTTACCTGGAAAATATACAATTTGATCTAGATAGAGGCTTTTACTGTATAAATTATTGTGGCCTCTACTTCAATCACAAACAGCCTTCAAGTTGGGCAATTGCTTTGTGAAAAAAAAAAAAAGCAGAAGAGAACAGTTTCCAATTGTGTGGAATGAGCTTCATTCCAGGCAGCTCGGTTCTGATAGAACAATTTAAACTGGCCGTCTCCTTATCTGATGTGGACATCATTTTTCAGAGGGGCAACCAGCTCAAATTAAATAGTTTTCCCGCAGACAGTCTGTCTGTCTTTTTTTTCCCCCTCTTTCCTTCACCAGGCAGGGTACTGCAGGACTCTGCTAATTTAGGAAGATTGGTCTGGGCAATGCCAAAGTGAGATGGATAGAAACAACTTTAACAGAGAGAAAAATGAGTGAATTAAAAAATGATAATAAAGGACGGCCAGAAGCTGATCTGACATGAGAGACTGCATTCCTGCCTGGTTGATTGCCTCAGAAACCCCTGGAAACCCTGGGCTTTATTTGCAAATGATCTCCACTGTGGACCAAAGAGTTCAATAGGAAAAGTAATGAGCTAAATCAATGAGTTGGCTCGAACCAAATAGGGCCATGGCGCTGGAGTGGGAAGAGGTGAGCAAGAGCGTCCCTGGGACCATTTTGATCAAATTGCTGTGACGGAGGAGGGCTGTTACTTCCTGCCTCCTGCGCTTCACAGGTTTCCCTCTGCACTCCTCTGCTCCTCCTTCAGCCACTTGGAGCTTCAGGCCAGTGAGCTGCATCTCTGAGGACGGGGCCCTCTTCCCAATTTGGGGAGTGCAAAGAGCATGGCTGTGCATTTAGAGACCTTAAGAAAATCCAAAGGAGGCATTTTCTTTTTCTTTTTTTTTTTTTTTTGGACTGGCTGCAAGATGCCGCAGCTCAAAGCCTGTCCTTAAAAATGTCTTTCCTCCCAGTGTCCAAATGTAATACTTCTGCATAATTTTTAAACTTTTAATTTTGAAATAATTCAAACTCATAGAAAAAACTCCTAAGTACCAGTCTCACCTAGATTCGTCTGTTGTTACCATTTGCCACATTTGTTTTATTTGTACAATTCCTCTTTTGCCAATAGACACTTCAGTGTATGTTCCCTGAGAACAAAGACATTCATTCTCTTACACAACCACAGGAAGATTATCAACATCAGAAAATGGGACATTGATCCATGCAGGCTATTATTTAACCCACAGTTCATATTTAAATGACTACAATTCCCTAGTAAGGTCCTTTATGGTAAGTTTCTACCTCCCCTCATCCCACCTGCTTGCCCCATCTTGGGTATATGATCCAATCAAGGATCATACATCACATTTATCACCCTGTCTTTTAAATCTCCTTTTATCTGGGATAGTTCTTTAGATTTTCTTGGCCTTTTATGACCTTGCCATTTTTGCTTGGTTCTTTTTTTTTTTTTGATTGCGCTGAATGGCTTCTAGTATTAGTTCCCTGACCAGGGGCCTTGGGCCCTTGGCACCGAGAGTACCTAGTCCTGACCACTGGACCGCCAGGGAATTCTGACTTTGGGATATTATTTTTTTAACTTTTTATTTTATATTGGGGTATGGCCAATGTCACAGTCATACATATATATGTATCCATTCTCCCAGAGGGCTCCCCTGATAGCTCAGCTGGTAAAGAATCTGACTGCAATGCAGGAGACCTGGGTTCGAAAGATCCCCTGGAGAAGGGAAAGGCTACCGACTCCAGTATTCTGGCCTGGAGAATTCCACAGAATGTGTAAAGTCCATGAGGTTGCAAAGAGTTGGACATGACTGAACGACTTTCACGTTTTCCCTGAAACTCCCCTCCCATCCAGGCTGTCACATAACCTCGAACAGAGTTCCCTGTGCTATAAAGTACGACCGTGGGATTTTGAATCATGTAGGCTAGTTCCATTTTGAAGAATATCCCTCACTTTGGGCTTGTCTGAGGTTTCCTCGTGTTTAGATTCAGGTTGTTTTGGCAGGAAACCACAGGTACTGTCTTCTCAGGATGTCCTGCCTGGAGGCATGTGACATTTGTCCCATGACAGTGACACTGCTTTGGATTACTTAGTACTGTCTGTCACTGTTAAGTTACAGCTTTTCCCTTTGTAATTTAACTAATCTAAGCCTTGTAAGTATCTTACAGACTTTCACCCAATAATTTTAGCTTCTGTTGATGACTCTCATGTATTTTTTTTTATGATGAGAGGCACACATAAGCTGGATTTTTAGAGATATAGGCATTGGGTGAAAGTTTTTCTGAGTAACGGGAAATGGGTCCAGCCAGATCAGAGGTAATCTGGGTGACCTGAAACTCACCCTACTTTTCCTTGCCTTAGGCTGGGTGCTTTTCTCCCATTGGGCTCTGGTGTCCTGTGTTGGGGTGCGCTGGGGTGAGGAGCAGGATGGGGATGTGCTCACCCCCCCCCCTTCCCCCTCCTTCCTGGCCATCCACACCTGACCATTCTCCTCCCCCTCCCCCAATGCAGTCCAGAGATGGGGCAAGTCCTATGGGATGAAGCTGTGGGACAGTGCAGAGAAGGTCCCAGGCCACCACCAGAGAGGACAGGGGCCTCCCTGTGGTCCTTCAGCTGGAGCGTCCATCTATAAAAAGAGACTAGCTCAAGAAGAGGCCATTAGAGTGGGCACCCTGCCGGCGTATGCTGCCTCTACCGTTTCCTGGGTGTGTGGCTTTTCGGGCAAGCGAGTTCCCCCCCTGAGCCTTAGTTTCCTCACCTGTAAACTGGGAGAGTCACATCCCTACCTGTAAGGCTGCTGGAAGGCTGACATGCCCCAGTGGATATAAAGCATTTGTTAGAGTGTCTGTTGGATAAATATTAATTGTCATCATCCTATTAATGATAAGTGAAAGTGCTTCGGGAACTGTGGGGCTCTAGACACACAATAATTGTAGGGATCAGGAGTTCTGTTGAGAGACTCGGGGCTGCCTTAACACTGTGCTGGTCATTTAGTAGCCAATTGAATATGTGTTTTCAGCCTTAGAAGCAGTCACACAATACCTCCTTCCGGGATGACCAGTGCACGGGACAGGCAGGAGAAAGGGGTGTTGATACCATCTGCTTTCCTACCAAGTGCAAAGGGAAGTGTGAGCAGTTCAGAGTCACATGAATTACTGCGGGACTCACGGGGAAGGAGACGCAGGGACTCTCACCTCGTGGCTGTGGATGGCTCTCCTATAACCCTAGAGGAACCAGGTCTCCACTGCTGCCAGGCTCGGGGAACAAGGCTATCACACTCCAGCTTCAATTCCGCACTGCCTGAAGCCAGTCGTGCCTGGTTGGAATGGAGTCACGCGTTCCCGACAAGGCAGCTGGACCCCTCCTCTTGGGTTGGGAGAGTAACTCACATGGACAAGGGTTTTTAGTGAGTCTAGGAGACCTCACTTTCAGTTACCTATTGCTGTGCCGGAAACCACCCCCAGAATTTCGTTGCTTCAAACAACAGGCCCTTAACTATTTCTCACGGCGCTGTGGGTTGTGAATTTGTGCAGGGTGCAGTGGGTCAGTCTGCCTCTCTGCCACTTGATATCTGCGGGGCCTGGGGTAGCCCTGTGTCTTCTCTACTCCCGGGTCTGGTGCTCAGCTAGAAAGGCTTCTGGCTGGGGCTCCAACAGCTCCACTGGGGTCACGTGTCTGGGGCTCCGTGTTGGCCGGGCTCATTCCTCCTCCAGGTGGCCTCTCTTGGGGGGCCTTTCTCTTCCTGTAATGCCCTCCTTGTGGTCTCAACACATGGTGTCTCCTGGACTTCTTACATGGCTCCTAAGAGATAAAAAGCAGAAGCCTCCAAACTTTCTATAGGCTGAGGCTCAGAACTGGTGCAATGTCAATTCTGCTGCATCTTATAGGTTACACTTGGGGTTAAGACTGTTGGGAGAAATATCAGTAACCTCAGGTATGCAGATGGCACCAGCCTTATGACAGAAAGTAAAGAGGAACTAAAGAGTCTCTTGATGAAAGTGAAAGAAGAGAGTGAAAAAGCTGGCTTAAAACTCAACGTTCAAAAAATGAAGACCATGGCATCTGGTCCCACCACTTCATGGGAAATAGATGAGGAAACAATGGAAACAGTGACAGACTTTTATTTTCTTGGGCTCCAATATCAGTGCAGATGGTGACTGCAGTCATGAAATTAAAAGACAATTGCTCCTTGGAAGAAAAATTATGACCAACCTAGACAGCATATTAAAAAGCAGAGACATTACTTTGCTGACAAAGGCCTGTCTAGTTAAAACTATGGTTTTTCCAGTAGTCATGTATGGATGTGAGAGCTGGACCATAAAGAAAGCTGAGCACTGAAGAACTGATGCTTTTGAACTGTGGTGTTTAGAGAAGACTCTTGAGAGTCCCCTGGACGGCAAGGAGATCAAGCCAGTCAATCCTAAAGGATATCAGTCTTGAATACCCATTGGAAGGACTAATGATGAAGCTGAAGCTCGAATACTTTGGCCACCTGATGCGAAGAATTGGCTTATTGGAAAAGACCCTGATGCTGGGAAAGATTGAAGGCAGGAGAAGTGGATGACAGAGGATGAGATGGTTGGATGGCATCACCGACTCAATGGACATAACTTTGATGGAAAAGGAAGCCTGGCGTGCTGCCATCCATGGCATCTCAAAGAGTCAGCCACGACTGAGTGACTGAACTGAATAGGTTACAGCAGTGGCAGGCTCAGCCCAGAGACAAGGGGAGGTGACTTCATAAATGCATGCCTCCCTGGAGGTGTGGTTCATGGGAGATTCCAGGATGACTCAAGAGCTCTGCCACAGAAAATGATCAGGTTGATTATTAATATGGGTATTTAATTAACTAGCTGTTGCAAGAAGGTGCACACATACTAAACATATGACATTTATTGATTTATCTATTTTGGCTGCATTGGGTCTTAGTTGTGGCAGGAGGGCTCTTTTCATTGCAGTGCATGGACTCTCTAGTTGCAGCATGTGAGCTTTGTTGCTCCACGGCATGTGGGATCTTAGGTATGTGGGATCTTAGTTCCCCGACCAGGGATCAAACCCGTGTCCACTGCCTTGCAAGGCAGATTCTTAACCACTAGACCACCAGGGAATTCCTAGCACATCACATTTAGCTCACCACATTGACTAATCTGTAGTCCTGTTCTTAGCCCAGAAGGCAAATTCCCACCTTGAAATGACACTGAGTTACTTATGTTGATCTTCCTGTATCTTGCCTAGGCCTCCCACCTTGCGGCCTCCCACTTCCGGTGTATCTTTGTTGTAATCTGGCCTCTACCTCACTGCCAGGCTGTGTGTGTGCTCAGCTGCTCAGGCATGTCCAACTCTTTGCGACCCCATGGATTGGGGCCCACCATTCTCTGTCCATGAAAATTTCCAGGCAGGAATACTGGAGTGGGTTGCCATTTACTACTCCAGGGGATCTTCCCGACCTAGAGGTCAAATCCTTGTCTCTTGAGTCTCCTGCATTGGCAGGCGGATTCTTTACCTCTAGCACCACCTAAGCCCTATTGCCAGGCTAATCTTTCTAAAATGGTGCTTTCCTTGTGCCGCTCTCCTGCCCTAACACATTCAATGGTTTCCTTTTATCTACCAATAAGATCTGAAGTCCCAACCTGGCATCCAGTGCGTTCCATGCTGTGGTCCAGCCAACTGCTCTGAATTTATGGCTCCAACTCGACTGGTCTTACAGCCACTGCAGATTCCTCTCCAGTCCTTGTTCTGGCATCACCTTTTTTCTCTCCCCTGTTCCCTTACAAGGAGCATCCTCCCCTCTCACCTGCATTCACATCAGCCCCTCCCACAAGACTGCAGTTCTTTCCTGCCATCCCAGGCCATACAGATCTCACCATTCTTAATTCCTTCAAGAGGATCCTTGGATTTTAGCATAATTATATTCAGTTTGGGAATAAGGAGAAATTTAGAAGCCGAATAGCATGATAAGTTTCACCTTCCACTGAAAGGAAGAATCCCTTTTAGGGCAGAAGGGGCTGGACCGCCTACTTAAACACATGCACTTGGACTTGGATGAGCAGGACCAAATCTGGGTTCTGTCAGTTACCAACCGTACCCTTCATTTCCTCTTTTGAAGTTGGGGATGATATCACAACATCCTTAGAAGTGTAAATGAATCTATGCCTGTCAAGCACATACCAAAGTGCTACTTGGAAGCAAGTAAACTCAACACAGGCCACTGTCTTCATCTCTTTGTCATCTACCTGTAGCCTCTGCTGGGGTAATATGAGGCTGACTCCTGTTTTGCAGTAGCTCACTCCTTAGTTTGGTAGCCTGAAGTCCCGGAAAGTTCTTCCTTTGTTGTTCAGTGGCTCAGCTATGTCCGACTCTTTGTGACCCCCTGGACTGCAGCACACCAGACTCCTCTGTCCTTCACTATCTCCAGAGTTTGCTCAAGTTCATGTGCGTTGAGTCAGTGATGCTGTCTAACCATCTCCTTTATGGAGTTGCAATTTATCTTCTTTTCCCATTGGTCCTTGCTCTGTCCTCTGGAATGACACAGAGAACTGGACAATCTCTTTTCTGAAAGACAGTCTTTCAAATACTGAAGGTAGCTGTTATGTTCTCAACTGTCTTCTCCAGGAACAACTCCTGTTTCCCTTCATGTCTGCTCAAATGAATGGCTTTTTGATTCCTGGTCTTCCCTCTGGGCAAAACCTGAGTCAGAACCGACCGTCCTCCCCACGCTGCCTCTCGTTCCTTTGGGATTTAAAGCTCAGCTGATCTTTCTTCAGCCACCAAAAGAACATATCAGCACACTAGGTGCTCTTTGATCGCCTCCCCCTGCAAAAAGGAAAGTGTCAATTTTAGAATACCACGTAAAGGACACATGGTCCATTTAATCCTCAGGGAGTTCCAAATTCTTTTTGTATCATGTTGCATCATCAGAAGGACTTGCCTAATAGCTCAGTTGGTAAAGAATCCACCTGCAATGCAGGAGACCCCAGTTCAATTTCTGGGTTGGGATGATCCTCTGGAGAAGGGAAAGGCTACCCACTCCAGTATTCTGGCCTTGAGAACTCCATGGACTTTATAGTCCATGGGGTCACAAGGAGTCGGACATGACTGAGTGACTTTCACTTTCACATCATCAGAAAGTGACATTAACACCTACTTTGTAGAATGTCCTTTCTGAATTATGTTGAAAATCCATTTATCTCTTTTTTAATATGAAAAGCAGCATTATCAAATCCTGTTTAAACTTTCTGTGAAACCACAAAGACACTCAAAATAGTTCTCTGCTCTTTACCCCTCGAGATTCACTGCTTGTCCTCCCCACTCCCCTGTATCCCAGGAGGCTGCTCTGTGAGTACTGCATCCAGGGGGCTCCTTCTGACTTCTCCCTGGGCTCAGAGGTGGCCTTGGCAGGGGGCTGGAGGGTGGGAGGAGATGGAGCCCCATTCTGGGCCGATTGCATCCCTCTGTTGTCTCTGCCAGCCCAGGGTGTAATAGCCCCAGCGCCAGCAGCCTCCAGGATATAGCACTGGTCCTGTGGCTTCCTGCACCCTGCTCTTCCCTTTGTAAGGAGCCCCTTCATGAAACTCTGCAAATTATCCGAAATGGAGTGTACTGAGCATTTCTTGAGGGTACCCTCATTGAGGGTTTCCCACATAGCCCTAGTGTGAAGGAACCCACCTGTCAATGCAGGAGATGAAAGTGATCCCGAGGTCAGGAATATTCCCTGGAGGAGCGCATGGCAACCCACTCCAGTATTCTTGCCTGGAGAATCCCATGGACAGAGGAGCCTGGTGGGCTACAGTCCACCAGGTCACAAAGAGACGGACATGACTGAAGCAATTTAGCATGCACACGCCATCACTGAAGACGTTGCTGTGATAGGCTTGGTCAATGTATCCTGTGTGAGGTCCCAACTGATAGATTTCTCTCTTGGTTTGGCACCAAGATAAAAATGCATCATCTTTCTAGGAGCAGAAGTGAAACTAATCATGCTTCCCTTCTTGCCTTGGCTGCTAAGAAACGCAGAGTCAAATGTAGCGCTAACTCTTGGAAACATTTCTGATTAGAATATTCGTCTCTTCTTCCATTTCACAGTCTTGATTTTCTGATTCTATTTTTAATAACCTGTTCAGCATACCTTTTATTTTTATTTTATTTTAAAAAATTTATTAGTTGGAGGCTAATTACTTTACAATATTGTAGTGATTTTGCCATACACTGACATGAATCAGCCATGGGTGTACATGTGTTCCCCATCCTGAACCCCCCTCCCATCTCCCTCCCCATCCCATCCCTCTGGGTCATTCCAGTTCCGCATACCTTTTAAAGTTGCCTCAAATACATAGGTAAAAGACAGACAGACATGTCAAATTTTAAAAGATGATGCCATTGTGATGAGGGTGGGCTCAGGTGGTCAAGCCTTCCCACATTTACCACCAGGGCCTTATGAGGCTGGAAATGACAGAAGAACCAAGATTCTGGCCTTAGGTGTTCACCTCACCATCTACCATCATCAAGGCACCTGATGTGTGTCCTCATCATAAGGCTACCATGGAAGATTAGAGATATCATAGGACCATTTCTGTGTTTCTTCCTAATCTACTTGTCTAGCTACCCTGTGTCTGGAGTGAATTCTTGAGTAAGTTCATGTTGATTGCTGGTAATCAATGCTTCCTTCCTTCCTTTCTTTCCTCAGTTTGGACACACCATCTGTTTATTAATTCATGTAAGAATTTTGTGAAGATGTAAATTCAGGTTCACCAACCCCAACTTTCCAGGATACAACCTTATTCGAAAATGGTAGTGGTATATGTCGCTCTCTAGGTTTCCCATTTTAACCTGGTTTCCAGGGAATGCTGATAGCTGTCCTTAGATTAAATCCACAAATTCTTCTTTTATCTCAGGATGTTTCTATTTGGACTTAAACACTTGAACCCGTTTGAATGATCCTGAGCTCTTCTATGTTCTCAGCTTCTTGTTTACCATGAATGATTTACTGTTCCTTTTTTGAAAATCTCTGTTTTTCTTTAAGTTGGAAAAGAGTCCTTTTGTCCTTCTCCTTTCCTCTCTTAGGTTCCAAATAGAGTTAAAAACACATGTGGTATCTTTTTTCATTTGAGGGGAATTCTTTCCATGGTGGGGGAATATGAGACTGGGCCTTATTGGCAGAGAGGCTGGATGAATTCCACAGTTATATCCACCTCTAGGGGTCAACAAAAGGGTCACTGCTTCACAACTGTATAAGCATCACTCATTTTATGTTTAGTGATCATCAGCAAGTCTTTCTTATAAGCTTAGGACATATTTTAAGTGCACGTTTTTCTCCTTGACTCTCTACCTCTTTTGCTGTTGTTGGTTTTTTCTTTTTTTTTTTTTTTTGGTTACGCTTCCCTCCCTTTCTCTTTGGGAATAATTTTTTTTTTTTCTTTTGGGTAATTTTTTTGGCCATGCCACACGGCTTTCAGGATCTTAGTTTCCTGACCAGGGACTGAAGCTGGGCCACATCAGTGATAGTGCTGACTCCCAACCACTGGACAGCCAGCGAATTTCCCTTCAGGAACAATTTGACTGCAGAAATAGAACTGACTTCTTTGGGGCCTCTCATATGTCCTGAACTGATTGTCAAGCTCATCTTTTCTGAGAACTTTTTGAATTCTACTTTAATAGGTTTTAGTGGGTCTCAATTTGGGCTGTCAGTTGGAATTATAAAAAAGTAATGCTCAGTGCCTTGGCTCCATCCTGAGAGGTTTTGAATTAATGGCTCTGGGGTGTGGTTTGGGCGTTTGTATCTTTAAAGTTTCTTTAGGTGATTCTAAGGTGCACCCAGGCTTACAGACCACGGGTCTAGGACACTCAGGGTCTAATAATTTTTACTGTTATTAGTACTGACTTAAAATTGTTTTTCTTCATTTTATTTTTTACTTCCAATTAATTTTTATTAGAACATAGTTGTCTTATAATGTTGTGTTAGTTTCTACCGTACAACAGAAAAATCGTGAATCAGTCATACACATACCCCTCTTTTTTGGATTTCTGTCCAATTTAGGTCACCAAGAGCGTTGAGTAGAGCTCCCTGTGCTGCAGAGTAGATTCTCATTAGTTATCTATTTTATACACAATGGTGCATATATGTCAATGCTGACTTTAAACAGTAATGATTATGATGAACAGAGATTGAAATATCTCCTGGGTGTACATGCAGAGAGCTCCCGGAATCCTGTGAGTGCAAGCTGACTCTTTCCTTAGTTGGCTGCAGTAGGTGTGGCTCTGGGGGCACCATCCTGCACGAATCCCGATATGTGGATTCACCATAATTACTTAGCCAGCTGTGACTCCTGGGTGCTCAGTTCGTTTCCCCTTCTCCCTGCATTAAACAGTGCTTGGACGCTTACCCTTGCAACATGAGTCTTTATGGGACATTTCTTGTCATTTCCTTGGGAAACAGTCCTAGAAGAGGAATGACTGGGTCAGGAGGATGGACATGGCTAACTGGTCCCCAGAAGGAAGGAGAGATGCAGCTATTCCGTCAGGCCCTCTGCCGAGCCCCTCAACAGCGAGACCAAGTGGTTCCATCGCCACTGCCCATGCCCCTGAGGAGGAAACTGAGGCTGAGGGGGTAGAGTCATTCACACGAGGTCACACAGCTGGTAAGCACTTGGAGCCAGGCTCTGCCCCGGTTCTGAAGCCTCCAGTTCTGGAACATTCCACCCACCACCCCAACCATCCATCTATAAGAGAGGGCTCACCCCCACCCTCCTTCTTTTACAGACATGGGATGTTATAATTTTTGGAATGTTTGCCTCCGAAGCTTTTTGTGGCAGTTTGGCTTCCTCTGGGGGAGGTGGAAGGAACTTGACTGTCGACCAGAGGTGGAGGTCATGGCTGTTGGGCCTCTCCTGTGGCGGGGAGCGTCGCTGCACTGAACAGGCCAGGGCAGGAGGGGAGCGCTGTGAGCCCCACCGGCCGGTGTGATGGGGGAGTCCGGGAACTCCTCTGGGGCCTCAGCGGTGAGCCCCAGCGATGGCCTTCAGCCCAAGTCATTGAAGGAAATGGACAGACTGGTCAGCTCCTCTGGGACTCTGTTCAAGACCACGGAAACCCCCCAGCACGAGGGGGCACTAAGCCTTCGGTGCCCCCGGGCTCATGCGCCACGTAGGCCCCTGCCCCGACCGCCATGTTGACGGGAGCGGTCCAGGGCTTCCGTGTGTGTCCGTCCGGGGATGGAACTAAATCACCCACTTGCACTATTTTTAAACCGCCTTACGTTTATTTCTTAGGTTAGCTTCAGGCAAAAGGAAAGGACATGTTTACATAGATCTGCTGGATATCTGGGGACTCGGAATTTCTTTGGGATCTGCAGAGAGTTTAGCATTTCATGGTATCCTGTCCCTTCTGGGTCTTCAGGTTTATGCCGCTTCTCACTTGCTGTTCTTTCTGTAACCAGTGAAGCACACGAGGCGTTAACTGCCTCGAGGCGCATAGTGATACTCCAGATGAAGTCTGTACAGTTGTGCCACCTCCGGGCGGGATGGTGAAAGTTTGTCTTTGCAGAGCTGGGACAACCTTGGTGCTGAGATGACCAGGAGGAAGGCAGAGGGTGCCTGTGCCCGCAGGATGGGCAAGGACCTGGAGCAGGCTGGGACCCCACAGCTGGGAAGCGAAGCATTTCCAGAAGGAATCTGGTGTTTCTTCCAAAGGAGCAGGCTGGCTGTGGTCCCTTATGAATCTTAAATGCCTTAACTGAACTAGCTATTTTTGACCTAATAGAAAAGAAATCCACAATTGTCTGGATAAAGAAAACTCTTTGATATCGTGAAAAGGGAGGCCTTGGGAGGTGACCCTTCCCCCGCCCAGTTCATTCCCCTCCCCTCCTCCCCTACTTGCCCCCAGCCTCCACCTTGCTCACCCTCCCCCTTCTTGAAAACCCATCTGTAACCATTACTCCCGGTGTCACGTTGGGTGATGAAATGCATTCTCGCCCTTTGCTTTGGTGGCTGCAGGCCGGAGCAGGCCTGGCAACGGAGGCGAGCAGAGGGCCAGCCTCCCTCTGCCTGAGGCCCATGAATCACAGCAGGCTGACTGGTAACCTGAGCTCAGCTCACCCTTCGCCACAGGCCTGCATGACACTCCTTCCAACTTAATTTCAGCCTAAGGGACGCTTTTAAGAAGATTTTAGAGCGTGAAAACATCTCCTCGAAAGAACTGTAGTTACATTAACAACTAATTATCAGAGCTTAGGGGTATAGATCCACTGCCATATTTTACACAGAGAGCAATTTATCTCCCAGACCCTGAGATATCATTACATAATAGGTTAAGGACACCCACCCAGGGGATGCTAGGGAAAAGGTAGTAAAATCGCCAAATGCCTGGAAGTGAAGAGCAGTATGATGATGACAAAATAGCCCTGCCCTCCCGCTACAGCAGTTTCTAACAGAACACGATTTCAAAGTAGCACATCCTCACCGAGCCCCTGCATCGAAGGGTGGGTCATCTGGGGCCCTCAGGCGAAATGTGATATTTATTTTTGAAAGACGTGACTTTTTTGTTAGCATAAAGAACCAGACTTTACAGTGAGACGAAGAGGATGAGATGATTCCACCCGGTCATAGGTGGGGTAGAGGGCTGGTCCGGAAAGACAGAGCCAGGAGTCATGTGTGATATCTCCTTTGAGCGTCACAGCAGACTTAGGAGGGTGACTATTCTTGCTGTCCTACAGCTGAGGAGTTTGGGCAGATTGGTTGGGGTGTTTTTGGTTGTACTGGGAAACCCGAGTCAAATTGACTGAAACAATAATCTATTATTTCAAGTAATTGAAAGAGTCAGAGTTAATGGAGCTTCAACAGCGATATGGGGGGCATCCAGGGTCTCTCCATGTGTCCACTCTGCCTTCCAGAGGGTCCCCTTCTTCCTAAGGTTGAATCCCTTTGTGGACCCAAGATGGCTGCCGGCAGTTCCTAGGACTCTGTGCTTCCTCGTTCACACACGGTGGGAGGGGTTTGTCCCAGCATTCCCTGCGAGAGTCCTGGGTTCCCTCTGATTGGACTCACGCGGGTCACGTGGCTTTGACTGACGCCATGACATGGTCTGAGGGATGGAATGAATTGATTGGTTTAGCTTAGATTGCTTTTGCTGGGCTTCCCCGGTGGTTTTGTGGTAAAGAATCCGCCTGCAATGCAGGAGACCTGGGTTCAATCCTTGGGTGGGAAAAGATTCCCCTGCAGAAGGACATGGCCACAAACTCAGTATTCTTGCCGGGGAAAATCCCTCGGACAGAAGAGCCTGGTGGGTTATAGTCCGTAGGGTCGTCAATAGGATTGAGTGAGTGAGATCACTTTTGCTACCGTGGGAGCTGGTAGTTAGAGACAGTGTTCTTGTATTCATGAGGACCCCAAAATGGAAGGCTGGAGAAACAGAGACAACCCCTCATGTCCACCATGGCAGGGACATGAAGGAACTGGCCCATAGTTCATGCATGTGTTAATGACAGAGTCTGAGTCTGAACCCAGGCAGCCTTAGTTAACAGCCCCTTCTGTGAGCCATGGTCCCTCTAGCGTTCTCTCACTCTTGAAGTCTTGCAATGAATATCTTATACACATCCCTTGTGGTTTCTTTGCTAACAGTGTCACTCTGCCCCTAAGTGGTGTAAACTTTTTGCAGACAATAATCCTAGAAAACCATAGTATGTATCACTTTATCACATGAAAGGGTAGAAAGAGCATAGGATTAAGAACTGGTTTTTGTCATCCCATTAATCTTGGACAAGTCATCTCACCTCGCAGTGCCTCTGTTTTCCTCACTGATAAATGAGGGGTGATGTCTCCCCTTACATACCTCGAGGAGCTGTTCCAGGATTCAAAGGAGAAAGTACTGATTGAAAGAGCATGAAAAGCACTAAATATCTGTGTGCACATAAATTATTGCTATACATAGGATCGTGATCAGTTTTATTCTAAATATGAGAAAACTGACATTTTATAACAGGGTCTCTTTTAAGCCTCAGACACATACTCTAACAAAGTTTTTCATTGATATAATCTATCAACATCACCCAAACAGAAAATTAGCCGGTGTTAAGGATGTTTCATGAAACAAGGTGGGAGGATGTGCATTCATAAGGAGCTTTTAGTTGCCTCTTGTTGAGATGTGATGATTATATATGTAAATGTTATTCTACTTCCAATTAAACTGCAGCCTCATTGAAATGGGAGGTGAAAAGACCCTGACCAGCTCCATTTCAAGATACAGTCTACCTATTAGATAGAAAAAAGCACATGGAAATAGTAGACATTGAATGGCACTTAGAGATGAGAACTTCATCCTCTCCCAGCCCCCGTTCCCTGCCTCCTCTGAGGCTGAATTACAAATGAAGGCAGGCAAGCAATGCCTACACTTACAACAAAATGAAGAATTCCCCCAAAGATTGACACTGATTCTCAAGCAGGTCATTTTAAAGGTAATTGGTGACCTTTTAGGAATAATCTAAGTGCCAGGTGTGTTTACTAATCTGTGTTATTTATTGTGGTTTTTTTTTTTTTTTTTTTTTTTAGTTTTTGTTTTTTAGGTTGCTCAGTGAGGCATGGGGGATCTAAGTTCCCCAACCAGGGATGGAACCCGTGCCCCCTGCATTGAGAGTGTGGAGTCCTAACCACTGGACTGCCAAGGAAGTCCCTATTTGTTATTTTTGATGAGATGGCCGGAAAGGGGACTCAGGCAGGGAAGTCAATGGTTTCCTTCCTCCTTGCTTGCTTCCTTTATTCATTCCACAATTATTTGTTGAAAGCCGACCATGTCTCAGGCCTGGGGGATGACAGTGAATGAAATCAGATGACAACCCCTGTCCTCCGGGAGTTTATAGTCAAATGAGTTTCATATCCTTCCTTCAGGAAGATGTTAGTTCAGGCCTCCTTTGGGATGTTTGAGACAAGATGGGGGCACTCTGGGTTGAGTTATAACCCCACTCGAAGAGCAGCAATTCATGGCCTGGGTGGGTGAGGCCTCTGGAGGTGTGCCAAGGGCTCTGACATGTTTTACCCAGGAGGAGGGCACAGTTGACCTGTCCTCTGTGCCCCGGCCACACCCAGCTCCACGCAGCTCTTAGCCCTGAGCTCTGCACGTGCCCTTCCTCTGTCTGGAACTCAGCTCCCTCTCCAGCCCGCCACCTGCCTACCCAGCTCCTGTGCCTCCTTCCGGTGTCAGCTTACCTGCTACTTCCTCTGAGAGCTTCCCCTGAGCCCTCAAGTCTGTGATGGTGTCCCTGCAGCTTGTTCCCAAGCCTCCCTCATTACGGTTCTTACACACGTGTCCACGTGGTTGCCGGCTGTCCTGCTAGACTCAGCCACTAGCCCGACCTGGTTGCCACTCTATCCCAGGATCTAATACCTGGCCTGACAGGGGCTGGGGTCTTGATAAGTATTTGTTGATCAGTAAAGAACCTGATTGCCAATGCAGGAGACATAAGAGACTTGGATTTGATCCATGGGTCAGGAAGATCCCCTGCAGAAGGCAATGGCAACCCACTCCTGTATTCTTGCCTGGAGAATTCCATGGACAGAGGAACCTGGTGGGCTACAGTTCACAAGGTCACAAAGAGCCAGACACAACTCAAGTGACTTAGCACACATGCATGCAAGCAGGTTCTTACCTTCCTCATCATAAGGCCCAGGATACTTTCGAATCTCCAGTTTTATTTGACTGTTCCGTGGCACTTAACACTGGTAACCACCTCTGTTTTGAAGCTCATTCCTTTCTGGTTTCAGATAACCATTGTTGTCTGTTGGTTTTCTTCCTGGCTCTTGGGTGGTCCATCTCCTAGCCTCCTTTCTGAGGGTCCACTGACCATGGACACTTGTTGGTGGCCCCTTTCTCTCTCTCCCAACTCTAACTTCATTGGTCCTTGTGGTTCAGGAAAGCTGATAGCACCCCAGGTTCCCTGGGTAGGGCCCATGACCCGGGTTATGTCAATCGGCACATTCCATACCCCTGGCCAAGGAGGCAGATTCATAAGTGGGCCTCCATCTGAGCCTGTCTGCAGGCAAGGAAGCTCAGGACTTATGCCAGGGCAGAGAGACGCTTATTTTTGAGGAGGGTGTCAGCCTTGGGATATCAGCCTTGGGATGAAGACAATGCTGCCGGAAGCTGAGCAAAGAGCTGGAAGGAAAATGGGTCCCTGCAGACCTGGCTGCATCCTTGGCCCAGGCCAGAGGTTCCCTCTGGACTTTCCAGTTTCAGGAATTGATTTTATTGTTTGAGTTGACCAGCCCGTCACTGGTACCCAAAAGCACCCTCAGCAATGCTTGCTTCTGTTCCACTTGTGGAGGCTGGTGCTCTGCAGGGTGTTATCATCAGTTCTTTTCTTCTCACTTCCACACCTCCCCTGGGCCCCTTGATTCTCCTTTATGACTCAAATTATAGTGAGATTGCAGTTAAAGTGTGGCTTGAACTCATACCCGTCTCTTGAGCTCACCACCTGCAAACCCAGATGCTTTCTGCACATGGCTGTCCAGGTGGCAGCTCCACCCTAACAGGTGCCCAGGTGACGGGGCCTCCCCTCCACCTGCAGCTCCTTCCCCTCTCATCTTCTCGTGCTGAGTGGCGTTGCCACCCTCCTGGTTGCTCGAACTGGAACTTGGTGAGTCCTTGCCCCCCTCTCCCCACTCCTCACCCTGCCCCTGAAATCATTTGCTAAGTCTGGCCGGTCTCTTTCTCCCACTGCCTGTTGTCTGTCAAGAATGTCCGCCTCTGCCGCCTTTTATCACTGACTCAAGTTGGAGCTCCACCATCACTGAACCTGCTCAGTAGCTCTATTGTCCAGGCTATCGTCACCCCATCCATCTAAGAGCCAGAGGGGGCCCTTCCAAAGTAAGGCATGATGTCCTTCACTTGCTTAAAGTCCCAACCTCCCAGAGGAACCACAGGGCCCCTCGTGATGTGGCTGAGACCCAGCTTCAGGGTCTCTTCCTGCTTGTTCCTCCCACACCCTGGCTTGAGCCGTCAGACGTGTTGCCAGAAGCAAGCCCTGCTCTCCATGACCTCAGCACCCAGGCCTTTGACTGCAGTGCCCTTCCCACCTCCTTCCTTGGTAACCTCGTTTGATATTCAGGTCTCAGTTTCCCTTAAGAGAGGCCTCTTCCATCCCTGGAGAAGGAACAGTCTACCCACTCCAGTATCTGGCCTGGAGAATTCCATGGACTGTAAGGTCCATGGGATCGCAAAGAGTCGGACACGACTGAGCGACTTTCACTTGCCAGGTCCCTGCTCCAGGTTTGGGTTTGGTGCTTTTCCCAAGGGCGCTCTGTCGTGTAAGAGTCCCCCTCTGGCCACAGTGACATTCAGTGTGTGCTGGCTCACACTGGCTCATGCTGGCTTGTGAGAACCAGCACCAGGCAGCTCCCCAGCTCCAGGTTCAGTGCTCTCACATGGACAGCTTGAGATTGGCACAGTGCAGGTATTTATTGTAAGTGCTACCCATCAGGGCCTTTTTGTTTGTGCGTTTGTTCCCAGAGGACCAGTTACCCAGTACATCTCTGGGCATGCTGCCTACTGACCCATCCTGTTCCCTCTCTAAGCTGTCAGAGCCTTGGCACAGCCCCCGAGGCCCACCTGCCCTCCACCCAGTCTCTGCCCAGGGCTCACCCACAGCATGATGTGGGTGTCCAGCGTGCTGTGGGTACCCCGCCCTCCTCCCTGCTTGCTACTTGACCACACAAAAGCTAAATTCGAAGCACTCCCTCCTCCAGATTCTGAAGACCTGGAAAGGATCTGACAAAATATCACATTCTGGACTCCTTCCTCATTTTGTGGGTTGGTGTGCTCCATCCCAGTTGCCTTTAGCATGGTTCAATTTTCCAAAGGAGACATAGTTCCAAAGAAATGTGTCCTTTTGTTTCCAAAGGAGAAAATTGAGAGTGAACATTTTTCCATCCCTCAGGGGTGAGTGGTTTGAGCAGAAAGAAATAGAGTTAACACAAAGGGCATTAATTAAAACAGACCATCCAAGGCCAATGCTTTCTCAAAAGGCAACGTAATTGAGTGGGTAAAAAGTAATCTTGGAAAATTGTTCTGTTTCTGTTCTTGGTTTTGTTTCGTTCCTGACTTATTGAGGGACCAGGGTGAGTGCTTCATACATTCTTGATTCCTGGGAATAGCTTTCATCCTAGGCAAATTGACAGATGATTGGTAAAAAATAAAAAAATAAACTCAGTTTATTTGCCTCAATAGCTTAAAATATGTTTTTTAATGTAAAGTCTTGGTTTAAAGGCTATAATTGGCATGGAGTTGCTTATTTCTGGGGCACATCCTCTGTGCCAGACAGGGCAGTGGATACAATTCAATAAGACATAGTCCTTTCTTGGAGGCACCTGTGGTCCGTCCAGTGGATGGCATACGTGAGCATCTGCTATTTAAGAGGTTAGCAAGTGCTTATAAAAGAGCCATAGGTAATAAAAATAAAAAATAAATAAAGCAGTTTAAACAACTGCCAAAAAAAAAAAAGAGTTATAGGTAAATGAAGTTCAGGCAGGCTGTGGACTTCGTTTATTTATAATATTTGTTTGTTTGGCTAAGGTGTATCTTAGTTGCAGCATATGGGGCCTAGTTCCCTGACCGGGGATCGAACCTGGGCCCCCTGCATTGGCAACACAGAATCTTAGCCACTGGACCACCAGGGAAGTCCCAGACTGTGGACTTTAATCCACTGAGCACATAATTGTTGAATGTCCCCCATGTGCCAGGCTCAGAGCGGGCTCCAGGCGTAAGGTATGAGAGAAGGGGCAGGTATGTAAACAGTCACAAGATGGCCCAGTGTTTGCCGTAAGAGAGGTTTACACCCAGTGTTCTGAAGAAGTAGCTCCACTAAGATTTCTGGGAATCAAGGGAGGCTGCTCATAGGAGGTGACCATCAATCTGTGATAACAGCTGCCAAGGAGAGATGCTACCATGAAACAACCAAAGAGAAGAGAAGGGAGGGAGGCAAGTGTATTCTCAGTGAGTCAGCCAGCAGGATGTGAGGTGTGGAGGGGAGCCCTTGTGTGTGGTGTGGGGACGGTGGCCAGGTTGGGTGACAATGGCTGGGCGCCTGGAAAGAAGAGGTCCAATGGGCCCCCTTGCACAAGATGCTTGGGAGGTGAGGCTGTGAACCGTCCACATTTCTGCATCGTGGTCACCATGATTATCTTCCAAGGCCAGAGAAAGGATCTCCAGGGGCAACTTGTGAGTCTGGGTTCCACTGCCCTTGGCTGATAGAGCGAAGTTAACACCCATGGGCTTCTGGACAGTCCACTTGGGATTTGGCTGTGTGGACCTTCAGGGAATTTAAACATCTGTCTGATAAACCAGAGACTCAGGTACAAAGTTGAGAACTGGGCACATTAGGTGGATTTGTGATGCTCCCCCAGAGGATTTTGGGCACTTCAAAGGATGAATAGATTTTGCCAAGATATAAATACAGCGTTTTCATTGGTGATAGATATGCTTGCGATCCCCCATCAGCACATGATGGCCTTGTTATTGTGCCAAATTGTTTTCAGAGAAACTAGCTTTTAAAGAGAGATTTGCTGGACTCAAGGCAAGGTCCTGGGAAATTTGAGAGCAATCAGACCCTAGGGAAGGACAGGCTTCAGGGCAAGAAGTGCTGGCTCAGGACAGGAACAAAAGTAAAAAGAAACCAACAAGCAATAAGTGCAGGTGGCCCCGTGTGAAGGAAGGCAGGCACCGAGGGAACAGAGAGAATATTTATTTAGTACCTGCTGTATACCAGCACTGTGCAAGACCCCCGGCATGTGTTATTTAGTAGAGTAACTGGTGACAAAATTCCCTACACAAAAAAATCACTTTGTCAATCTCTGTTCAGAAACATTTCTTGCCTAAGAAATGAAAGAAATGCTAGAAAACAGTGTGCTCTACAAATTTGATTTGCTCAGCCAGTTTCTCTTTCCTAAAGTGTGTGTGTTCATTCGCTCAGTCATGTCTGACTCTTTGTGACCCCATGGACTGCAACATGCCAGACTTCCCTGTCCTGCACTATATCCCAGAGTTTGCTCAAACTTGTCCATTGAGTTGGTGATGCCATCCAACCACCTCATCCTCTGTAACTCTCTTTTCCTCCTGCCCTCAATCTTTCCTAGCATCAGAATCTTTTCCAGTGAGTCAGCTCTTCA
Source organism: Muntiacus reevesi (assembly GCF_963930625.1). NCBI lineage: Eukaryota > Metazoa > Chordata > Mammalia > Artiodactyla > Cervidae > Muntiacus > Muntiacus reevesi. The sequence goes on from NC_089250.1 coordinate 164,392,261, forward strand.
AATCAGGTGGCCAAAATATTGGAGCTTCAGCTTCAGCATCAGTCCTACCGATGAATGTTCAAGGTTGATTTCCTTTAGGAGTGACTGATTTTTTTTATCTCCTTGCAGTCCAAAGGACTCTCAACAGTCTTCTCTAGCATCCTAGTAAGGGGTGGCAAACTTTTTATGTAAAGGGCAGATAGTAAATATTCGAGGTTTTGCCAACAGTTTCTGTCACAACTACTCAGCTCTGCGTTGAAGGGTGAGAGCAGCCACAGGTCACATAACTGAGTGGGCCTGGGGCAATGTTTTCATAAAACGATATGTTTGGACTCTGAAGTTTGCATTTCAAAAAATTTTCAAATGTTGTGAAAAACTCTTCTTTTGGTTTTCAAAAAAACTTTTAAAAATGTAAAACTGAAAACTTCTGAGCTTGCAGCACCTACAAAAATAGGTGACAAGCCACATTTAGGTTTTGGCTGTTTTGATGAACCTTGTCATAAAGAAAATCTAAATTTTATCTGGGTAGAAATCAACTGTGAGTAATAATAAGCCTTGAAGGGAAAAAGTGAGCTTTTAAATAGATGTTTTTAACTGTGGTCCATGTAGTCAAAGTTATGGGTTTTCCAGTAGTCATGTACAGATATGAGAGTTGGACCATAAAGAAGGTTGAGCGCTGAATAATTAATGCTTTTGAACTATGGTGTTGGAAAAGACTCGAGAGTCCATTGGACTGCAAGGAGATCAAACCAGTGAAACCTAAAGGAGATCAATTCTGAATGTTTATTGGAAGTACTGATGCTGAAACTGAAGCTCCAATACTTTGGTCACCTGATGCAAAGAGTCAACTCATTGGAAAAGACCCTGATGCTGGGAAAGATTGAAGGCAGGAGGAGAAGGGGATGACAGAAGATGAGATGATTGGATGGCATCACCGACTCAATGGACTTGAGTTTGAGCAAACTTCGGAAGATAGTGAAGGACAGGGAAGCCTGGCGTGCTGCAGTCCATGGGGTCGCAAAGAGTCGGACACAACCGAGCGACTGAACAACAATACAACAACATCTCCTTGTGACTCTTGGGAAATGGACCGTCCTCTATGAAGTCAAATATTTATGTACAATTTCCATACTGACCGGATTGTTTTCAGATTATTGGCTAGATCAGAGGGCAGGTTAGATAACTTGTTTTTCAAGTTCTAATTCAGGCATATGTGCAAATGGCTCTTTGAATATGTTTAGGATTTTGATGAGACAGGAAGTTGAGCTTGAATCTGTCAGCCAGCTGCTGAGATGCACATTGTAGTCATTACGTGGATTCCAGAAGGTGTTAGTTAACGGTGGGAGATGTGTGTGAACTGGCGATAAAATTTTAAATCACCACGTGTACTTCATGGGCTGTTTGTATTTAGGTTTACCTTTCTGTGCAGATGCCAGGATATCTCACCTGCCAAATGCAGGGGGGAGAACCACTGTGGATTCATTTCTGTCGCTACTCTTTCTTTTCCATTTGGGGAGAATCTGTCATTTCAATACCTTGAACACCAGCAGATTTGAAGAGAAGGCAGATTTTGCTGGACTCAAAACCATTATCAAAAGGAAAGAAAATTTAGCCAAGAGAAGTATGGAGGAAGTGGGGATACAGGGAGGCAGAAAAGGGGGTAACCAGCAAGCAGCTGGAGTTTCTGCTTCTTTGAAGGAAATTTCAAGATTAAAAGCATTTTTATCTTCCTGGAAAATCTAATGGGCCTGCCTGATATGTGAAAAGCCAGCTCTCAGATCACTTAGCACACCAAATGTTCTAGTTTCCTACCAGTCACCCGATCTTTGTGACGAACAGAGCTTTTTCTTAAGCAAACATTTAAAGGCTAATTGGATCATTGGTGTGGTGTCACAGTAATTAACACACAGCTTGGAGTAGTTACATAAAAGTCAGTCTGAGCAGTACCCAGCGCTGCTGGGGTGTCAGAGAGCCGGTGGGGTCCAGCCAACCAGACTCGTGCACAATTGTTCTTGGGGATGAGGTAGAAATAGCAGGAATATCTCCAGGATACATGGCATGTTACACAGAGATTAGAAAAAAAAAAATCTCAACAATGGCTGACCAGTGATTAGGGCTTTATTATTATGCTTGGCTAAGAATAGATTAAAATGACCCCAAAAGAGAGGCTGCAGTGTTCTCATTGATTTTTATGTCCTGTTCATTGGTGAAGGCTGGAATGCAGAAGCCAACGTGAGCTAGTTTCCGTCTAACAAAGGAATTTACTGTAAAGCTATGGGGGTGTTTTGTTGGAATCTGAGATCAGTACAGCTCCACCCCTGGAAACGAGCAGCCTGAGACGAGGAGAGCTTGTGTCCTCTCTCCACGCCTGTCTCTGTTCCCTGTAGCCCCTGCCTCATTCCCCCCTCCACTTAGAAGTTTTCTCCATTGCTGTTCTGTTTTGTTGTTGTTCATTTGCTCAGTTGCGTCTGACTCTTTGAGATCTCATGTACTGCACCGTGCCAGGCTTCCCTGTCCTTCACTATCTCCATCAGGGTCTTTTCCAATGAGTCGGCTCTTTGCATCTGGTGGCCAAAGTATCGGAGCTTCAGCTTCAGCATCAGTCCTTCCAATGAACATTCAAAGTTGATTTCCTTTAGGATTCATTGCTTTGATCTCCTTGCTGTCCAAGGCTGTTCTGTCTAACAACCAGCTTTCCAGTTGGGGAGAAACACTCCGAGTTGAAGTGTTCACTAGTGGTGTAAATATTCCCACTGTGGGGCTTCCGCTGTAGCTCAGTGGTAAAGAATCTGCCTGTAATGCAGGAGATGCAGGTTTGATCTGTGGGTTGGGAAGATTCCCTGGGGAAGGAAATGGCAACCCACTCCAGTATTCTTGCCTGGAGATTCCCATGGACAGAAGAGTCTGGTGGGCTGCAGTCCTTGGGGTCGCAAAGAGTTGGACACAACTGAGCAATTAAGCACACATGCATATTCTGGTTTGAAGCTGCTGACGTGAAGGTGGAGTGGGCAGAGATGCATGGGAGCACACATTTGTGCAGCGCTTCCATCCTGCAGATACAGGGATGTCAGCAATCTCAAGAACATACTTAAAATAAGATGCAAAATCATCACAGTAATGTAAAATAATAGGAAATCATGAGGAAGTGATGAGTGTTGCATATTCATTACCTTTGTTATTAATACAATTTAGTTACTTGTAAGTTTACATAATTTAATTTTTAATAATGGTTGTGTTAACAATCTTGGCTCAAAAAATGCCCTATGATTTAATAATCAGCCCTTGGGGATTATTAATGGTACGGATGAGCACACGCTGGTTTTTCTTCCTTCTCATTTCAGTCGCTCAGTCGTGTCCGACTCTTTGCGACCACATGGACTGCAGCACCCAGTCCTCCCTGTCCATCACCGACTCCCGGAGTTTCCTCAAGCTCATGTCCATTGAATCAGTGATGCCATCCCACCAGCTCATCCTTGTCGTGACATAAAGCACTAGTGGCCACCAATCACTCCCATCCCTAACAACCTCAGGCCCAATTTCACATCCAAAGAGAGAGGATCTGATTGGTTGAGCCCCTGCCGAGTGTTCTTACTCGGCCAATCAGTTCTGGTTGAGGGTGGGACAGAGGCTCTTCTTTCTAAGAAGGAGCAAGGATGCTGAGTGTGCTGCAAGAATTTCTAGCAGCTTCCATGTCTGTGGGAAATATTCAGAAGGTAGCATTCGGGATTTCTTATGTATCACACACTTTACAAATATTTTTTCATTATCTCTTCAGAATTCTGTAATCTGGACACTATTGTTACAATTTTAAGAATGAGGATACCGAGGCCCAGAGAGGTTTTTGTGACTTGCTTAAGGTAACACAGATGGATTACAGAGCTGAAATTCACATTCAAGCCTATCCTCACTCCAAAGCCTCTTTCCACCAGCCAGTTGCCTCTCATGTGGAAATATCCTGCAAAATGGGACACTTGACCCACAGAATAAAGTTCCTGACCCTGTGAAGGAACTGCCACAATTGGGATAGAGAAAAAGGGGGTGAAAGAAGAGTGGTTGAATAAGACAAATGAGAGCAAAAGCATGTATTATTTTTGCCCCCCAAACCCAATATCTTTGTGGCTGCCTCTCTTTTTTTTTTCGAGTCTCTGAGGGGCAGGAGGCACATACTGGCTTCATTGTAATTTAGGGTTTTGCTGCAGATCATGTTGAGTTGAATACGGAAGTGGATGTTCATTTTTACCTTTTCCATTGTTTGTCTTTCCCAGTCACTTTTGTGTGTTCCTGCCCCCAGGTATTGGGCACAGTTAATTCTTCCTGCAATTAGTATTCATGGTCAGCTAAGCAGAACTAATGCAACAAACCGTTTTTACTTTGAAGGTTATATTACACATTTCCAAGCTCCTGTGGAAAGGTCCCTTTATGAATAAGATATTCTTGACTATCTCTAGGAATTTAATTTTCCCTTTTCTGAATTTTCAAGCCTGTCTATTGAATTCTTTAATGTGATTCCCCAGGAAGAACCCAAGCCAGGCAGACATCTGGATATAGCCAAATTGTTAGCATTTAAAAAATCTTTTCTTCCTTGGGGGCAGAAGTCAAGAGTACATGTCCCTGCTTGTTTTAGAGTGGCACTTATCTCTTCTTTTGCTGGTTCCTTTGATATATGTGTATCATTACTATCAATCGCATTGGTTTTAAAAAAAAGATGCCTATTTATTCAAAATAAATGCAAGAAGGATGCTGAGAATTCTGAGTTCTGAACATTTTGAAACTGTATTCAATTATTGCAGGTAATTTCCCAGATAGGAGAAGCAGCAAGAAATATTCTTTTAAAAAAAGATTCTTAAAGACATTTTTGGAATAGCAAAGTGACTTCTTATACTGAATGCATGATACCAATTATCACTTTAAATGGCCAAAAATGGTCAGAAAATTCATTTAGCAGCTTTGGGAAAATTCTGATGACTCCAAAATGATGGTATAAATCAGCCAATTTAGAGTTACTTAAATGTGCTTTAATGTAGTATATGTCTTGTGTGTGTATGTGTGTGTGTGTGATCAGTTGCTCTGTGGTGTCTGACTCTTTTGAACCCCATGGACTGTAGCCCAGTAGGCTTCTCTGTCCATGGGATTTTCCAGGCAAGAATACCGGAGTGGGTTGCCATTTCCTCCTTCAGGGGATCTTCCTGAGCAGGGATTGAGCCAGTGGCTCATGCAGTGCAGGCAGATTCTTTACTGCCGCACCACCTGGGAAGCCTGGCTTTAACATAGTACACACATAGGATATTCCAGCTGCTCAGCTTTAAATGTTGACAATATGATTTTGTTCTATATTCTTTCTTTTTTATTCTCTGTATAGTTTAAGTTAGCATCAGAACCTCAACTGATGTGCCTCAGTGGTGTATATTACATGAAAAAACAACAACAAAAAATTAGGAAAGAAGTAATACCTGATTTAAAAAAAAATAGATGCCTTTAATTCTTGATTTCTGAATCTTAAGATCAGGTTTTGCTTATATTTTTCTTTTCAAATGAAAAGATTTTTTTACTTATTTTTCAATTTACATTTCTTTTGCTAACAGTGAATCTTATGTCTATAAGATTGTGTTTTTCATTTTGCTTTGGCCTCTAGGAAACTCTGAGCCAAGATAGCTTCCAGCAATTTGGAGGGGTGTGGGAACCCAGTTCCCCTCTAGGTCACACCTATTTAACCTTTTCTCTTTTAATTGGTAAAATTTTGTTTGTGGATTCCTATAAGCTGTATGGGGCTTCCCAGGTGGCACTAGTGGTAAAGAATCCACCTGTCAAGCAAGAGACGCAGGAGACAAGGGTTTGATCCCTGTGTTGGGAAGATCCCTTAGAGGAGGAAATGGCACCCCACTCCAGTATTCTTGCCTGGAGAAATCCCACTTGCAGAGGAGCCTGGTGGGATACAGTCCATGGGGTTGCACGAGTTGGACACAACTGAGCACACATGCCTGAGTTAAACCATATACCTCCCTCCTCCACGTCTAAAAAAATGAAAGGAATTGTTGAGTTGACTAAAAAGTTCATTTGGGTTTCTGTAAGAGGTTAAGGAAAAACCTGAATGAACTCTTAGGCCAGTCCAATATATAACGTGGGACTTCCTTGGGGGCTCTGCCTGTCAATGCAGGAGACCCAAGAGGCGTGAGTTCTATCCCTGGATCAGGAAGATCTGGAGAAGGAAATGACTACCCTCCCCTGTAATTCTTGCCTGGAAAATCCTATGGATACAGGAGCCTGGTAGGCTATGGTCTGTGGGGTTGCAAAAGGTTAGGACGGACAGGACGTAGCGACTAAACAGCAACCACAAAATATCTGACATATAAATCAAAAACATTGTTTACTGAGAAAATGGTGATGCCCCTGAGACAGCATCTCCCATTTGTCCACTGGGATCTCCCATGGGAGCATCTCTTTGTCCTTTACCTCTCACCCCAGGCTTTCCCCCAGAGTTGGGACCACTTCTTCTTTTTATTTTTTTATTATAATTTTTTTTGGGGGGGGGGAACCACTTCTGAAAGGGCTCTTAAAGTGAATGGGAGGGAGCCTTTCTGCTATTTGTGAGTGACATCTTTTCATCAGGGCTCTGGAGCATGGCCTTGGCACGTGGGACAGGGGCCTTTCTGTTGGTGGGTTAGGATTCTGTCCCGTCTAGAGATCATAGTCTGCAAACCCCTTGTGGTGAAATATGCTGCTTCCATCTTTATATACTTGTTGATGTTGTTCAGTTGCTCAGTCACGTCCAACTCTTTGTGACCCCATGGACTGTAGCACACCAGGCTTCCCTGTCCTTCACCATCTCCCAGAGCCTGCTCAAACTCATGTCTATTGAGTCGGTGATGCCATCCAGCCATCTCATCCTCTATCATCCCCTTCTCTTCCTGCTCTCAATCGTTCCCAGCATAGGGTCTTTTCCAGTGAGTCAGCCATGTACATCAGATGGCATATGCAAGTACAAACGTTAAAAGTGCCGTCTCTCTGACCTCCCTTCTTCCCCACCAGTTTTCCTATGGGGGTGGTTCCCCACCAGAGTCCCTGGAGAATATATTCACGTTGAGGGAATATGCCCAGAAGCATCTACCCTCACCAGGTCAGTGCAGCGCCCTTGCCTCAGGGAAGAATGAGAAGTCTCCTTTGAAGACACCTGTTTTCCCTAGAGGGTTCACGTTAAAAACGGTGGAAAGCTACAGCTGTCTCTGGAGGAAAAAGGAAAGTGGAGTTTTCTCTCTTAAAAATCTGTTTAGTTAATAAGACACCTAAATAAGCAAGCACATACAAGGCAAGATCATTTTTTTCGCTCTGACTAAAATACAAAATCTCTTTTTTTGAACACAAATGATCATGGCATTTTTCCTTCCTGAGAATGCTTCAGATATGTAATCCTGTCCATCGACTGTTTATTTCTGAGAAAAAAAGAGTCTGTTGGTAGGTTTCTTCTCAAAAGGTATGCTTAGGACAGCAGAAATTTCTGACAAGTCAAGTACAGGTGATTAGAGCTTGCAATGTAAATCAGTTAACATCTATAATTTCCCTTGTTCTCTAATGCTATTAGTTATTTAAAGGGTAAAAAAAGGGATGTTTTACTTAATTTTTTTGAATCTTACTAGGTACCCGTAGCTTAACTTAATGATTTGTATAAGTGATAGTAATTGCTGGGACTACAGTTGAGTATTATTAGCTATAAAATGAACATGGTTATATGTCCAACAGAACTAGCAAGGGACAGAAATGCGGTTGTATCCAAGAGAAAATAATTACAGCAATAATCAGTGTAATTCATGATAATGGCTGAATTGAATTTCACACCATAGCTCCAAGCACTTACATTTAATGAATGTAGTTTGTGCTTGTTTACTAAAAAGGTTTTTAGCAGAAAATCGATAATGTAACTTCAGTGTTTCTAATTGCAAATGCAATTATTTTTTTTAAGGTAGTGGTTCAATAAGGATTTTGTAGAGAAAATTGAGGTATGTGAGTGCTGCAAATGCTGGCGCTTTAATTAGTCTACCTGTACATTAGTGCCATGTGCCTTAATATCTATTTATTACAACATATTGATTAAAATGGATTTGTATTCAATTTTAAGGCTAGCTAATGTAATGGACATTGAAACTTTTCTGGAAGCATTGGTTGGGATTACAACATGTCACTGGGTAATGAGGCTTTCCTTTGAGAAGTGATTTCAGAAATCATCCCACGAACCCGAGGGTGGGGCGAGGAGGGGAGGGCCAGGACACGTGCCCGGCCAGTTTCCAAAGATCGAGTGGCAGGAACACGTGTGGCCTTCAGTAAAACAGGAGGCGTGTGGATTTATAGTGCTGTTACAGATTCTTGCTTACTTGGGTTAACTTCTGTCGGAAGCTTTCCCAAGTCCAAGACTTGCCTAAAATGGTTATGTTGGGGTGGATGATCTTCTTCAGAGCTAATCCTTTTGACAGATCTCTGGGTCTGGCAATCCACAGCTAGCCTAGATGGAGCTCTTCATTCTGAAGAAGCTGGGAAAGTGCATTCTCTCAGGTCCCAGGCCCACATTCATGACTCACCCTCATGTGAATTGACAGATCATTGTTCTTCACCTGCCTGGACCCTTTCTCAGAACCAGCCCTGAGCATGCTCCTCTTGCACAACTGTCATGGTTATCATCACATCACCACGACCACCACCATCACCATCCTCTTTCTTGATGTCTTATATCTGCAGCATGTACATTCAATGTGTGATATGGTCTTGCTAAGCATTATTGGAAGTTTATTCCACAGTATGGAAAGATCCTGGAGAAGGAAATGGCAACCCACTCTGGTATTCTTGCCTGGAGAATCCCATGGACAGAGGAGTCTGGCGGGCTACAGTCCATGGGGTTGCAAGAGTTGGACATGACTTAGTGACTAAACCGCCACCACCATGAGCTGGAAAGATCCAGCTCTTCTCAAGCTGAAATCCCTTAATAGCATATATTCTAAATATATTCACAGGACTGGAATTTCTAACTTTGCTTTGATGATATATCCTGGTGTTGTATTTCAAAATCAAATTGATTTTAAAGTTGAATATTTTGAGTGGGGGAAGGAAGCAGCTTGTGAATTACAACTTTATAACCAACATGGGTATACCAATGAAATCCAAAAATCCAGACCCACACCATGCTGCTAAGGGTCTAGTGGGAAGCAAGCATAGCAATAAACCTAGAGGGTCTTCTATAAGGCTTTTTATTATAAATGAGCACCTGGCAGGAGACCTGTTGAGTTTCTGGACTCCCAGGACAAGGCCTGGGATGCTGCTTTGTGGAGAACTGCCCTCTGTCCTCCAAGGACCAGCTAGTCTCCCGCCATCTCCAGGAGACCTTTCCTAAGGACCGGAGACCACGGGTCACTCCCTTCTCTGGCTTTCTATGGGGTATCAAAAGGGGAGCACCTAATTGATGCTTCTGTGTGCCCCGCACTCTGCTGGTGGCATCCGTGGGCCATCGACTTTTACAACAACCCTTGGAGACAGGCCATCTTGTTACTCCCATTTTCCAGATGAGGACACTGAGGCTCAGTGAGGTTAAGTCAAAGGCTCAGAGTCAGATGGCTAGAAACTCCGTGTACGTGCTTCCTGGCTGCCTGCTGTCTGTCTGTCCCAGGTGTTCCATGTCGACTCTACCTACTATTCATTTAGAGTTGCATTTTTCTCATATCTGGGCTAAAAATTAGATTTCATTTTACTTCGACCATTCTTCACTCCCTTTCCCTGCCACCTCCTTCCTTGCCTGGTACCCAGTCTACAGATCAGTCAGCATTAGGGAAGTGAATGATGCCAAGACCCAGGTGAGTCTGACTTGGTGTGTCCTTTACACAGGTAGCCTGGCTGCCTTCCACGTCGGGTGTGAACCTCTGCCCTACCTCCCTGCGGTCCAGAGGCTGAGCGTGTGACCCGCTTTCGTGTGTTGAGAGCCGGTTGGCACCTGATCAGCAGCACCTGGTGAGTGACTTTTATCTTCATGGGTGTGTCCCACAGAGCCGGTGAGATGGGGAACCAGGTGCAAAGCAAGCATTTAGTCAGGGCAGGACAATGGCAGGGGGAGAAGGTCAACTGTGGGACCTCTGGGGAGCCCCCTCCTTTCCGGAACCTCCATTTACACATCTGCAAACTGGAGCTAAAGACTCCTACTCTGACTCCTTCCTGGACCTGTTGACAAGCCTCAGCTGGGATGTGTTATTCTTGGTGCATTTTGGAAACTTTAAAGTTCTTGACAGCCATCTAATTAAGGAGGAGGATAAACCCAAATCCCCCAGATGAATGGGCTTCCTGATGGGGGACGTGCAGTCCCATCCATGGGGAAATGGGCCCAGATGTCTCCTCTTTTGCCATCCCTAATGAGAAACAGCCCCATCCTTTGACAGAGCTAGAGCCATCAGTCTATGGATTAAAACATAACGCTCAGCCAAACTTTCTTTATCCTTTTGGGCACTTGGTGTATATTCAGTATGACTCCACAGAGCCAACCATCAGCCCCTGCTTGACGGAATGATCTCTGTCGGGCTGGAAAAGACAGACACCCTAACTGTTTGACCAACAAATGTATAGAAAACAGTGGCCGGTAAGTAGCAATTACATAATAATCTTATCCAAAGAAAATGTGGGCTCAAATTAAGATGATTTCACCAGGAAAACATTAAGGCATACAAAGAGTTCTTAATAAATAGAAATAAATAGTGCAGGGTTTGCGCCGTGGTTATTTTCGATGGTTATCTGCTCTCGCTGTCGCTGCTCTGGCTACATTTTCCACGGGGCTCAGAGCGGCATTTTGCTCTACAAAAACAACTAGCTCCTTTCCAGCCAATGATTACTTGTAATTATGCTTTCCCCTGCTATTATTCTAATAGACCTGTCATGTTGCTTGAAGGACTCTGGCGTTTGGAATATACGACGGCTTTTATGGATGGACTGCTGGAACACTTAATATAGCTCTATTTTTGAATTATCAAGTTCTATCCTTTTGAAGTCTGTGTTAGTGGAACTCCTATTTATGAGATGTGCTGTGCTTAAAGGTTTGCTATTGATGAAGAGGTCCAACAGAGCCTTTATCGTAAGTACGGTAGCATTCTCCCTGAGAGATAAATAGCCGTGCTAAAAGGTATGTTGTGTACCTAGGCTGCAAATTACTAGCCAAGTACCTCATAACAGTGTACTTCAAAAATACCTTTATGCCTCTTGTTTGTTCTCTTTTCCATAGAGATGAATGACATTTCTTAAAACCTAGAGGGGCAGAAGCATGCTGGTCATCATTGGTCAGCGACATGACTTGGGTCTGAGGAGTGTGTTTATTCTGGCATGGGGTGTCTGGGTATATGCCTTTGTATGGCTCGCATCCTCTGTGTTTTGATGTTTCAAGAGCTAGCTTTTCTTTCTGTGCCACGTTCAGTTGTGTCCGACTCTTTGAGACCCTGTGGATTGTAGCCCGCCAGGCTCCTCTGTCCATGGGATTGTCCAGGCAAGAATACTGGAGTGGGTTGCTATTTCCTAATCTAGGGGATCTTCCCCCACCTCAGATATCAAACTTGCTTCTCTTGCATCTCCTGCACTGGCAGACAGATTCTTTCTTTAAGTAGCTCCAAGCGGTTTTTGGAGGGGTACGAGGGTTTTTGAGCAGGGCTGCCTGCTCTGGGGACTTCAGAAAACACTACTGAAGGCAGAGCAAGTGCCTCAGCTGGGATTGTCAGGTAGTGATCAGCGCAAAGAGTGGGCAGTGGGGTTCAGCTTCTGGCAGGCTGGGCAGGTCAGGATCTTTCGAAGAGGGTGGCCTGATGGAGAAGTTGTCACCAGTAGCACTTCCCAAAGGTCTGATGATGTGGGCAGTTTGATGACCTCCAGCTGGGGTGAGAGTTTCCTTTAGCAGTTCAACCAGGTTGTTCTTTTGTGAACCAACCCAATGTTGTAGGCTGTTGAGGCGAATGGACTTGGACAGTGCAGGTGCTTGCTTTTGCCTTGGGTTGCCATCACACTGAAAAGACATTGTGCGATTCATACACACAGGAATTTGTCGGGATGGGTGATCTGGCTGCCTCAGAGTGTCAGAAATGGACTCGGGATGCTCCAAGTTTCTAGCAAGCATCCCAAAGGCAGACGACACTCCCTTGGCAGCTGACATCACACACACAGAAACAGGACCACCGGGCAGCCTTTGACCACATGTGGCAAGAATTTGCATCGATTCCCCGAAGAAGGCAGGCTGCTGCTCCAGTGTGTGCCTGGTGTTTTTCCTCTGGAACCTTCATGCATCAGAATCCTGACTATACAATGCCTGTCTAATTCATCTTCACCCATATATTTTACCATTACGGATAGCCTTCCCCTTAAGCTTGTCTATTTTCTAGCTGGTGTGACAGATGACAGCGACTCCAAGCCGTGTTAGATGGCATTTGTATGGCTCCGATGCCAGAAGCATTCTAAGCGCCGGTGTTGCATACTTATTGATCTCCATTTTCCCAATAATCTGATGCCCGTCACATCTGGCAACATTACGTGGAGAGGCCAGCTAGATGGGGCTGATGAAACTGTTTCCAAGATGGATGTTGTTTTCCACAACATTACCCTTGCAAATAGCTGTCAGTGGGGCCTTTCACTGCCGGGCCAGGCATTTGAGACCCTTTTTTTTTTTTTAAATAGTTGACGCTAACATTAAACAAAACCTGAAGCTATTAAATCTCAGTATTTATATACGACAGAAAACATAGACGCCCTGGCATCTTTCCAAATGAAAATCTTATTAACAGACATGGTGCTTGTGGCAAAGTCCTTAGCAATTGGAAACTGGCTTGGCTGTCTGAAATGTCTGACAGATTAACCTGAGATGATGTGGAGGACCGAATGGGCAATGGCTCAAGTCTGGAGGATTAAACCAGCAAATAGAAAGGCGTGCTGCCGACCAGAGGCACACGGCCGTTTTGTGGCTGCTTTTCCAAGGGTCCACACTGCTGCGAACAAGCAGCTCAAAATGCGTTCAAAGATTTACAGGGAAAAAGAAAGAATATAAAGTAGTATTTGCAAAGAGAATCCCATTTAATGAAATGCCAATGTGAATTAATGACACTGGAAATGCATCGGAAGCAGTAATGAAGATATTAAAGACAGGTCTCCCCGCCGCCAAATCCAGAGCCCTTTAAAAGTCCCGCGAAGGGGCATTTACAGACTTTCCCACTGTCCTGAGGGTTCTTATGTTGGACAATGATCCTGATGGCTCTTCTAAGGAATCCCTCCTGGTTTAATCCCAGTTGAATGTGTCTTGGTTAAACGTCCCCTGAAGAATTGTAAGCAGCTGTGTGAGTGATGTGCCGATGTGATTTTTGAGAAACTTGTTGCGTGTCTTGGTGGGGCCACACAGAATTTTGGGTTAAGAGAAGCATAGCCAATCTTTAGTTTGAAATGCATTATTTTACAAAGGTAGGTATATTTCATGGGTTTCTTCATGACAGTGTTCCTCTCCTGGCTCTATTCCAGAGCAGACACAAATAAGAATATATAATGGAATTAATAGGACTTAGTTAGCTACTGACTCATCCAGAACATTCTGAACAATGAATTCATGTATTCAGTGCTAGCATTTAGGAACATTAATTCACCATATTGCTTACAGTCACAAAACCTGAAGAGCTTCTCAGCTTGTTTATTTTGTAGGGTTGAAGGAAGGATGCGAGAGAAGAGATGATTCACTATTGTGCCTTTTCCTTGAGTGGATCTCAGTACCTCTCTTCATCACACCTTTTTTTAGGTTATACCTTTTATACTGTGTTGAATGAAGAGTTAGGAAAAAAATGGATGATTTCAAGAGCAGTGAAGTTCATTGCTGGGTAGATGCTCCTCTTCCCTTTGGATGGAAAAGTTGTTTCTCCTTCATAACCCCTCCTCCACCCTCTTGGAATAAATACACCATTAAGAGAACATGTTCTCAGATAACGAATGAGAACCTACTCTATAGCACAGGGAAGTCTGCTCACTGCTCTGCGGTGACCTAAATGGGAAGGGAATCCAGAAAAGAGGGGACATGTGTCTATGTGTAGCTGATTTACTTTGCTATGCAGTAGAAACTATGATGACATTGTAAAACCACTATACTCCAGCAAAAGTTAAAAGAGAGAGATTAAAACATTAGGGTAAAAGAGTGCATGTTCTTTCTTTGAGGAATACCTACAAGTCATGGGGGAAACAAAGTCAGATCATGGCAAAAGTTAGCTCTGAGTAAGCCAGAGGGTTACAGTATGCTGATTACAATCTGAGAGACACGATTCTCACTAATGAAAAACACGGACAAAAAGTCATATGTGAGAGATATAAGTTAAAGCTACCCTAGGCAGCTTTAATTTAGGCATGAGCAAATTACATGAATGTAGTTGCTATAGTAACTAGTAGATAATATGGTGTTTATGTTGCTACTGAGATATCTTGTACTTTACTGGAATAAGAAAAAAAAATTTCCAGGAGCACACAGACGTGACAGGAAGGGAATGTTTCTCATAACCGTTTAATTTTTTCCATCTTACTGTTTCTTTATGATGAAGTGGGCATCTGTGATTGTACACAGCCCTTGGCTTGGTTTGCTGTTACTGGTGTTTTCCTCACTGAGGTGTCCCTTTAAAAGCGCAGTCCCGGTGGCGTTTCTGAAGGTGCCCTGGCTGCTGCCTTGGATGCTGCTGGGGGAGGATTCTGTAGTTCGGAGTGGTTGGTCATGAGACGTAGGCCAACACGGGTCAGATGAAGTTGGACTCAAAGGCCAAGAAGGTTCGAGAATTCAGAGCAGGGCAGATGCTGCCGGAGACTGTGGTATTACACATTTAATGCTATGCTTTATGGGTATTTGGTAGTTAGGACGATTTTAAGAAAGCATTTGAGGTCCTTTCTGGAGACAATGAATATGTCTCGAAGGGGACTCGTGATGGATGAAATACAGCTGTCTCACATTTAAGGCTGCAGCGGACGGAGAGGCAGCAGAGAACATGGCAAAGTGGGCAGGCGCCAGTTTGCTGCAGCAGGAAGCTGGCAGACAGACCCCAGTGACTCAGGTCCCAATTCAGATTTGGGGGTTTGGTCACTGATGCCATGGCATTTCTCCCAATAGTTGCTCTACCTGCCACGGCTATATATCCCCACTTCCAAATCTGGTTTGGGCAAACTCAGGTACTTCCAGGCCATTCAGATTCAAGTTTTTAGCTTTGTTTGTGTGCGTATGTGCTCAGTCGAGTCCGACTCTTTGTGACTGTGTGGGCTGGAGTGGGTTGCCATTTCCTGCTTCAGGAAGCTTTGTATTCAAAACAATTTTTTAAGTTTACAGACCTTTCAAATTCTTAAAGCAGCATTGGTTTATATTAATTAAATTAACTGAAGAACTCATGTCGATTAGGGCCTTTTTCTTTGGGGATGGAATAGGGGATTCTTCAGAAGGGGAAATACAGAGGTAGAGTCCCACCAGCCCCAAATAACGGTGGTTTTGGAAACAAACCTGAATGCACAAAGATGCCTCCGTCTGCATCCTCTTCACTTCACACTCCCCTTGGTGCAAATTCATGTGCAATTTTCCCTCCAAAAGATGACACAGAATAGAAGCAGTACTGTCTTTGAAGCCAGAAAGCCTGAGTTCTCATCTCGGTTCTGCCATGTCCTAGGATTGTGGCCAAAGGGAAGTAATCCATGAATATTTCCCACTTGTAAAATGCTCTTAACAATGCCCACCTGATCAGTGGGGACCTGATGAAGCTGGAACACTCACTGAGCTTCTGGCTATGAGCTCCGTCTCTCAACAGCTGTTCTTTAACTGCACATCTGTTTTGGCCAGTCCCAGATGTAGGTGACTCATTTGCTTTCTCTGGCCTCAGTTTTCTCATCTGCAAAATGGCATCATTGACCCTGTCATCCTCAGAGATGCCCTGCTGACCTCAGAGATGCCCTGCTGTTTCTTATACTCTGAGATTATATAGCATAAGCTTTTCCAGGTTCCTCAATGTCCTTCCCTTAAGAAATGTGTGCAAAGAATCTTTTGACTCTTCATGGCTAAATGCAAATTCCTCTTCTCTTCCTGAGTTTGAAGAGCTGCTCAACTGAAAAGTAGGTTTGGAATGAAGCCTTGTGTATATTACAGGCATGGCTTTTGGTCTGGAAGCAACGGAGGACATCCATTTGAGCTTTTTGCCTTGAGGCTGATAATGTGTTTTAATTCCCATTTTACAAATGAAACGATTGCATTTTCGGGAGCTTAAGCACCAGTGCAAGGCCTCACCACCCTCAGTACTTTGGTAGCCTCTACCTGCTGTACGTTAATTTCCCCAAGGGAGCCACCAGAAGGGGGCAGTTCCCAGGAAAAATGTTCAAAGGTGGGAGAGCCAGTGCATTCATGCATCTTTATTCAGTTTCTGTCAAAACAAACTGCATGACAGCAGAAGCAGATGGTGGGCCAGGAACCCACAGGAGGTGGGAGTGGGGAGAAGGAGGAGTCCTGAACTGTGGAAGAGCAGTATTTGGTCACCTGATTCATAATTCCCATCCGTCTCTGAAGCCCTCTGTACTGGAGAACCTTCAGCACCTCACCTGCACCATTGCCTCCAGATTGCAAAACTCATTAGACTGTGAAGTAAGCCGAGTTGGAATCAATTTTTTGCCTAGCCCCAGAAATTCTTTGAAATAATATTTCAAAATGGTTATCTCATCTGTTGCAATTGGCTTGAAAGTCTCAGAATTCCTATCGATATTTATGAGATTACCATGTACCATCTGGCTCCCTACATGCGAGTGTGTCTACACAGATGCCCGGATAATATATAGGGAGCCAAGCACATTTATTTTTACAGAGGGTAATTATTACAGTCTCTCCTTCCAGGAATGAGCCTTTTGTTTTATGTTTTCAGTGAGAACTTGTGAAATATTAAGATATTTTACTGCCTTAATGTTCTGAATTGTTTGCCTCTCCATATTGCAATCTAAAACTCATTAACAGTCGAACAATTTAATCAGAATGAATCAAGTTGTGAAATGGATACACGGGCAGTTCACGCAGCCATAAAGCATAGCTGAAACTTTTCTGAACAGCTTAATAAAACTTAGAAGGCAGCAGGAAATAAATGATTATCCTGGACAGTATCAGGGTAAACAGAACCTGGAGTCATGAACTTGGTAATTGTTCTTCCTCATTCAGCACATTTGCCAAGACTTGGTCTTAATTCATGGAATGGACCAGTGAGTATAGGGGAATAAGTTGCCAGCCCTTCTGTAAATTTTTTCTCTTAACATGAAGCATGAGCAGGGAAGCAAATTGAGGGTGGGTGAATAAGGGAGCTTCCTGGCAGTCCAGGACTTAGCACTTTCATTGCTAAGGCCTCGGGTTCAATCTTTAGTCAGAGAACTAAGATCCTGTGAGCTGCATGAAGTGGCCCCAATATATATATATATATAGTCCTTGGGGACATATGGAATATTTTATAGCAAATCCCAGATATCGTGTTTTACAACTTAGAAATACTTTGGCTAACAAAAGCTTTTTCCTTCTTAATATAATCACTGTGCCATTATCAGCAAACAAAATTAGCAATAATTTTTTAATATGATCACTTATCCCTTCCATACTTAAATTTCCCTCAGTTCAGTTCTGTCGCTCAGTTGTGTCCAACTGTTTGCAATGCTATGGACTGCAGCACGCCAGACTTCCCTGTCCATCACCAACTCCCGGAGCCTGCCCAAACTCATGTCCATCGAGTCGGTGATGCCATCCAAGCACCTCATCCTCTGTTATCCCCTTCTCCTCCTGCCTTCGATCTTTCCCAGAATCAGGGTCTTTCCCAGTGAGTCAGTTCTTCATATCAGGTGGCCAAAGTATTGGAGTTTCAGCTTCAGCATCAGTCCTTCCAGTGAATACTCAGAACTGATCTCCTTTAGGATGGACTGGTTGGATCTCCTTGCAGTCCAGGGGGCTCTCAAGTCCCAACACCACAGTTCAAAAGCATCAATTCTTTGGCGCTCCGCTTTCTTTGTGGTCCACCTCTCATATCCATACATAATAGCTGGAAAAACCATAGCTTTGACTAGACGGACCTAGTTGCCTCAAAAAATCTCTCTTTTTACCAAAGTTTTTTTTGAATAAGTGGCCAAATAAAGTTTGCATGTCACACTGACATTTTGAAGAAAAGGTAAAATGCCCTGTGGCCTGGACTTTGCTAGTTGCTTTTGCTAGGTGTCCTATAATTTGATCTTTTATCCTCTGAAGTATTTTAAACTTGTGTTTAAACTCAGTGGCTATTTGAAATTCAGGACTTCTTGTGTGATAACACTTCAGAGATGTTGCTGTGTACTGATTGCATCACCTCAAGAGACACAGAGGTAGCTGGTATCCCACAGTTTTATTGATACCAAGACTGATCAGAGTTCATATGGTAACAGCTAAATCTCTCACCATGAAGCTTTCCAGAAAGCTTTTAAGGTAAAACTTTAAGAAAAATTATAAAATACACATAAAACCTGTCATTTTAACTGTTTAACATCCCACCTTGACTTTTCACTATCTTTATTTTTACTTTATTTTTGGCTGTGCTGTGCAGCAATTAGAATCTTAGTTCCCTGACCAGGAATTGAACCCCATGTCCCCTGCAGTGGAAGGACAGAGTCTTAACCACTAGACTACTAGGAAAGTCCCTTAACTGTTTTTAGTAGCTTTGTGGCATTAAGCAGATCTACAGTGTTGTACAACCATCACCATTATCTGTTTTCAGAAACTTTTCATCATTCGAAACGGGAACTATACACTGAAAAATAAAAAATTAAAAAAAAAAAATAAACAGCATGGGAGTCAACCTACAAAAAAAAAAAAAAAGAAAAAAAAAGAAACTGGAACTATGTACTCATTAAACAGTAACCTACCATGTCTCAGTCCCTACCCGCCCCCCACCCCCCGCCACTGGCTCCTGACAGCCAGCATTCTCCCTTCTGTCTCTATGAATTTCCCTCTTCTAGGTACCTCATATAAGTGACTGGCTTATTTCCCTTAGCATAATGTCCTCAAGGTTCACCTGTGTTGTAGCATGTGTCAGCATTTCCTTCCTTTACGTGGCTGAATACTATTCCATTGTACAGATGGAACACATTCTGGCTATCCATTCATCTATTTATGAACACTTGGCTTGCGTTTGGCTGTTGTGAGTACTGCTGCAGTGAGCATGGGTGACCTCACTTAATGCGTTTTTGGTTCACTGATGATATTTCTCTGGATCCATTATGGGCATACCTCGCTTTATTGTGTTTCACTTCATTGCACTTTTCAGATGCTGCATATTTACAGACTGAAGCTTTTGGAAGTCCTGCACTGAGCAAGTCCACCAGTACCACTTTCCAGGCAGTATCTGGTCGCTCTGTGTCTCTGTGTCACATTTTGGTAATTCTCAGAATATTTTCAACTTTTTCAATATTATTATGTTTGTTGTGGTGATCTGTGATCTTTGATGTCACAATTTTCATTTTTTTTTGAATTTAAAGTATGTACATTGTTTAGAGCTAATACTGTTGCACATTTAGTAGACTACAGTATAATGTAAACATAACTTTTACTTGTAGTGGTAAACCAAAAAATTCATGCAATAACTCACTTTATTGCAATATTTGCTTTATAGTGGTATTTTGGAACTAAACTTGTACTCTCTTGGAGATATGTCTATGTTTTATATGTTGCACAATGATGATTTTCTAGTATTTTCTGCTTATGTACCAATTTTCAGAATAATGATTTAATGTATCAGCATCCCACAAAAGTGACCAATGAAGTGTTTGGTTTTTATTTTTTCCTAAAGCCAACTTTTTTCTTTTTTTTAATAACTCCTCAAGTTAGTGCTTGTGTCCTTTGACACAGCTCCAGTAGTCTTTTGCCATTTCTTTTATTTCTGGAACAACAAGGTGTTCCAGACTCATACATTTCCTATCTGAAGGGGACAAGTCTCCTTTTCTCTGTTGTACTCATGACTCTGCCCTCAATCGTTCACTTCTGGACAGCAAGTGTGTGCATTTTCCCCACACCAAACAGTTCTTCAGTTCTCTGTGGATACTGTCTGAGTGTCTTACAATTTAATTCGATTCTGACACTATCTACCTGGAGATGGCATTAGCTCTCCCAGGGCCCACAAGACTGCCCCTCCCTTCTCCCACTTCAGACACCATCTGCCAGTCCAACTTGTCACCTGTGCCTCTGATTGGCTATAAACTGGAGTCTGGAGTGTCCCACCACCCTTTCTCTTGTTCAGTGTTGACTAGAATGGCGTCTGGAACTCAGGGAAACGTTTATGTTGGTTTATGTTTGATCAGCATTTATGTTGATCGTAAAGGATGTAATTCAGAAACAGCCAGGTAAAAGAGATGCACAGGGCAGAGTCCGGGGGAAGGAGTGTTCACTTCCATGACCTCTTGAGGCAGGCATGCCACCCACCCCCAGTACCTCCATGTGTTTGCCAAGCAAGAAAGTCACCAAATCCTGGACTTTAGGGATTTTAAGGGGCAGTTGCATTATGTAGGCACGATTGGGCATTGTTGGGGTGAAGCTGAAAGTCCCAACCCCAAATCACATAGCTGGTTCCTCTGGTGACAAACCACTACCCTGTGGTTATCTGGGGGACTTTTAAAAAACACCCCACTAATATAAGCTCTGGTATGGTTGAAAGAAGTTTGTTAAGAATAACAAAACATACTCCTTTCAGATTTATAATTCTTTTCACTTAGGAAATTCCAAGGCCTTTAAGAACTCTGTGCCAGGAATGAGGATGAGACAACATGTATTTCTTATTATAAATCACAGTATCACACCACTCACACTTCATGGATCATAGCCTTGTCATGAAAAAGGGGCTTGTGTAGCTCAGTGAAGCTGTGCAGGGCCACCCAAGACTGACAATGGGTCATAGTGAAGAATTCAGACCCAACATGATCCACTGGAGGAGGAAATGGCAACCCAGTATTCTTGCTATAAGAACCCCATGGACAATATGAAAAGGCAAAAAGGTATGACACCAGAAGATGAGCCCCCCAGGTCAGAACGTGTCCAATACACTACTGGTGAAGAGCAGAGGGCAGTCACTAACAGCTTCAGGAAGAATGAAGTGGGCCAAGGTGGAAACGGTGCTCAGCTGTGGCTGTGTCTGGTGGTGAAAGTAAAGTCTGATGCTTTAAAGAACAATATTGCATAGAAATGTTAGGTCCACAAATCCAGGTAAATTAGACGTGGTCAAGCAGGAGACTGCAAGATTGAATATCGACATTTTAGGAATCAGGGAACTAAAATGGATGGGAATGGACAATTCAGATGACCATTATATCTACTAATGTGGGCAAGGATCCTTTAGAAGAAATGGAGTAGCCCTCATAGTCAACAAAAGAGTCCAAAATGCAGTACTTGGGTGTAATCTCAAAAATGACAAGATGATCTTGGTTCATTTCCAAGGTAAACCATTCAACATCACAGCAATCCAAGTCTATGCCCCAGCCTGAACTTCAGAAGCTGAAGTTAAACTCTTCTATGAAGTCCTATAAGACCTTCTAGAACTAACACCCAAAACAGATGTCCTTTTTCATCATAGGGGATTGGAATGCAAAGTAGGAAGTCAAGAGATACCTGGAGTAACAGGCAAGTTTGACCTTTGAGTACAAAATGAAGCAGGGCAAAGGCTAAGAGTTTTGTCAAGAGAACACACTGATCATATCAAATTTCCCAACAACACAAGAGACGACTCTACACATGGACATCACCAAATGGTATTTGGACAATAAAAAAATCAGATTGACTATATTCTTTGCAGCCAAAGATGGAGAAGCTCTATTACAGTCAGTAAAAGCAAGACCTGGAGCTGACTGTGGCTCAGATCGTGAACTCCTTATTGCCAAATTCAGACTTCAGTTGAAGAAAGTGGGGAAAACCACTAGGCCTTTCAGTTATGACCTAAATCACATCCCTTATGATTATACAGTGGAGGTGACAAATAGACTCAAGGGATTAGATCTGGTAGATAGAGTGCCTGAATAACTATGGACAGAGGTTTGTAACATTGTACAGGAGGCAATGACCAAGACCATCCCAAAGAAAAAGAAATGCAAGAAGGTAAAGTGGTTGTCTCGGGAGGTTTTATAATTTGCTGAGGGAAGAAGAGAAACAAAAGGCAAGGGAGAAAGGGAAAGATATATCCAACTGAATGCAGAGTTCCAGAGAATAGCCAGAAGAGATAAGAAAGCCTTCTTAAAAAAAAAAGAAAAGAAAAGAAAGCTTTCTTAAGTGAACAATGCAAAGAAATAGAGGAAAACAATAGAATGGGAAAGACTAGAGATCTCTTTAAGAAAACTGGAAACACCAAGGGAACATTTCATGCAAAGATGGGCCCAATAAAGGACAAAAACAGCAAGGATCCAACAGGAGCAGAAGAGATTAAGAAGAGGTGGCAAGAATACACAGAACTATATAAGAATGGTCTTAATGACCCAGATAATCATGATGGTGTGATCACTCACCTAGAGCCAGACATCCTGAAGTATGAAGTCAAGTGGGCCTTAGAAAGCATTCCTATGAACAGCTAGTGAAAGTGATGGAATTTCAGTTGAGCTATTTCAAATCCTAAAAGATGATGCTGTTAAAGTGCTGCACTCAATATGTCAACAAACTTGGAAAACTCAACAGTGGCCACAGGACTGGAAAAGGTGAGTCTTCATTCCAATCTCAAAGAAGGATAATGCCAAAGAATGATAAAACTACTGCACAATTGCACTCATTTCACATACTAGCAAGGCTATACTCAAAATCCTTCAAGCTAGACTTCAGCAGTGTGTGAACTGAGAACTTCCAGATATACAAACTGGCTTTAGGAAGGGCAGAAGAACCAGAGATCAAATTACCAACCTTCCTTGGACCATGGAGAAAGCAAGGGGAGTTTCAGAAAAATGTCTACTTCTGCTTCATTGACTATGCGAAAGCCTTTGACTGTGTGGATCATGACAAACTGTGGAAAATTCTTAAAGAGATGGGAATACCAGACCACCTTACCTATCTCCTGAGAAACTTGTATTTGGAAAAAGATGTAACAGTTAGAATGTTACATGGAACAACTAACTGGTTCAAGATTGGGAAGGGAGTACAAGGCTGTATATTGTCACCCTGCTTATTTATCTTATATGCAGAGTACATCATGTGAAATGCCGGGCTGGATGCATCACAATCTGGAATCAAGATTGCTGGGAGAAATGTCAACAACCTCAGATATGCAGCTGATACCACTCTAATGGCAGAGAGTAAAGAAGAACTAAAGAGCCTCTTGATGAGGGTGAAAACAGGAGAGTGAAAAAACTGGCTTGAAACTCAACATTCAAAAAACCAAGATCATGGCATTTGGTCCCATCACTTCATGCAAACAAAAGAGGAAAAAGTAGATGCAGTGACAGACTTTATTTTCTTGGGCTCCAGAATCACTGTGGATCGTGACTGCAGCCATGAAGTTAAGAGATGCTTGTTCCTTGGAAGGAAAAGTGACAAACCTAGAAAGTGTATTAAAAACAGAGACATCACTTTTCCAACAAAGGTCCATATAGTCAAAGCTATGGTTTTTCCAGTAGTCATGTATGGATGTGAGAGCTGGACCATAAAGAAGGCCGAGTGCTGAGAAATTGATGCTTTTGGAATGTGGTGATAGAGAAGACTCTTGAGAGTCCCTTGGGCTGCAAAGAGATTAAACCAGTGAATTCTAAAGGAAATCAACCCTGAACATTCACTGGGAGGACAGAAGCTGAAGCTGAAGCTCCAGTACTTTGGCCACCTGATGCGAAGAGCCGACTCACTGGAAAAGTCCCTGATGCTGGGAAAGATGAGGGCAGGAGGAGAAAGAGGCAACAGAGGATGAGATGGTTAGATAGCATCACTGACTCAGTGGGCATGAATTTTAGCAAACTCTGGGAGATAGTGGAGAACAGAGGAGCCTGGCATGTCCATGGGGTCACACAGAGTTAGACAGAACTTAGCGACTGCAAGACAGCTGTGGTTTTGAAGGCCCTCTTTAATTCTTATATGTGGGTATTTCCCTTTCTTTTTTTACAGTCCATCTGTGTGTTGCATTTTCTGGTTACGTTTTATGTACACATTTTTATATATAATGAGGGGAGAGAGTTCTTCAGAATCTTAGGTCTTCATGTTGCTCAAGGAAACTCAATACAGATTTTTATAAAAGTTATTCCAAAGCAGAGAGGTAAAATGGAAATTGGGAGTGAAGTTATTATTTGCTGTGCAGAAGTATCCTTTATGAGTAGACCTCTTTTAGTGTGTTGAAACTGAACTTTTATCTGTAAGCAAATTGAGTTTGTAAATATTACCCCAAATGGGGTGTATATGTTATACAAAGTTGTCTCTGTCTCAGATGTGAGGATACTGGGCCATGGGTTATACATTTTTGTTGTGTAGGCCTGATCAGAGAAAAAAAAAAAAATCACTAAATTATCCTTTTGGCCTCATTCCAAAGTTCAGAGTCCAAACCCACCACAAAACATACTGTACCAAGTAGGCTTCTGGGAAGAATAGATCATGAAGAGAAAAGAAACCAGGATTATCCCTAATGGGATAATTAGGAAAATCTTTTAGTCAATACTGTTTAATTTCCTTTCAAATTCCTAGTTGCCCTACTGGCAACATAATCAGTGCCTTCTGATAATTTGTGAAAGGACCTAGAACTGACCTTTCCCCTTTCAAAGGGGTAAGTTTTTGGTTTCTCTTCTGTAGCTCCAGATATTTCTAAATGCTGGGGTCTGTTGCCTGTGGTTTTATGTTGAAAATCAAGTTAGATTGGAATTAGCCTAGATGGTGGAGAATGGAATACAGTATGCTAAGGTTTGCCATGGTGCAAGATAGGCTCAGCTTGTATGGTGATGAACCCTGTGCACTAACAAGAGTGGTGGCTCACAGATGATCCTTTAATAAACAAAGAAAAGGTTTTGGTGTTACCCGTTGGGCCCCCAGCCTCCCAGTATGTGTTCTGTTAGGTATGGAACTTTTAATCCTCTGTTTGGAAGAAGAGTTTTTGGAAATCATCTCTAGTCTGCATAACTCCTAACTGGTCTTCTTTCCTTTGATTTCTCTCATACTTGCAAGGAGATCTAACCAGTCCATCCTAAAGGAAATCAGTCCTGAATATTCATTGGAAGGACTGATGCTGAAGTTGAAACTCCAATACTTTGGCTACCTGATGCAAAGACCTGAGTCCTTGGAAAAGACTCTGATGATGGGAAAGATTGAAGGCGGGAGGAGAAGGGGATGACAAAGAAGGAGGTGGTTGGATGGCATCACCGACTTGATGGACATGAGTTTGAGCAGGCTCCGGGAGTTGGTGATGGGCAGGGAAGCCTGGTGTGCTGCAGTCCATGGGGTTGCAGAGTTGGACACGACTGAGTGACTGAACCGAACTAAGCTGAACTGATACTTGCTACATGCTCGATGAACAGAGTTTTCTAAACAAAGACCTGATCATATCATTTCTCTGCTAAAAATCCTTTAATGAGTCCCCTGAAGAGTCTAGTCCAGTGTCCAGGCCTGGTACTCCAGGCTCTTGAATGAAACTTGATGGAATTCTCCTCCCCCAACCCCTAGTTGGCAGCCCCAGATGCCTCAAGTTCTTTCGTTTCTTCCAGGCTTGGCTTGTAGTAGCTGCTCCTTGGGCCTGTGACCTCCTCCCCATCAGACGCCATGCAAGTTATCCTTGACACGTGGGATCACAAGGGACCAGGGCTGAACAAGGACAGCTGTGCCAGGAGTCCTGGCCACAGGCCTTGGAGCCCCTGTGACGGCTCTGTGGCTTTGCCTCTCCTGTGTACACACTTGTGTGGCTCTTCTAGCTTGCTGTGGCCCTCTACTGGGACTGGACTTCTCAACTCTGCCCACCGAATTCCTGCCTACCCTCTGGACTTGCTGCTCTGCCTCCCAGAGTGTGCCATCCATATTTCTCTTTCTGAGCACTTGCAATGTTAGAATTGTAAACCTTCTCCAATTTTTGCTTGGGATCCATGTCGGAAGATGCATCTTGCCTGGTAAGAGAGGATTTTAATTGGTGAGATGAAAGTATAGGTTCAAACAGATGTTTTCAGTTAGGTACCATTTTGCCTGAAGGATATTGGACCAGAATATCTGGTGGGGCCCCATCCTAATGTGTGAGCAAGGGGGCAGGTTTCATTCTGTTATTAGTCAGTTTATTGCCCTCACTCTGGCCTGCTGTGCCATGAGGGTTAGACCAGTTTCCTAGACAAAGTATTGGACGGCAGAGACTGGAACTTTTCAATACTCCATAAGGGGAACTGTTCCTATCAGAGAAGATGTTGAGGAAGTCGATGGATGAATCAACGAGTATGTGAAGCAGTGAGAAAATACATGACCATGATGAAAAAAGCAATCTATGGGAGCTTTTGGAAAGGACCCAAGGACCAAGTATGAACAAGCAGGGCAATACGAGATTACCTCAGTCTAAGGAAAGAGATTGAGCGGAGTTATGTGCACAAAAGAGACAATTGTATTTATTAGGAGCCTGGAGTCAAGGAGCCTGGGCTTTGCTTCATGGTGAACTTAGGTCTTTGGTACCAAACAGTCTAGCTGCCCATTCATTTGTCTATCTATCCACCTATTTAGCCATTTATCTATCCATCCAAACACCCATCTAGCCTTCCATCAATTTATCTATCCATCCGCCCATCTAAACATTCATCTAACTATCCATTCATCCATCTATCCACTTGTGCATTCATCCATCCATCCATCCATCCACCCATCTGTCTGTCCATCCTCTGTTCCCCTTTCCTTATAGCCATCATTACCAAACACCTAAAATTACTAGAGCCTAGAAACCCAAATAGAAGAAAGACACTGTCTCTTGCTCCATGGGACCTGGTGAGTTATGGAAAGAATGTCATACAAATAATTACTGTGTAATAAGATAATGACTTCAGAGGAGCCCTCTTGCCTCCATGCTGGCAGTGAGAGCACCTTAGTTTGTGTAGAATCAGGCAAGACTTCCCAGAGGAAGAGGTGTTTGAGTCCAGACTTGAGCAAGAAGGTGCCCCAGTTTTGCCTCACCTGTGTATGGGGCCCAATGACATCCATCTAAGGATTTCTGGGTTTCGTGAGTGGTAGGGGCAGAGTTTTGTACTGGGCACCAACAGGAGGCCTGGAGGGCTAGTGGGGAGTTAGAGTCAGTTCAGTACTTGGCTGGGCTGGGGGCACCCTGTCTTGAGGGGACCCCCAGATTCTGTCTAAGAACTGGTTACTGTCTATGGGTAGTTGGAGGAAAAGCTCGCTGCCCCCAGTTACTTGTTTCCTGGATGAGGCTAGAAGTGGCCTTCCCAGGCTTGTTCTGGGCTCAGGGCCCATTGTCTGTCGTGTGCCAGGAACCCCATGAATTTTAATAGCCTCCATTCAGAGTGATTAAAACCTTAATGAAATTTAATTATCTTGATGTTAAGCATTTTGTGTTAAGTTATTGCATTCTGACCACTCATTGTTCGCTGCAAGCTCAGGGCAGCTCACCTACCTCTACCTTAATGGAAAAGAAAACTGAATATATTTAAATGAAATTTTCCCCCAAATAATTGCCTTCAATGAAACACCAAGCAGGCGTCAGGACTGAATTTATAAATCTGGTGGCTGCCGATGAGAGCTACCATGTTTGGAATGGTTTTCATTAATCCAGGGTCTCTGGAAGGAGCGATGTGAAAAGTTCAGAATATAAGTGACAGGTGTTTATAGTCCGCAATTGCATTAAACAGGCTCTTAAACGCAGGTTAAAGGCCTCCGTGAAATATAGAATATACCTGGAAACGTGGCCTAAATTTTTGCCATTTTGGACTTTGCATTAGTTACCTACAGAATTAGCAGAGCTTTCGGTTAATCAACTGTCAGTGTAAATTGTGGTTGAGCAAAATGCTTATAAATACCGGTAAGCACAGTTTGCTTGGCCTGTTGCGTTTTTTTTTCTTTTCTTCTTCCCTTGGGCCTTCCAAAGGCCTTCAGCTGATGGAGAGCTTTTAATTTCACATTTTGGCCCCCACCACAGGTGATAAACAAAGGTTTCCCCGCTGCTCCGGCTGGGGTCAGTTATCCCGCCTCCCTCCCCGTAATCACACACAAAAGGTGCCCGAGATCCACAGCTAATTTGCGGCCTCTGTTTAGCAGAATTTAATAGCAGGTATTACTGCTGCCGCGGTAATTAAGGACCTTTGTCAATAAGACGGAATAGATGGCCACACTTGGTTGTAATCAGTGGGCTCTCGAGAGCTAGAGGAGTGAAAAGGGAGAGAGGCAATCCATTTTGTGAATAACACAGTCCTCCCCGGCCTCCCTCCCTCCCAGATCGGGCAGTGGAATAATAATTCCCCAGGCAATGAAAGTACAGGAATAAAAGTACTTAGCCTCCAGCCGGTGATTTTTTTTTTGACTTTTTATTTACTCTACTGAGCTTTCTTATTTGCTCCAGGCTGCATTTGATGAAGTATTGTTTAAACAGCACAGGAGCAAAATGGATGTAGGAAGGTGGGGAGAGGAGGAGGAATTTTAACCAGGTGGCAGGGAGGCGCCGGCTTTAAGGTGGACAGCCATTCGGTTTATCAATTATTTCTCCAGGATACAGGCAAAAAAAAAAAAAAAAAGACAAAACCAAGTGGCTTCGTGAAGAGGAGGAGGGTGTCATTTAGAGCTGTCTCTGAACATGGTCATTCAGCTCTAAATGGGGCGCCTGTAACAAGCGAGAAGTGAACTTGCGGGAGCACCGGCGCCCTCCTCCCTAATGCACCGCTGAATGGCCCGGTGGAGGGGCGGCGGGGAGCGGAGGGGCAGGGGCTGGCGGCCGCAATTCAGAGAGACCTTCGAGGTGTGTGCCCCTCCGAGTAATTGGAGAGGAAGCTGCCTTTCCCTCGCCGATTCCCTGCCTTTTTACTGGTCTTAACAAGCGTGATGCTTTTAATAGTGCGTTGAGCACCATCTCTTTATACGCCTCTCCCTTTCTAAAGCAGCTTTAACTATACTCTTTCTGTCGCTAATGTCTGAAAAACTTCTCCCTTTAATCATTCCCGGATGAGGCGGCAAACAAGCGGCTCCTCTCCTTTAGCAATTATGGCTGGCTGGGTAGTCACTGCTGGCTGAAAGGGAGTGGGTGGCGGGCCAAGGGAACAGGAAGGCTCTGAGGGTGTGGATTGTGGGGCTGGAATGCCAGGTCCAGGGCTTGGGGACATCCAAGGGGGCTTCTTGGGAGGGGAGGGCCGGGAGTCAATTTTAAATACCCACGCCTGTAAAGTGGAAGACAAAAATCCATTTGACCACTGTTAACAATGTACTGGGATTTGGTTAATTAAAAGAGATTGAAATTGGTTTTGTGGCTATACTAGGACCCCCCCCCCCCCCCACTTCCAATCCAACACACACATTTAGGAGTCAGTCCTAAATGGGGCTGATGGGTGAGGTCTTTCTGCAAGATGAACTTGAAGGGTTTCACACACTCCTCTGGGCTGGGGAGGGATTCAGAATGGGCTGGTTCCAAGTGCAGGTTCAACCTTACCAAAAAAAAAAAAAAAGCCTTTCCCCACTAATTTCATTGAGAGATAATTGACATATAACATTTGTATAAGTTTAAGGTATAAAACATAGAGATTTGATATGTGTATATATTGTGAAATGATTACCATAACTTTAGTTAACATCCATCCCCTCACAAAGTTACAAGAATTTTTTTCCCCCTGTGAAAAGAACTTTTACTGCCTACTCTTAGCACTTTTCACATATATAATACAGTGTTGTCAACTATAGTCACCAGGCTGAATATTACATCCTCAGAGTTTACTCATCTTTTAACTGGAAGTTTGCATGTTTTGATCAGCTTTACCCATTTCCCCCTTCCCTTACCTCTGGTAACTACTAATCTGTTCTCTATTTCTCTGAGTTTGGTGTTTTAAAATTTTACATGTGTGAGACCATAGAGTACTTCACTTAGTGGTCTATTCATGTTGGTACAAATAGCAAAATTTTCTTTTTTCACAGCTGAACAGTATTCCCTGGTATAAATACACGACTTTTTCTTTATCCATTCTTCTGTCAACGGTCACTTAGGCTGTTTCCATGTCTTGCCTATTGTAAATAATGCTGCAATGAATTGTGGGAGTGCAGATGTCTCTTTGGAACAGCAACTTGTTTTTTTCTTGAAGTGGGATCGCTAGATCCTAAGGTAGTTCCCTTTAGTTTTTTGAGGACGCTCCATACTTTTCTCCATCGTGGCTACATCAATTGAGATTACCACCAACAGTGCACAAGCATTTGTTATCTTTTCTCCACATCCTCACCAGCATTTGTTATCTCTTTGCTGTAAAGAATTTTTTTTTTTTTGGTGTGGACCCTTTTTAAAGTCTTTATTGAATTTTCTATAATATTGCTTCTGTTTTATGTTTTGTTTTTTTGGCTGCAAGGCATGTGAGATCTTAGATCTCAGTCAAGGATCGAACCTCTGCCCCTGCACTTGGAAAGTGGGTTCTTAACCTCTGAACCATCAGGGAAGTCCCTTTTCTCTTCTTTTTGATTATAGCCATTCTGACAGGTGTGAGGTGAAAAAGAGTCTTTTCAGATGTGGTTAAGGACTTCTAGATAGGGAGATTATTCTGGATTATCTGGGTGGACCCTAAATACAACCACACGTGTCTTAATTAGAGGGGCAGGGGAGGAGTCAAGCAAGACAGATGAGCAGAACACAGTGTGGAGATGGAGGATGAGATTAGGGTGATGCTGCCACAAGCCAAGGGATGCCAGCAGCCTCCAGAAGCTGGAGGAGGTGAGGAACGGACTCCCTGGAGCCTGCAGAGGGGGCGCAGTCCTGTTGATCCCTTGATCTTGGCTTTCTGGCCTCTAGAACTGCGACAGGCTAGATTTAACCTTGTTTTAAGCCCCCCAATTTGTGGTAATTAATATAGCAGCTACAGGAAACTAACACAGATGCCTTGTGGAAGGTCCTTTTCCATAAATGAGTCAAGTGAACGCTTGAAGAGAAGGAGGAAAGGTCCTGTGCTCTGGAACTCCTGGCCAGGAAGGCAAGGTGACCTGGGAGTCCAGGTGTGTGGCTGGTGCTCTGATACCTTGGAATTGTGTGGTGGTGTCCCTCAGGGGCATGAACTGTGGGGCGAATTGCACTCCAGCCCCAGGGAATGGGATGCTGGCAGGCACGGATGACCCTGGGGAGGGCGCGCTAGGTGACTTCAGAGTTTCTGGAGCAGAGCTCTGCCAGCCCTGGTTCTCACTGGCTCAGCTGCAGGGCAGGCTGTGGGCTGCAGGTCTTAGACCTGGGATGCTTCACTCCATTTAGTGAAAAGGACGTATGGAAAAACAGCAGAATATCTAAACCTCTTTGTGGGCATTTTCTTATGCAAAACTGTTCATATAAAGAAATGTCACTGGTCTGTTTAGCACTGTTTTTATAGATCTCATTTTTTACACAATAGCCTTACTACTGTGGCATACTTTTTTTTTTTTTTTTTTTTTGGTTACAGGGTAGATTGTTTCCACTGTCAGTTGTAAATGCAACTTTTTCATATCTGGATGGTGAGTCCACTGTGATAGCACAGTGGAGTTTGCAGTTCAGTTCGGATTTACTTCTTGACTGATGTTTTGTTAAAATTTAGTGGGCCCTTGATATGCGTTACGAGGATGTAAAAGAGACTATGCCTCCTCTAGACAAGAACCTCGCCCAAGACACCCGAGGTGGTACCAGGCGGTGAGCACACACAGCGCCCCGCCTGCAGGGTTTAACTCTGGCCTCCCCTGCTCTCGTAAGCCAAGGGTGAGAACCACATCTGGGACTGTGATGTTTTGTGGGGACACCTGTGCAGACGACACCCCTCCTGGGCCTGCCTGGGGCCCAGCCATGTCTTCTCTGCCTGGTCTGGGCAGCGTGCTGGGCACGTGGGCCTGCAAGGAATACTTGCGGTTCTGTGTTGAATTATCACAGGGAATTAGAAAGGCGTCAGAGAACTCCTGCTAAATGTGACCTCTTAGGAAGCATCTCTGAACACAAGCAGGGGTCCAATTTGGCAGGTCTGAGAGGCAAGAAATATATTCTTTTAGCTCCTATAAGGAGAATTGTCCATTTGTTTTAGAAGGAGGATAATCAAAAAGGGTAATGTTTACCTAATGGACATTATGGCTTATGGCAGTTGTATCAAAATTCCTAGTAAACCTGAATGTTATCATAATGGAGAAGGGGCGAGAGAGGATTTCTACAGTTGGGAGGGAGCTTGTGGGTGGTAATCCACCATGTCCAGGGCCCTCCCTGTCTTTTTAAAAAATAAATAAATAAATGAAACCCAACATTTATTTGTTTGACTGTACTAGGTCTCCCATCTTCGTTGGGGCTTGCAGGATCTTTAGCTGTAGCATATGGGACCTAGTTTCTTAACCAGGGATTGAACCCAGGCCCCCTGCATTGGGAGCTTGGAGTCTTAGCTCCTGATCCACCAGCAAGTCCCTCCCTTGATGCCTCTGCTCCACGGCAGGCTCATTCTGAGGAGGGTTCTCACTGTCCTGGAAGTCCAGGCAAGAGGACAAGGCCATCGGGGAGGCCAGAACAGCATATCTGGGTCCTGCCTTCTGCTCAGAGCCCTGGAGGGGGCTTGGCGGTGTTTATATGAGCCGCAAGCACAAAGCGGGCGTCTGGATGGTGAGGTGCAGTGGAGGGAGGCTCAGGGCTGTGTGACCCACGGCAAGTGTCTTAACTGCTCTGTGCTGCATTTTTTCTACTGGAGAATGGGGAGAAGAATCTATCGATCATATACGGTCGTTGAGAAGCTGAACTTCCCACAGTGCCTGGAGTGGTGCCTGGCATGCGTAGTCATACTCCAGCCGGGTTTGCTGCTTTTATGAACTCTGTGGACAGAGAAGTTCTGAATCCGAAGACCTGGGATGAGGCACATTCCCGCCACTCCGCGAGGCCCTGTCTGCACTGCTGTGTCCTCATCCATGAACCGTGGCAGGTAATGAGGCCTATCTCGAAGGTTGATTAGGAAGATGAAATGGGACCCTTTGTAGAAAGTATCTGAATCATGCAGCTCCTTACCACACGGTCATCTCCTTCTGTCTCTCTCTGCTTTCTACAACTTAAGGAGATTTGCTCTTTCAGAGAATTTGTCTTTGTCTCCGGTCTTGATCTTTTGGGCCGTTTAAACCCACTGACTCCATTTACCCATGGTTAGCGTACTGGGGTTCTGCTGTGTGCCTCCCATGGGTCCTGGGCTATGGGATGGGGGAGAGAGGTATCATCAGACTCTGTCCCTGTCCCCAGGAATGTGGATTTCAGATACTCAATGAGCACGTTTTATAGTTTAACTCTGCCCCCCAAACCATGTGAGACATCCTTATTCTAAGAAAGTATTCATTGTTTTGGGCTTCCCAGGTGGCTCGGTTGTAATGAATCTGCCTGCAGTGGAGGAGCTGCGGGAGACTGGGGTTCAATCCCTGGGTTGGAAAGATCCCCTGGAGGAGAAATTGGCAACCCATTTCAGTATTCTTACCTGGGAAATTCCATGCACAGAGGAGCCTGGATTCCATGGGGTTGCAAAGAGTCAGATGTGATTGAGCATGCATGCATTCATTGTTTATCTAAATTAGAATGTAATCAGTCACCCTAAATTTTTATTTGCTAAATCTGGCAACTCAGTGGCTCCTGCTCCATGAAAATGCCATGTTAGGGTCCCCGCCCTTTGGTTCGGGATCCCTCAAACCTAGATTGGTGCCTAGGATCTGACTCTGCTCTGTCCCTTCCTTGGTCCTGGGACCCTGGGCAAGTCCTCCCCTCCCCTGTTCTGGGCCTTTGGCTTCCTCCTCTCCACTGGGTGATCTCTCCGTGGTCCTTTCTGGTTTCTTTTCTTTGACTTCAGGGCTGGTAGAAGACATCCGGCCAACCTGGCATTTTGGTATTGTATAGACACAATAACCAGCTAGCTTGATTGCATCTTTCACTTCTCAAACACTTGTTTTGGCTTCATGTGGCCACAATCCAAGTGCCTCTGACCTGCCCTTGCAGTCCCAATTCTCAGCACTTGTAAGCAAAAGTCTCCTTGTAACACAGTCCAGTCCCCAAGCTGGGTCTCTAAAGGGCATTTTGAAGCCCTTTTAATTTCCAATCCATTAAAAAAAAATAAATCTTTGGAAGGTTTGCTTCCTACATAACAGTATGCTTTTCGGCTCGACAGCTGTCAAACTGAAAAACATTCCATGAATTCTCCAAGTAATTTAAAAGTTGCTCCAACTGAAATATGGAGTGCTATCCATTCAGCTGAAAGGGTGTACGTAGGTAATTCTGTCCACTTGATTTTTTTTTTTTTCAGGGAATTACTTTCATAAGGAGAAAGGGGAGAAGTACATTTTACTCAATTATTAAATGGATGTTGGGATTTGACTTGTGATTCTATTTCTAATCAGTTCTACCTTCCACTGGGCCTCTGGGAAGGGCGATCTCTTGTACCATCGCTTGTCTTTGGCAATAATTACTTTTGGATGTGAACAAAAGGTCCATTTTGGGCGCTCTGTTCTGTGACGTCTCTGTATATATATAAAACCCTTTTAAGATCTAAGCCTCCCACTCATATATGAGTTTCCTTCTCTTTAGAGATTAGAACACTGCAGCCACTATTTGTTTTGAGCAAACAGAGTGCTGTGAAGTCCTGTAATAGCTCATTTGGGGCATTTGGAGCCACAGATTTTCTTATTAATCTCGTGAACACCTTAGAAATTACATGATGACTCCCAGATGCAAAAGCTTCATTCGCTTTAATTTCTCAGTAATTTCTCCTGCTGCCTTAAATTATGGTTCTGTCGGCTTTGTTTTCCACTCTTTCTTATCTCTCCCCCCCTCTCCATTTTCTTTCCTTCCTTCTCTTCCTTTGTGGATTCAAACTTTTTAGTCTCAATAAAAGGGCTGATGTCTGCCATTGGGAAACCTTACTTCCATTTTTCCCCCCAGAAAAATGGAACAGGTTTCTTTTAACTAGTGCAAGGCTCTCCTCTCTAAAAGGTTTTTATTATTGAGTGCCCGGGGTCCTTAGTTTCAGACATTTATCTTCTGGCTAAGCAGGAACAAAAGAGGGAGGCAGCCGTCTGCACCTTCTGCACCCCGAGTTTCTGAGTAATCACCCAGCGGTTAAATTGAAGCGGCCACGACGTCTTCTTCATTGTGTCACTTTGGGCTTGCTCGTTAATTTATGAGCTTCGACTGTCAAAATAGTTTGTGCAACGGACCCTAAAAATGGTGATGGATCATATCAATCAATTGGATTTTACAGCCCTCCTTTCCCTCGAGGTGGGCCAGCCTGCTGTATACAGCAGGTAAAGAAGAAAACCACATACACAGTAGATGTACCCCAAATGAGTACATAGTACCCCAAAATACACCCCTTCCTGGAAGGCTGTAGGATGCTTCATGCCCCAGTAAATCTCCACCCCTCATCCTTGTGACGACAGCCGAAAGTTCTTGGATCCCTTGGGAGGGATGTCCTCACCCTGGGATACCCTATTATTTCAAGCTTACTGCTTCCCATTATTATTATAATGAGGTCATCTCAAAAGAGCACCTCTGAAGGCCAGCATATGGTGAGGAGGTATGGCAGAAGGGGGCAAAGTTCAACTCTAATGGGATGGAAGTTTAAAAAAATCTTTGTGAGTATAGACTCGAAGTATCTACTCAGTAATTAATAAAACCTCTTGGCAGATCTGAAGTGCCTTCAAGTCCTGGCCTATTTTCCCGAGTATGTTTGTCAGGGGTGGGCCACTTGATAAGGTGGGGGTTCCTTCCTATGTTCTTTCTGTGTTTCTTCTGGATTCTATGCCCTGACTAGGGTTTCTCTATTCTGTGCATCTTTTTCACTTAAAAAAAAATCACAAATGCAAGTTCATTATAGAAAAACTTGAAAAATACAGAGAGGTATGGAGAAGAGAAGACCTTTCTTGTCCATGTGGGGCCCCTCTGGTAGCGTGTATTGTATTTTCTGCTTTCTGTGCATGTGATTTACGTACTTGAGATATTCTGTCTGTATACTTCTGTCTCTTGCTTTTAAAACAATTCTCTGAGCATTTTAATGTTTTGTGTTTGATCCCATTAAAGTGAAGTCACTCAGTCGTGTCCAACTCTTTGTGACTCCATGGACTGTAGTCCACATGGGCTACATGGGCCCATGGACTGTAGCCCATCCATGGGGTTTTCCAGGCAAGAATACTGGAGTGGATTGCCATTTCCTTCTCCAGGGGATCTTCCCCACCCAGGGATCAAACCCAGGTCTCCTGCATTGACGGCAGATGCTTTACCCTCTGAGCCACCAGGGAAGTCCCTTGATCCCATTAGTAGTTTATTTAGTCAGTTCTTTTGTGTTGAGTGCTTTAATAGTTGATCATATTTTGTTGTTAGCAACAAAATGGGCCAGATTGAGAGCCTTTCTGAAACAATTCCAAATTTAATGACCTATTGAACTGGATACTTCCTGATCTCCACATGTCCTCTCTTATTCTGAGGAGAGCAAGAGGTCCCAATGCCCTCTGGATATGAGCTCTCACTCAGCTCGGTTCAGTTCAGCCGCTCAGTCGTGTCCGACTCTTTGCGACCCCATGAATCACAGCACGCCAGGCCTCCCTGTCCATCACCAACTCCCGGAGTTTACTCAAACTCATGTCCATCAAGTCGGTGATGCCATCCAGCCATCTCATCCTCTGTCGTCCCCTTCTCCTCCTGCCCCCAATCCCTCCCAGCATCAGGGTCTTTTCCAATGAGTCAACTCTTTGCATGAGGTGGCCAAAGTATTGGAGTTTCAGCCTCAGCATCAGTCCCTCCAATGAACACCCAGGACCAATCTGCTTTAGGATGGACTGGCTGGATCTCCTTGCAGTCCAAGGGACTCTCAAAAGTCTTCCCTTGGGGAACCCTTTCCTACTCTTCTGTGTGGAGCTGATGAACTCCTATTCATCCTTCAGTACCTGGCTGAAGCAGCCTCCATCTGTAAATGCCTGACTCTCCCTCCCCATGGAATTGGCCCCCCTCTTTTCTGTGTTGTCCTCCATGTTAGCTCATGTAGGACACCCTGAATGGTATTTAGCCTTCTCTCTGGTCTCCCTCTGTGGGTCTGTAGAGGCACAGAGAGAGCTAAGTGATTGGCTTTGGTGATTCTGGCACCCTTGGCTGCCCAGGGCTACCTGGCTTGCACAGATCCTCCAGTTTCCTGAGCTGTGTCTGGCCTGCTCACAGATACACAAGGCACGCAGAGGTACAGTGCAAGTGTTTGGAGGACTGAAATGAAGCAACATTTAAAAAAAAAAATCACCTTTTCAAGCTCCCAGGACTCTTCCTTGGTTTCCACGAAGAGTCTTCCTTTTGTGCACGAAGACATTTCCTCCAAATGTCCCCGCTGTTGATGGCTGCTGTCAGAGTTCATGTTGGCATTTGCACAAAATCCCTAATTTGATATTTCTCTAGTGACTGTAATGAGGACAGAAAAGTGTCATTTAGAGCTAGTTTTCTCTTTGTGCTTTGAAAAATGAAACGCATGCGGTTATCTATAAACGAGATAATTACCTGCCTACTTCACTAAAGGCACCTACTAGTGATTTTTTAGCTTGTTTCACTTAACGAAAGCTTTACAAAATGAGGAGCCCAGAGCTGTTAATAGACTTGTTGTAATAGACTCTGAGAAAACGGTGAAAAAAACCAGTTGTTCCAAACTAGTCAGAGAAATAGCCTGATGAAACAGCTGGTAGCTCAGGCATAAATTTAAGTCCTGGTTGCGTTGAGAGCAAATGTAATAATAGCCACAACCAATATTTTTAATATTACTGATCTTTCAGCAATAATTACCTAGAACTTTTAATGTCTGCAATTAGAACGCTAGCAATTCAGCGGTATAGACCAGTGGTAAACGGCACGAAATTGGATACTTGCTGTAATTGGTAATTAATCACTTTTCATTACCAGGAAGGGATGTTGTAGTTATTCTGAATAGATACAGCATGCTAATTACAGGAAAACACAAACCTACACATTTGAAGTTAGAGCTTTTAGGGAAATAAGCAACTCATGTCAATATTTTATATCTGAGAGATTATTTGCTTCCCCCAATTAAATGGTGAGGGAGCGGCTAGTGTGTTTTGATAAGAACCTACAGGGCAAGAGGTCTCCTTTTCCTACGGGTCTTGGTCACATTTCCCTTCATTTCTGTGGGTAATTAAAGTTTTCCTCCTTTATGCAGACTTAGAAATGGTTCCAAGTAAATATTTACATGTGTGTCCCTCGTTTGGTCAGCCCATGGGATCCCAGGGCTCCTCTACAGGGTCATCATCACAACTGCGGCTCCCACCTAGACCTTTCTCTCGGGGCCAGTTCTCCCCTGGGATGTCCATCAGCATCATGTCCATTTCTGTGGTTTTCCTCTCCTCCGTAGGAGATGGGACCATCATTTTCCCAGACTCGAGATGTCAATATTTTTCTGGTCTTCCCACTTTGTCCCAAACCTCCTCATCTGTTATCAGACTCTGTCACGTCTACCTTCAGGTCTGCCTCTGCTGCCTTTGCAGGCCCCCCCGCCCCATTCTCATTGCTGCCATTCATTCCAGGGCTCAATAGGATCTGGTAAGACTGCATCCCAGGAAAGTGCAACCTATGGAAAAAGGACTTCTAAAGAGAAAGTATGTCTATTTTAATTAGTGTAAAAAACCTTAATCTATGACTCGGTCCCTGTTCCCTATTAAAATATTACCTCTGACAGTCCATCATATAGAACATGCCTTCCATGGATGATGAAATAAGGACTGTGGGGACTAGCCAAGCTGTTTCCCCAAAGTCATGGCCATAAAAGCATGTCCCTGGGGTGGAGTCCAGGGAGAGGGTAGGCTTATGCAACTGTCCACCTTAGTCACCTTCACACTTGCCTCTGGAAGCCCTGAATGACTGAAGAGCTTGTCAAGGGCCTAAAAGCCCTGGGTTCTCTGTGATCTTCCTTAGTGAAGAAGGAATGAAGTATTGACTGTTCTGTGAATACTAGTATCCATTATACGCCTGCTGTCTCCTGGCCAAAGCTGCCCATGCCCTAAGCAACAATAACATTGCAAAGTTGGGTCATGATGGAGAAAGTGAAAATCACTCAGTTGTGTCTGACTCTCTGTGACCCCATGGACAATACAGTCCATGGAATTCTCCAGGCCAGAATACTGGAGTGGATAGCTTTTTCCATTCTCCAGGGGATCGCCCCAACCCAGGAATTGAACCCAGGTCTCCCACATTTCAGGCGGATTCTTTACCAACTGAGCCACAAGGGAATGGGGCCTATACAGATAAACCATTATAGCAAAATGTTTTACATGGAACCCAACAGAAAGCACTGGTCCCACACCTCTCACAATGATCTTTAGAGCCTCTTACTTGTTCTTCCATCACGAGAAGATGTCAAAGGTGTTTCTGAGCCATGGCAGTTCCACTTCAGCTCCACTGGTCTTGATATAGATTCATAGGGTTCCATTCCTTTCTCTTGGCAGAGGAAAAAGAATTCCCTTTTATTTTGTATTGAAGTGTAGCTGATTAACAACGTCGTGTTAGTTTCAGGTGAATAGCAAAGGGACATGTATCCATGCTCCCCTAGATGCCCTCCTGTCTAGGTTACTGTGTAACATTAAGCGGAGTTCCCTGTGCTACAGCAGGTCCTTGTTGATTATCCATTTTAAATATAGTAGTGTGTAAATGTCGATCCCCAATTCCCTAACTATTTCTCATAGGGATTGAACAGGAGGAGTGGGGAAGCCTGATTTTGAAGTTGCAGTTGGTGAACCTGGCCTGCCCTTGAACTTTGGTAACGGACACTTTACCATTTCTACCCTGGTGACCAGGCTCATCAATGGCATCCTGGAATCAAGTTGGTATACAGTCAGAATTCGAAAAATCAGATGTGAAATGAAGAGCCATCCGGATAAAGCAAAAACCTCTTCTTCCCACTTCCTCCTCAACATGACCCATTACACGGCACTTCTTTACCCAAATTTCTTCCTGTTCCCTCTTCCATCATCGCCAGGGTCCTTGAATTGGTTCCTCGCCCCACTGCACAATTTCAGCCTCGGAACTCTCTCCTCTGCCTTTGTCACAGAGCTGAGTAATGATGTGACAACATGTGATTGGGCGATTGATGTCAAATGTTAGCTGCAACATTCATTTTCCCCTGAAATGGACAAAGAAGAGTATTAGTCATTTAGAAACTTCATCTAGAAGCTACACCTCACGAGTGATAGTCCAAAATTGAATGGGTCTGAAATTTAAAGTGGCTTTTAAGTCCTTCTCCTTTGATTGCTCCTCAGGTCATGCAGCGTTGTGAGAGGCCGAGGCAGCAAGTTACTGATTGGAGCTGGGAATGTCATTTGTTAACTCCTTGACTCCTCCCAGAGGCCCATTCCTTCTGTGACAGGATGCTCCTGAGACCTCGTGAGAAGACTCGTGGGCTTGGGAGGTGGGCAGATCTGGGCTCCAGGGTTGGCCCTATCACTTCTTCCTTTGTGAGCCTCAATTTCCCCATTTATGAAATAGGGTTCATAAGATGGACTTCCCTGGTGGTTCAGTGGTTAGGACTCCACGCTTCCACTGCAGGGGCACAGGTTCAATTCCTGGTCGGGGAACTGAGATCCTGCATGCTGTGCAGTATAGTCAAAAACAAAAAAAATCTCCACAGAAACATGAAATAGGGTTAACAAGAATGGTTATTGCCATCCTCATTTTGCAGCAATAAGAAAATAATATTTAGAGAGGTGAATAAGGGGCCCAAATACAGAGTGAGTGAAGGACAGACCACAGCCCTCTCTGGGGCCATCAAGTCCCCAGAGAGATGGTGTCCTGCCTTTCAGCCTCACCAGGAGGGTGTTCACATACACTCCCATGTGGACAGCAGTCCTTCCAACAATAACCAACCAGAGTGTGTCTGTGCATGACCTGAGTTCAGAGGCATGGCTCCCCCAGGTTCCCCCCCAACGGCCCTTCCCGTGGAAGCCAAAATAGCCCTGGATGAGAGCTTAAAATTCCCGCTCTCTGTGATCAGCATTTTTCAAGGAAAAGAAATATGCAGCAGTCCGTGCCGGTTATTTAACATCTGGGAAGGTTCTTTGCTCACTCTGAGCCCTCTGTGCGCTCCCAAGTTACTGGTATCATCATTAGAAATGGCTTCCACCTACGGCTCTGATTCATGGCCTGGTTATGAGTGTGATTCATAGGCTGCTAAGAAGCAGGCAGAGGCGGCTGTGTTACCTAGAAGCAATGTCTGGGAATAGGATCACCGATGTGATGCAGTCAGATATGCTAATGAGATCAATGCGACATTACGCTAAAAAACCCAAACCTCATTTGCAAGTGAATGTTAATAAGGAGAAGGCTCAGTTCAGGCTGGACTGGAATCACTGGTGGGACTAGTTCTTCCTCAGTTAAGTAACGTAATTTGTTCAATTTGTTTTATGTCAGTAAGTGAAGAACCTTTTTACTCACTTTGATTCATGGAAGGAGGTTAGACAATGGTACAGTAGAAAGGAAATTAACATTTAACCTGCCTGGCTGGGTTTTCTAACGGATGTCTCAATATGACTGAGGCAGTGTGCGTAAATTCTCGCGATAAACCAGAATGAAACAGCAGCTATTTAAATCCCAAAGAAAATCTGGATGACAGATATTATAGTCCAAAGAGAGACCTGATGGGTGTTGGGTCAGGAACTGGAAGACTGGAATCCTAGTCTCATCCATTACTCATTACTTTGAGTCACAAACTTCCTGGGCCTCAGTTCTTGTATCTGTAAAATAGAGTTAATGCAAAAAAGATGTTGTGAGTTCATAAACTGTAATATACCCATCTAACAACTATTTATAGAGTACCTACTATGTGCTAGGCACCGTGCTAGTTGCTGGGGTTACAGTGATGGATAGAATTCAGGATCCTTGTTGTAAGGGAAAGTATGTTCTGGCATCCCTTAAAGTTTTTTATTATGAAAAAATTCAAACCTTCATGAGAGTGGGCAGAATAAGATAATAAGCTTCATCTAGCCATCACTCAGATTCCAGCACAAGAAAGACTTTGCTATATTTGCTTTGCCTATCTCCCATGTTTTTTGCTGAATTATTTTAAAGCAAATCACAAACACTGTGTTCCTTGTCCATTGCTATATGACAAATCAGCTGTTTAAACAACACACATTTGTTATCTCACATTTTCCAGGGTTTAGGAATCTGGACACAACTTAGCTGGATCTTCTGCTCTGTCTCACAAAGTTGCAATACAGATGTCATCCTGGCCTGAGGTCTGACCTGAGACTTAGAGGCCTCAGCCTAATGTGGTTGTTGGCAGAATTCAGTTCCTTGTGGTTGTAGGACTGAGGCCCTCAGAAACTAGAAGCAGTCCCATAGGCAGCTCACTGCATTGCTGATTGCACCTCCTTTGAGGCCAGCAGGAGTATTTCTTGGGCACTTTACCCTTGGCTAAGGGCTTACTTGATTAGACCAGGCCCACCCAGGGTAATTTTGCTTTTGATTAACTCAGTCAGCAGATTTACACCCTCTCGTGGGAGTGCCATGCCACCATATTCACAGGTTTTCTTCCCGCTCAGACTGTTTTTGTTCAGTTGCTAAGTCATGTCTGACTCTTTGCAACCCCATGGATTGCGGCATGCCAGGCTTCCCTGTTCTTCACTTTCTCCCAGAGTTTGCTCGAGCTCATGTCCATTGAATCCATGATGCTATCAAATCTCAGGAGAAGGGCATTATTCAGAGTGGGACCAGCAGGGGGTGTGAATCTTGGGGGCTACCTTGGAATTTTGCCTGTTGTGTAGGCATTTCATCCCTGCCATCTTAAATATGCACTTCCACAAATTATGGGCATTCTTTAATAACTATAATTTCATGTTAATATCCAGTAGGGATTGCTGTTAGTCAGCTTAGGACATGTTATGCTGTTGTAACAAGTTACCTGCCCACCCCCGCCCCCATCTCAGTGACTTCCAACCACCAAAGTTCTTTCTTGGCTCACATTCCGCATCCTTCACAATTTGGCTTCAGCACTTTATCCTCAGGCCCAGCTTGAAGGAACAGCCCATTTCTGGGAAAAGAGATGGAGGGACATGCAAAGGCATGTCAAGCTTCATCTGCGATGTGTCCGGGTCCCATATTCTTACCTTTCCTTTGCTCGTCCTACTCCCCAGGGGCTAGGAGTACAGTCCTTCTACAGAGAGGAGGGCCATTAGGAAAGGTTTGGCTGGGGGTCTATTTTAAAGCAAATAATAAAACCTCCCAGTTATCTCTTAAGTATCTTTTATTCTAGAATACTCTCACTCACACACCTTATTTTTCACAGGTTATTGACCCATTGGAGAAAATGATCAGTTGTCATCTGGAATTTTCTACATCTTGAATTTGTCCGTTTGCTTCCTGGTATGTCATTTCACTTGTATCTTTACATGCTATATTTCCTGTGGGCTAGAAGTTAGTGAATATCTGGGGGCCAAGGCTACTTCATAAGGAGTGTCTGATACTTTGTATTTTGTCACATCAAAAAGCACTTGATACTTGGTGAGGAAGTCTTTTTAAAAACTTCATACTTTTTAATTGAAATTCTTACTCTTATAGCCTTACATCCACTTAGACACTTTCTACTACTAATCAGGCCCTGCACCATTTGTGTGAACTGCCCAGAACAGGCAAATCCGTAGAGGTGGGAAACAGATTGGTGCTTGACCGGTGCTGATGGAGGGGGAGGCGAATGGAGAGTAACAGCTAACGGGCACAGGTTTCTTTTTGGGGTGATGAAAAATTGGGGGAATTGATGATGATTGCGATACAACTTTGCAAAAATAAGTGGCTGCCAAGGTCCTTCCAACTACTAAATAGCAGTTCAACCCACAAGGGACCGGGACTAACTCTGCTTGGGGGTGTCAAATAGAGGTGACCCTGGAGAGGCCCACAAAGGATGGAGAGGAGTTCAAGGGAGCCAGGCAGCAGGTACAAGTTGCAAGATCCAGACCAAAGCACGTGTTTATGTAGTACTTGGGCTCTCCAGAGCTGCCCTTGTAGGAGCTGCTGGGGATGGCAGTTGGGTGATGGGCCCTGGGCCCCTCACTTCCTCTCCAACCAAAGCAGCTCAGCTCCCTCCTGTTTCACAGGTGAGACTTCGAGGTAAGACTTTGTTCCAATGAAGAATTCTGTGATGCAAAACTCCTGACTTGAGTGAACAGCTCTCAGCACTGTCACTTATTCCATTAGAATATTAGTGAGTCTGCCTCTAGTAATGAAGAAGATGGCCCTGGCAATGAGCATCCCTCACAATCGCAGCCGCCATTCATGGGAAACTAAGCAAACATCAGCCTCCATTCTAGGCACGTGATATTCACCTTATTTACTTTTCACAAAACCCTAATGCAATGTATAGTCTTAGTCTCATTCTACAGGTGAGGAGCCCCTCAGTGTCACGTGTCCTAATTGGATTCACACAGTTAGGCCTGTTGATCTGGGAAATGAGCTCGGATCGTTTTAGTTCAGAAGCTGGTGCCCATGCTGTCTTCCTCCCTCGTTTCCTTCCTCCCTTTACAGGTTGCAAAGCCCTTCACAGGCCGTTTCTCCGTGGAGAGCTGGAGCAGCCCTTGGAAGGAGAACTGCACAGTTATCCCCCTTCTGCAGATGAAGAGAATGAGCTTTTGAGTCTTAGTCCGGGGTGCAGAATGCGGACGTGGGGTGGGTGCCCTGGGCTCCCGTGAATCTGCCCCATTCCCTGTGCCAACTGCTGGGGAGCCACGAGGGCACAGAGATTTGACCGGTGCTCCGTGTGGCCGCCCCTCCCTGGCCATCCTTCTCAGTATACATGAGATGCTCAAATGATGATGTTTTATTCTAATGACAAAGAGTATAACAAGCACAGGAAATAGCCTGGCATTAATCTCCACTCCATCTTGTGGCAGTGACTGCAATGAAAATGAGAA
Organism: Muntiacus reevesi; assembly: GCF_963930625.1. Lineage (NCBI taxonomy): Eukaryota > Metazoa > Chordata > Mammalia > Artiodactyla > Cervidae > Muntiacus > Muntiacus reevesi. The sequence goes on from NC_089250.1 coordinate 164,437,253, forward strand.
ATAGTTTAAGCTTAACCCATTCTCATTACAATCATAATTACATTTTGTGGTCATTCTTAGTTTCTAGCAGAACCCAACTGCTCTCCATGTCAATTTGAAAGATACAGACAGCCCTTAATTTTTCTCCAGCATTCATCTGCCCGGCCATCTGCCGAGGACTGATCCTTGGGAAGCTGAAAATTAGGCTTAAGGAACTTATCTGTTTTATGTTTTAAATGGTTTGGCATGGACCTGCTAAACATCTGGACAAATGTAATTTACATGCATGTGCCTCAAAAATACATTGGATCAGACAACTGATTTATCTTGCTAATAATATGTTTAATTGAGAATACTCAAACTGGGGCCCTGATTACACAGCTAACTGCACTGAAAGCCAGCCAGGAAGCATGCTGGGTGTCATGAGAGGGGACACTGGGGACCAAAGCTTGCCAAGGTCAACCCTCCCATTCCCAAGCCGTGGTTGGAGGCCTGAGTGGCGATGTCCCCACAGACACTGAGCACCGATGCCATGCTCCACGATAGCTTCCCGGCACACAGCTCTACAATGTTCTTCTGTGGCTGTTACATAACAACTCCATTTACCAATAAATACCTTTCCTAATGTTTCATCCTTTTCTTTTTTTTTTTTTGGTACATGTTAATTGAGCCCCTGTGATGTGCTAGGTGTTGGTCAGGAGCTGGCAACACAAAGACAAATACTTTCAAGGAGGCTGTTTTCTAGAGGTCAGCACAGAAGGCTTTGGGGGTACAGAAGAGTGCCCTGATCTCTACCTACCTTCTAGGGTGGGGAGTCGATTAGGAAGACCCTGCAGGCCCTCAGCCTCCTAGCTCGGCCTTGTCTGTGGGGCAGTGGATGAATCACTGAGCATCTCTGGGCCTCAGTTTTTCCACCTTTAAATCAGCTTCCTGGGGCCACGGACAACAAAAGCAGATAATGTCATCCATGTTCTTAGTACAGAGCTTGGCGTCTAGTTGTCTACCAGGGGCTCATAGGTAGCTAGTAGGGCTTTGCTAGAGGTGGGGATAAGAAGTGTGTTCCAGAACAAGGGCTCGGCCTGTCCTAAGATCCAGCACAGCGATAGAGCGTTGAGTGTGGTTGGACCACGGGGAGAGGCAGGGGCAGCAGCAGAGGTCTGGTCCTGTAGCCGCTGTGAGCCAGGCTAAGATGGTGGGCTTTGCCTCAACGCCATGGGGAGCCTCATGGAGAGGGAGGCAGGGGAGAGGGGGATGATCAGAGGGGTGCTTTAGAAACATCATTTGGCTACAGAGTGGAGACTGGACCCCTCAAACTCACGGCAAGACGGGAGCCTGGGAGGTTGACAGCAATTCCAACGAGGACCTTGGTGGTGGTTACAGTTTGATGGATTTTGTTGTCTCATGGATAATGTTTTACACAATTTTTTTATAAAAGGGAGCTTTTGGAGAATTAAGCTTCAGACTGCACTTTCCGTGCATGTGGCCATTTTGGGCAAGGAATGGAATATGGTCCCCTAGAGCTGGGCCCTGGGGGCTGTGGCCCAGATTGTATTCAGAGTGCTGGGTGTGCGGGTCCCTCCCACCTCCTCTGCAGACCCCTCACTTGGCCCAGTGACCAGGGGCTCTAGGTGAACCCAGTGAGGTGTGGGAGGGGCTGAGGCTGTGCACCTGTGCTTTGGGTCCGGGCAGAGAACCCGAAGAGCTGTGGAAAGAGCTCTCGGAGTGGTGGGTTTCAGAGCAGAGTCCCCTGCTATCTTCTTCTGACTCGTGGACTGATTTTTCTCCACTGACTGAGTGGCCAGCAAGTCAACATGTGTGTCCCTCACTACACTGCCTCACTGGTCCAGACAGTATCCTGTTGTATTCTGGACTGGTTTTGAAATGTAATGGCAGGCCTCTTTAACACCATTTAAAAATAAATTCACAGGTACAAGCAGAGCTGTTGGCAAAGGAGATCAGGACCATGAATGAACGCTGAGAGGGAAAATACTGCGATAGAAGTGGAAAAGTAAATGAGACATTCGCCATGATACCTGCCAGGAAACGAGGCCGGCCCTAATTGATGCAGCGGATCTCTGCACGAACCCGCAGTCACACACGGAGGCCGGCCCCTGCCTCGTCCAGCTGTCTCGTCCCGCCGGCCTGAGTCATCCTCTGCTGGCTCCGAGCTGCAGCCTCGGGTTTGGCAGCAGAATTAGATCTGACCTTTTCAATCGTGGCTTTTAAAAAAATTATTAAATTTAAAAATGGTTAAACCTCAAATGAGCTGAAATCTTTTGTGCGGAGAACCCGTCTATCATTTCTTTTGTCCATAAAATATATTTAACCTCAACCATGTAATTAACGCCAGTGAATCCACCAGGCTGGTTGGGTTTATTATGTGCTCAGGGAGCTCAGCTGTTCTCATCTGAAAAGGGCATTGCCGGGCATTTTCTTGAGTTTCTTGGCAAAAGCTGTAGGCAGAAAGTTGAATCGCATCTGGAGTAGTTTCCACTTTGCCTCCTTCTGTTCCTTCCACAATCCAGGTTGAGCAGAAAAGGCTTCACAATTAGAGAGAAATGCTCAACAAAGGACAATTAGCCAGGCTGATAGCGCAATCTTGAGGTGGGGGTGGGTGATGTGTGTCTGGGCAGGAATTCAGAGGAGCCAAGTCAGCTTCACCAAGCTCTCAGACACCCAGATGCAGTTTCCAAGCAAGGCAGGGAAAAGGTGAAAGTCTGGTGGCATTTAAAGCAGAAATTCTCAACGCGATTCTGGGAATCTTGGCTTCCCAGTGAAACTGAAAGAGCACTGGCTTGAGAGTCCGATAGATTTGAGTTAGGATTTGCATCTCTGCTGCTTATTTGGTGTTTGAATCTGGTAAGTCATGAAGCCATTCTGAACCTCATTTTTCTTATTTATGAAATAAAGGTAAAAAAATAAGTATCTTGCAGAGTTATTGTGGTTTAAATGGGATCATATATGTCAGATTCTTAGCACAGAGCTTGGCACATAGAAAGCAGCCTCCATTATTCTTTTCCTTTTATTCCTCCTCCTTCTTCTTTTCCCTACTGGAAAATGGGTCGACCAAACTGAAAATAGCTAAATAAACATTGTGTGTGTGTGTGAAGGGAGTGGGGGATGCCTGCTCTATCAAGCATCAGGATATATTACACAGCTATAATCATTGTGATAGTGTGGTACTGGCCCAGCAATAGACAGATGTCTAATGGAATTGAATAGGAAGCCTGGATGCAACACGCAGAAATGACACTGCAGGTCATTGTGGGGAAGCATGAACTACTCAGTAAAAAGTGCTGGGAGCACTGCTCAACCACAGGGGAGAAATGAAATGGGACTCCTACCTCACACCGTATGCAGAATCACTCCCAGATAGATGAAATGTGAAAATCGCTCCCGGATAAATGAAATGTGAAAGGCAACATTTGAGGATTTTAAGAAGAAAATAGAGGAGATCTCTTTATGACCTCAAGGTAGGCCAGGGTTTCTTAGCAAAGTGCAAAAAGGTTAATAAGTTAGACTACCTTAAAATTCAGAACTCTTTCAACAAAAAACTGGATAAGATATCTGCAGCATAAGCAACAAAAGATAAGTACTCAGAGTATAGACAAATGGGAAATAATGACACAAACAATGTGATACCCTGCGTGGGAAAACCATTTAATGGTTGGCATCTGTGATATCTGCTCGAGTTTACCGATCCTAGACTTCCATTACTGACTCCCTTAGATTTGTCTTAAGTGGAGATTCTGTCAGCAACCAAGGCCTCTGTTCAATGATGGGTTTTACTTCCAATTCCAGGACTTTTGTCTAATCTGCAGTGTTCAATACGTTGCTCCATTAAAAGCTCTGCCTATTGTAATATTTCAACAATCATTAAAAGCTCTGCCTATTATAATTTCACTAATCATCATATTGGTTTTAAATGTTAATAAAACAGTATCTTTTGTGAAAAAAACAAAAACAAAAAACAATGTGATAGAAACATGGGAAAATGACTTGTTCATAAAGACGTTTTATGAAATAGTAGAAAAGATTGATCAATTATATGCAAAAAAATGTTCATTGTAATTAGGAAAATGAAAATTAAAATCACAAAGAAATTGTGTAACATGAAGGATGAATTAACTAACCTTATTGTGATCATTTCTTAATATGTACAAAAATTCAGTCATCACATCGTGATGATGAAATGTTTGTTTCATTATCACAAACCTTTGAAATATTTGTTACATGTCAATTATATCTCAATAGAGCTTAAAAAAAACTTATCAAGCCACCAGTAGCCTACCATGAGTAGTCTTCCTTTTTCCATATGATTAGTTACTGACGATTTTCTTTGATTTTTTCCTGACTATTCCTCATCATATCAAGATAACAAAGATATATCTCTATTTAGACACACACACAGATACATACACACAAACCTCATGGAAACCTACCATTTTACTCTCACTGGGTTGACAAAAATCTTAAGAAGTCTGACACCATGCATATGTGAGGACGTGGAGAATGGGAACACCTACATGTTGCTGGAGAGCGTAAATTGGAAAACTATTTTGGAAAATAAATTGGCATCATCTTGTAAAGCTAAGTATGTGCAACCCAGCACCTGACTCCTAGGTATACACCAGACCTCAGAGAAACTCCTATTGGTGTGCAGCGGGACCTGTGCTCCGAGGGGTCTCATAGCGGCACTGGGGGTAAAAACAAAGCATTGGAAACCATTTTAACATCCTTTGATAAAATGGTTAAATAGACTGTGAGTATTAAGGGTATATGAAAATGAATGCGCTCCAGCTACCTACGAACACCTGCATGAATCTTAGAAACTAGATGCTGAGTGAACCAAGCATCTTGCAGAAGATCCTAAAGAGTACAATGCCATTTTTATAAAATGCAAAAACCAGTCAACACTGAAGAATATTGTTTGAATGACAGAATGATAAGCAGACAGTTCAAGATCCTGGCTACCCCTTTGGAAGAGGCAAGGGGATGAACAGGCATGGAGCAAATCTGTTTCTCCAGGTGGGTGCTGGTTTCACAATGTGTATGTTATTATGATGCTTCATAACTCACACACATGTTCCATCTATTCTTCTGTGTGTTGAGTTTTGTGAAATTAGAAGCAGAAATGACAAGAATGCATGGAGGGATTGGGACTTGACTGGCTGCAGTTATCACTGCTGGTAGACTCTCTGGGAAGCGGGGAGTGAGGAGACCGCTGAGCAATGTACTCAGACAGGCTGAGCTCATGCTGGTGGGAGAGAAGAGGTGAATCTCATGAGAGTAAAGCCTGACAGGGGTTCCGGGCTCCTGCCAAGGTTGTGTCACATTTGGTGACGTCCTAGGAAGGTGGGGGACTACACATAGTGGCTCAGTTGGTAAAGAACCCACCTGCAATATGGGAGACCTGGGTTTGATCTCTAGGTCGGGAAGATCCCCTGGAGGAGGAAATGACAACCCACTCCAGCACTCTTGGCTGGGAAATCCCATGGACAGAGGAGCCTGGTGGGCTGCAGTCCATGGGGTCACAAGAGTTGGATATGATTTAGCGAGTAAACTACTTCACGTGGAATTTGGCGCCTTGCAGGCATGGTCATATATGAAATGTAACAGCCTGGGATTCTGGGGAATGGGAACTGGTTTGGCAAACTGTGATCTATTGGGATTTCTCTTCCCACTTAATGTCTGATATTAGTGTTGTACAGTGTTCAGTTCAGTTCAGTTCAGTCACTCAGTCATGTCTGACTCTTTGCAGCCCCATGAATCGCAGCACGCCAGGCCTCCCTATCCACCAGCAACTCCTGGAGTTTACTCAAACTCATGTCTATCGTGTCAGTGATGCCATCCAGCCATCTCATCCTCTGTCATCCCCTTCTCCTCCTGCCCCCAATCCCTCCCAGCATCAGGGTCTTTTCCAATGAGTCAACTCTTCACATGAGGTGGCGTAGCCTCTTATTAAATTCTTTAGCTTAAAAATAAAGGTGCTGCAATGGGATAACATTGGCAAGCTTCAGCCTCAAGACAGTTAATTTTTCTGTAAGAATGTGGTGCTGTCAGAATCAACTACTGGGGCATTCTAATTTCTACAGGTTTGGGGATACAGTGGCTTTAAGTGGGAGGGAGCTAGTCTATCAAAATGTCAATAGTCCTGGAGAATTTTCAAGGAAGTAAAACTAAAGAATGTAAATGCAGAGTGTTCTTTCAATTTCACGGCATGTGTCAAGGCTCTTTGACCTGTGCAATTAGGTCCAGGTCCCAGTGGCTGTAGGACATGACAACCCACTCCAGTATTCTTGCCTGGAGAATCCCATGGACAGAGGGGCCTGGTGGGCTACAGCCCATGGGGTCACAAAGAATCGGACACGACTGACCACATATGCCCCGTGGGGGAAGATGAGATGCCTGTTTCTTCTGCTCCCAGCTCTTTTCTTTAAAAATGCCCCACTCCTCAGTACAGTAGACCTGAAGGAATGTGGATGGTCCTTTGTTTCAAGAGAACGTGGATTAACACTGCTGAAAGATGCTATGGCCAGCCGACAGTAATGCCTTTTAAAATGCCAGTAAGACATTGCAATGACCTGGAAATCATGGGTCGGTGAAAACATCTGGATTTCGGTGTGTTGTTTTCCTATTTGTTTATTCAAAAGCCCTCACTTCAGATTCTGTCCCTGGTCATTTAGCAAAGGTCCCCAGTATGATCCATTGTCTTATATGCCCAAAGACTCGTAGAGAGTCTATGTGACCAGCAGAAGGCTAGTCTGTCGGGAGTCTCGGTTTTCTGCTTATTCCAACACTGTTAAAATCACGTCCTTTAAAAAAAAAAATTGTCATCCTGTGGACATGGCCAGCAGGGAGCAGCAGGAGGAATTTGCTGCTGACCATCCTATTTTTATCAGTATTGGGGATTTTGCTTCCTACTGTGAAGTTAAAGGAGGATTCTGCTCCTTCCCTCTGTCATTTTCCTATCTTTCATATTATTTATTTAAAAATTTAAAAATCTCCCTTTGGCAGTGCACATGCATGGCATGTGGGATCATAGTTTCCCGACCAGGGATTGAACCTGGGTCCCCCTGCCTTGGAAGTGTGCTGTCATAACCACTGGGCCACCAGGGGAGTCTATTCCATATTTAAGACTGGTTAAAAATCTCTGCCCGAAATTGACTGAGCAGAGCTCAAGGTTCAAATTGCAAACCCTAATTGGTTAGTGCCTGGCTTCCCTGTGCTTTACAAAGACAGATTTTTAAAATGCCTGTCACATCAGAATCTGGAAAGCCTCGGCCTTCCCCCACTGGTACCTCCCTGTCCCAGCCTTGAAACCTTCTATTTACCCAATGCTTAAAATATGGAAAAGGTAATAATTAAGATTGTGCTCTCAGTGCAGGTGGTGGCTCTAAATAGCTTACGGGCTCTCTGGGTGTCTACAAGCAGTGAAGTCGTGTTTGTTGTTATTGCATGAAATGAAAGAAGCACCTTGGATGATTACAGATGAAGATCTTTTTCCCAGTGGCCGGCAGAACCGAGGGGAAGAGCCACCTCTCATTCCCTTCATAGTTGGCCTGGGAGCTGGGAGGATGGGCAGAGAAGCCTGGAAAATCTGCCGGCTTCTAATTGTGTCTTTACAGCCAACTAGGCTACCAAAATGATTATCTTTTTCTCTCCGAGCCTTACTGACCTGTGGCTAATGAGATTTGTGCTTCGATTAGTTGTAGAACATAAATTAGCTAATCAATGGCAATGGATTCGCATTATTTCTCATACATGAGTTCTGCTGCACTGATCTGTACTGAATATTCAAATCAATTTCGGATGCTCTGAACGACTCCGTTAATGTGACCTGCTGGAATCTGGCTGCATCCGTAGCCTCCTTGGGAGCAGATGAAGACCAGGCTGAGCTTGGCTCACACCCCAGCTGCCCAGGCATCCAGAGCTCTGCAAACTACCTTGCTTTCCCTTCCACACAATGAGGGCCAAAGAAGGTTGGGGAGAAAGTCGTGCGGCGGGTGGGGGGAAGCAACAGAAACTCCTGGAGAACTCACAGCCCCAGGTGGCCTCCTTTCCTGCAAAGGAACCGGGCTAAGGGGACATCAAAAAGCAGGGAGCTATTTTCAGGTTACTGGCGTACAAACTTTGCCAAGGGCAAGATCCTGGGTTGGTGTCTTTGGTTTTCAACCCGGGGAAGAAAATCTTCCACTTTTTGCTGTAGTTGTCTCGTCTGTACAATTAACCAGCATCTTGGCATAAAACGTGGAAATTTGTACAGTCTTCTAGGCATCTGTGGGCTTTATGGTACAAGTTCTGTTAGTACTGAAGCCACAGAAAATTAAATGTTCCCCAAAGAACTTCCAGATGTGCTTTATTCTAATGGGGTCATTATGCAGTAAATTAAAAAGCAGGGTAAATGGAACTGTAAAATTTAAATTACTCTAAAACCACATCTCTTTGCTTTGAGCATTCATTTGTGGGGTTGCATTTGCAATAAATGTGAATTAGGCAGCTGCAATAACTGTTAATCATATATTTATAAAATAGTAATGAGGAAATGAATAGCAGAGTAAGACAGCTGCACATTTGTCTGAGAGTGTGTCAACTGTGAACATAATAAGATGTGGAACATTGTTTGGAGCTGGGCTGATAATACAGTGAATGTAAGAGATCGCTTCAGCCTCTTAACTTTACACGAAATTATACATAAAATCCATAAAAGCCCATAATAATGCATTATGCCCCTGAATTGTATTCAATATTTTTCTTTGCTTTGATTTTCTGAAATGAGCTCTACTTTCGCCAAAGCCATCTTCCAGGCATCAGTGAGGCTTTTGTTTCAGGCGATGTCGGGTTTCTAAGATTGCAATTGGATTTAAAGAAAGCAGGGCCGGTGCTGGCAAGGAGTTAATGGTGGGGCTTTATTTGTTTCCTTGGACCTGCTGTACGTGGCTGGAGGCACGCCTGACCTGTTCCGGGCGGAGGACAGAGGGACTCCAGGCCTCCCCAGCTGAGCCCTGAGATCAGGACGGGGGAGAGAGGCCACTGCCAGTCCACCAGAGCCCCTGGGCTGCAGGTTGGACCTGGTGAGAACAGGGACACGGCTTTCAGCCACTGTTCAGACAAACATCTCCTTGGGGGCCACGGCTGGGAGCTCCAGGCAGGTCTAGTAAAGGTCTGTGGCCTTGTGCTTGGGATGGATGACTATCGTGATGGCTGAAGTGATGATCGTTACTTGGAAACCTCCTTGCCTGGTGTTTGAACCAAACCCTCTGCAGGGAGCATCTGAAAACTGGGGCTTGAGGCAGACCCTTCTTGAGCACCGAGAGGCAGGGGAGGGGCCTATGATCGAGTGTCCACAAGCAGCTGATCCTGGCCAGTCTCCTGCTGTCCTTGTATCACGTGGCATGACCAAGATGAAGCCAGTCCCCCTTACCGAGCATGCAGGGCTCTGTCCCGCCCGGCCCAGCCGCATCTCCCCCACTCCCACATTAAACACCTGCAGGGTCCCAAATCTGCCGTGATCTCAAGTTTGGTGGCTCTGAGTATGTGGTTCTCTTGATCTGGAATATTCTTCTCAGCTTCAAAGGTTCCAGTTGCTCCTGCATGTCCCTTGTGAAGCTGCCCCAGACAGACTCCTGGACCCCTTTCCTTATTCCCCTGGTGCTCATCATGCTATGTGCACCTCCCCATGACAACAGCAGTCTCCTGCCTCTCTGCGGTACTCTAGCTTAGTGTCCATGTACCCGTCAGACTCGGGCTCCCCGAGCGGACTCTCGGGTTTGGTGCTTTGCTACATCTTGTTTTGGGAAATGAATGCGGAATGCAGCCACTGGATGTTGGTGTAGGATTAAGGACAAGGGCCTGGGAGGGTCCAACGTGAACTCTCTTGGTGTCTCTACAATTAACCCAGGTCCTTCTTTTCCCTAGGCGGCCCCCAGCCCTTGGGATGGATGACGGTTGTCTGTAAGGAGCTGGAGAAGGAGCAGGTCTAACAGAAAGAGTGCATCCAGAAAGTTCAAAGTGGGATGTTTCAAAATAGAATGTTGAGCCCATAACCATCCTCCCATCACTCAGGATTCTGTAAGACCCTCACTGAAGGCAGTTTATTGTAGGAAACTGGGACTCTGTTTTTTCTGGGAAAGAGGGAGGAGGGGGAGAGAGACAAAAACAGAGACAGAGGCAAGGAAAGACACAGAGACAGAGACGGGGTGGGGGGAGGAGAAAGCTTGTTATACACACGTGCAGAGAACATTCTGTAAATCTCTTCCCAGCACACATTCATTTCCCAGTATTTCAGGTTTATTTTTCTTTAACCAACATTTTTTTTTCTTGTTATAAAAATACTATATGGTCATTCTTATAATGTGCAGCATAAAAATTTCATAATTTATTTAACCATTCCTTTATTTGTTTAAAAATTCCTGTTTATCTAACCATTCTCTATATGTTTAGTCTCTTATTGTTTATTGAATCATTCTTCATTCATTGAATATTTATGAATATTTTTTGCTCTTTTAAATAATGTTATTAAAATCCTTAAAATCTTTGCCAATTTCATAAGTATAGTATGATGCGTCATTATTATTGTAATTTCAGTTTATTTCTATTAAAGTAGAATTTTTCCCTCTTTTTTTTTTTTGGCTTATTTATGTGTAGTTTTTCTCTGGAATGATTAAGTATGGCTTTCACTAACAAGGGAACAGAGTCATCACTGAATGTCTTATGGGGTGCATTGTTTCATTTCACCTTCATATTAACCCCGTTCATAGACCCTGTGGTCTGTGCGAGACTTGGAGACGTTGAGGATCCTCCCTGAGATGCATGGTTAGTAGGTGCTGGATCCTGCTGCATTGCAGACGTGTCCTTTCATTTTTCTACTGGGGGCTGACAGCTTTCTCTTTAACTTACTGGAGCTGTTTGCATATTGAGTGTTTAATTCATTGTCCACGTACCTACAGGCTTTTTTTTTTTTTTTTTAATGAGGTATAGTTGATTTACAGTGCTGTGTTAGTTTTGGGTATACAGCAGAGTGATTCAGTTATATACATATTTATAGAGAGGTTTCCCAGGTGGTGCAAAGGTAAAGAATTCTCCTGCCAATGCAGGAGATGCAATTTGGATCCCTGGGTTGGGAATGTCCCTTGGAGGAGGAAATGGCAACCCACTCCAGTATTCTTGTCTGGAGAATCCCATGGACAGAGGAGCCTGGCGGGCTATAGACCATAGGGTAGTAGAGTCAGACATGACTTAGCATGCACATGCATACATATATATATATACATACACACACACACACATATATATATTCTATTTCCGATTCTTTTCCCTGTAGGTTATTACAAATATTGAGCAGTGTTCCCTATGTTATATTGTAACTCCTTGTTGATTATCTATTTTAGATACAGCAGTGTGTATCTGTTAATCCTAAACTCCTAATTTATTCCCCCCTCCTCTTTCCCCTTTGGTAACTATAGAAAATATGCAGGCTTCACAGATCTGCATGTCATCCTTGCGCAGGGGCCTTGCTAATCTTCGCTGTGTCATTCCAGTGTTAGTATGTGTGCTGGGGAAGAGAGCACCGGCATGGTCCTTTAAACAGAGGGCTCAGGTCACAGGGTTCCCATCAAAGAAGGGCAAATGGCTCCCCTAAGAAGCCCACTGCTCTCCCCACTTTGTCTTCATTCAGAGAGTTACCTCTTGGTGGCTCTGTGTCCAGGTTTCTTCCCTCTTATCATCTTCTGATGTCTGCACCCTTTGAAAGGTGGGCGGAATGATGGCTGTTAATCATCTCACTTGTTTGAGAAAGCTGAGGACTGCCCCAGGTAAGAGATATGGCAGGGAAGCCAATAAAAAACAAAACCTAAGCCAGAATTAATAAAACCAGACCAAATCAAACCAAGCTGAACAAACATCCCAACATGGTGAGTCAGTCACTTTGGATTTGGGGTAGAGTTGCCAGGTAAAATATAAAATGCCCAGATAAATGAATTTCAGATAAACAACACTGAAATTACCAAAAATATTTTAAAAAATACTAAAAAATATCCTGTGCACTGTTTGGGACATACTTATCCCCCCAAGTTATTGTTAGAAATTTCTCGGGAGGTTTTTAATCTTTTTTCAAAGGTAATTTTATTGGGATAACTTACATCTGTTATATAGATAGAAAGGACAGTTTAGCAGTGTAAATTTATTTTAGAAGTTCAAGTGAACAATATTTAAAAATCTATCAATATGAACCATAAAACTGTTTTGAATTTGAGTTTATGAGTTACCTTTGCAACCTACAGCAGCCTCAGCTCCAGTTCAGGTTAGGTTATTATTATTTATTATTTTTTTTGTAGCAGTGAATAAATCCTGCTTGCAAATGGTAAAAAAAAAAAAAAAAAAGGCTTACCTTAAGATTTAAGCGTAGCGGTGAGCAGCCGAGATGAGAAACCCCACGTCCAAGGTAAGAAGCAGCAGCTGTGTTTTCCTGGAGCAGCTGTGAAGAGATACCCCAAGCCCAAGGTAAGAGAAAGCCCACTAAGATAGTAGGTGCTGAGAGAGGGCATCAGAGGGCAGACAGACTGAAACCACAATCACAGAAAACTAACCAATCTGATCACATGGACCACAGCCTTGTCTAACTCAATGAAACTATGAGCCATGCCATGAAGGGCCACCCAAGACGGATGGGTCATGGTGGAGAGGTCTGACAAAATGTGGTCCACTGGATAAGGGAATGGCAAACCACTTCAGTATTCTTGCCTTGGGAACCCCATGAACAGTATGAAAAGGCAAAATGATAGGACACTGAAATATGAACTCCCCAGGTGGGTAGACACCCAATATGCTACTGGAGATCAGTGGAGAAATAACTCCAAAAAGAATGAAGGGTTGGAGCCAAAGCATAAACAACACCCAGCTGTGGATGTGACTGGTGATAGAAGCAAGGTCCGAGCAATATTGCCTAGGAAGCTGGAATGTTAGGTCCATGAATCAAGGCAAATTGGAAGTGGTCAAACAGGAGATGGCAAGAATGAACGTTGACATTCTTGGAATCAGCAAACTAAAATGGACTGGAATGGGTGAATTTAACTCAGATGATCATTATATCTACTACTGTGGGTAGGAATCCCTTAGAAGAGATGGAGTAACCATCATAGTCAACAAACGAGTCCAAAATGCAGTACTTGGATGCAATCTCAAAAATGACAGAATGATCTCTGTTCATTTCCAAGGCAAACCGTTCAATATCACAGTAATCCAAGTCTATGCCCCGACCAGTAACGCTGAAGAAGCCGAAGTTGAACAGTTCTATGAAGACCTACATGACCTTCTAGAATTAACACCCACAAAAGATGTCCTTTTCATTATAGGGGACTGGAATGCAAAAGTAGGAAGTCAAGAAACACCTGGAGTAACAGGCAAATTTGGCCTTGGAGTACAGAATGAAGCAGGGCAAAGGTTAATAGAGTTTTGCCATAGCAAACACCCTCTTCCAACAACAGAAGAGAAGACTCTACACATGGACATCACCAGATGGCCAACACCGAAATCAGATTCATTACATTCTTTGCAGTCAAGGATGGAGGAGCTCTATACAGTCAGCAAAAACAAGACTGGGAGCTGACTGTGGCTCAGATCATGAACTCCTTATTGCCAAATTCAGACTCAAATTGAAGAAAGTGGAGAAAACCACTAGACCATTCAGGTATGACCTAAATCAAATCCTTTATAATTATACAGTGGAAGTGAGAAATAGATTTAAGGGACTAGATCTGATAGACAGAGTGCCTGATGAACTATGGGTGGAGGTTCATGACATTGTACAAGAGACAGGGATCAATTTCTTTTGACAGGGGAAAGTTTCTTTTTCCCCAAGAAAAAGAAATGCAAAAAAGCAAAATGGCTGTCTGAGGAGGCCTTACAAATAGCTGTGAAAAGAAGAGAAGCAAAAAGCAAAGGAGAAAAGGAAAGGTATACCCATTTGAATGCAGAGTTCCAAAGAATAGCAAGGAGAGATAAGAAAGCCTTCCTCAGTGATCATTGCAAAGAAATAAAGGAAAATATTAGAATGGGAAAGACCAGAGATCTCTTCAAGAAAATTAGAGATACCAAGGGAACACTTCATGCAAAGATGGGCCCAATAAAGGACAGAAATGGCAGGGACGTAACAGAAGCAGAAGATATTAAGAAGAGGTGGCAAGAATATACAGAAAGACTGTACAAAAAAATCTTCATGACCCAGATAATCACAATGGTGTGATCACTCACCTAGAGCCAGACATCCTGGATTGTGAAGTCATTGGGCCTTAGGAAGCATCACCATGAACAAAGCTAGTGGAGGTGATGGAAATCCAGTTAAGCTATTTCAAATCCTAAAAGATGATGCTCTGAAAGTGCTCCACTCAGTATGCCAGCAAATCTGGAAAACTCAGCAGTGGCCACAGGATTGGAAAAGGTCAGTTTTCATTCCAATCCCAAAAGAAAGGCAATGCCAAAGAATGCTTAAACTACCGCACGATTGTACTCATCTCACACGCTAGTAAAGTAATGCTCAAAATTCTCCAAGCCAGGCTTCAGTAATACATGAACCATGAACTGCCAGATGTTCAAGCTGGTTTTAGAAAAGGCAGAGGAGCCAGAGATCAAATTGCCAATATCTGCTGGATCATCAAAAAAGCAAGAGAGTTCCAGAAAAACATCTACTTCTGCTTTATTGACTATGCGAAAACCTTTGACTGTGTGGATCACAATAAACTATGGAAAATTCTTAAATAGGAATGCAAGAATTCTTAAATAGGAAAATTCTTAAATAGCAATGCAAGACCACCTGACCTGTCTCTTGAGAAATCTGTATACAGGTCAAGAAGCAGCAGTTAGAACTGGACATGGAACAACAAACTGGTTCCAAATAGGAAAAGGAGTACATCAAGGCTGTATATTGTCACCCTGCTTATTTAACTTATATGCAGAGTACATCATGAGAAGCGCTGAGCTGGATGAAGCTCACACTGGAATCAAGATTGCCAGGAGAAATATCAATAACCTTAGATATGCAGATGACACCACCCTTATGGCAGAAAGTGAAGAAGAACTAAAGAGCCTCCTGATGAAAGTGAAAGAGGAGAGTGAAAAAGTTGGCTTAAAGCTCAACATTCAGAAAACTAAGATCATGGCATCTGGTCCCATCACTTCATGGCAAATAGATGGGGAAACAGTGGAAAGAGTGGCAGACTTTATTTTTGGGGGCTCCAAAGTCACTGCAGATGGTGATTGCAGCCAAGAAATTAAAAGACACTTGCTCCTTGGAAGAAAAGCTATGAGAAACCTAGACAACATATTAAAAAGCAGAGACATTACTTTGCTAACAAAGGTCCATCTAGTCAAGGCTATGGTTTTTCCAGTAGTCATATATGGATGTGAGAGTTGGACTATAAAGAAAGCTGAGTGCTGAAGAATTGATGCTTTTGAACTGTGGTGTTGGAGAAGACTCTTGAGATTCCCTTGGACTGTGAGATCCAACCAGTCCATCCAAAAGGAGATCAGTTCTGAATGTACATTGGAAGGACTGATGTTGAAGCTGAAACTCCAATACTTTGGCCACCCAATGCGAAGAGTTGACTCATTTGAAAAGATCCTGATGCTGGGCAAGATTGAGGGCAGGAGAAGAAGGGAACGACAGAGGATGAGATGGTTGGATGGCATCACCGACTCAACGGACATGAGTTTGAGTAAACTCCGGGAGTTGGTGATGGACAGGGAGGCCTGATGTGCTGAGGTCCATGGGGTTGCAAAGAGTCAGACACGACTGAGCGACTGAACTGAACTGAATCAATTAAACAGTAATAAAGGAGAAATTTTTTTCTGAGGTGTGCTCAAAAAGAAGTTGCAACCCTAGTTGATGTATTAAAGTGTCTCCACTGCATTTGGGTTTGATCTTGGGTTGGGAAGATCCCCTGGAGGAGGAAATGGCAACCCATTCCAGTGTTCTTGCCTGGAAAGTTCCACCAACAGAGAAGCCTAGTGGGCTGCAGTCCATGGGGTTACAAAGAGTTGGACACAACTGAGAACACACACACTGCATTCAGTTTTGGAAGGCATGTGGTTATGCTAAAAAACTATATACGATAAAGAGCTTAGTTTGAGTCAAATATTGGAAGGCCCTCTGAGAACCCAGAAGGGCCCTGAGCTAGAGCAAAGCATGGGGTATCCTGCCCCTGTCCCTCCCTCTTGGACAACGAGAGTGTGTTGTGAGTCAGGATGGCCAGTGTCCAGTCCATAGTGGTTGGTCGTGTTGGCACCAAGGGGCTCTCGTTGGAGGCTGAGCCACAGGCTTGGTGTGAAAGCATCAACACTGGCCCCAGTTGGGCCCCGACTTCTCCTGGGAGCCTGTAGGTTGCTCCATCATTGTTTGTTTTTCCCTTCATAACAGTAATGGGTCTACTCTGCTGACTCAGATGGTAAAGAATCTGCCTGCAATGCAAGAAACCCAAGTTCAATCCCTGGGTTGGGAAGATCCCCTGGAGAAGGGAATGGCAACCCACTCCAGAATTCTTGCCTGGAAAATTCTCTGAATAGAGAAGACTGGTGGGCTACAGTCCGTGGCGTCGCAAAGAGTCAGACACTGCTGAGTGACTAACACTTTCACACTTTTCAGAACTGTAATGGCTACCATGTATTGAGCAACTACTAATGCTAGGCCATGTGAGGTGGCTTCACACTGGTGGAAACATACTGTGAAAGAGAAATTCAGGGTGCTTACACTGCTCCCAGGCAAAAGAGTGAATGCGGCTGGAAGGAACACTCTGGAAAGCCTGTTGGGGTTGAGTGGGGGGAGGGGTGGCAAATCTGAGTGACTAGAGCTAGTGAACTTCCTGGGAGGGTGGGTCTGGCAGACCACGCGGCCTTGGTTTTGACAATGGGCTAGTCCAGTGCATAGGCTTCCCATGTGACTCAGTGGTAAAGAATTCACCTGTCAATTTAGGAGATGTGAGTTCGATCCCTGGGTCGGGAAGATCCCCTGGAGAAGGAAATGGCAACCCACTTGAGTATTCTTGCCTGGAGATTTCCATGGACAGAGGAGCCTGACAGGCTACAGTCCATGGCATCATAAAGAGTCAGACATGACTGAGCGACTAAACAAGTAGTCCAGTGCAGGGTGTGATGCTGTCTCATGGCCTCCCTTCTCTCCCTGGCCATGATGGAACTCGGGGCACGGTTGTTGAGGAATGAATGGTGTAAAACATTAGCCTGCCAGGGTGCATACACACACAGTCCGGCCCTGATGGGGCATAAGCAGGGTAGTAGCTTGAAGAAGATTGATGTTAGAGTCCACGGCTGTGAGCCTGGCATGTAACCTTTCTGAAGTTCACTTTCTTCAAGTTAAAAAAAATGGGGCAAACAAAAATAATGGTGATGATAGTCAACAGTTGTAAGGAACACATTCCCTGTGCCATCTGTTTAGACGTAGTTCTAAAAGTGTTCCATTAGCTCATTTAATCCCCATGTTAACCTTCCCTATAAAATAAGGGGGCGGTAGTGGTAAAAACCCACCTGCCAGTGCAAGAGGCCTAAGAGATGTGGGTTCAGTCCCTGGGTCGGGAAGATCCCCTGGAGGAGGGCTTGGCAATCCACTATTCCAGTATTCTTGCTTGGAGAATCCCATGGACAGAGGAGGCTGGTGGGCTTCGGTACACTGGGTCACAAAGAGTCAGACAAGACTGAAGTGACTTAGTACAGTGTATAAGATAGGTGACTTTATCACCCCAATTTACAGATGAGGAAACAGAGGTGCAAAGGGGCTGAGACCCTCGCTCACGATCACACAGTTGGGAGATCTGGCATCTGAATTCAAGCTCTTAATTTTTGTGTCCCCTGCTCTGGGCAAAAGTTACCTTTGAGATGTCTTGCAGGCCTCTCACCCCTTCTCTGAGGATTACCCCCATCTCCCCCATGTTCTTGCAGCCACGTTTATGTAATGTGATCTGTTCCTTGACTATGGATTGGACCAAAGTGGACATTAGACCAAGCTGGGTCTCCAGGTTCCCTGGGATTAGGAGCTGGGATTCTGAGAGGTGTGTTGATCTCCACTGTCTCCTTCAGCGTGTGGAGTGAGGAGGTAGGGGTGGCCCTGCTTGCCGAGGTGGTGTCCAAAGCAGAGAAAGGAGAGAGTGGGCATCTGTTTCTTTCGAGAAAAGGGGCTCCGATGTGAAGATCACATCAAACAATGTCTGTGAAAAATGTTTTGTATACTCTGGTCTTGCGGCAAAATATCATTTATTAACTCTACAAGTTAATAACTTTACTATTAATAACTTTACTTTGTAAAGTTAATATTAGCGTTACAAGTTAATAGGGATTATACCTTGGCATCATTTATAATTTAAGGTTGACCAAGATCAATCCTCAGCACTGCATTAACGTGCTAAAAGTTTCTTTATTTTATCAAGGGGATAGTATGCCCCCAAGGCCATTTTGCCACATGGGCAGTGGATGTGGACACCAATGAGACTCCCTAATAAAACCCGTCTCCCCAACAGACTCTTCGTCACATGATCTGAGTTCCATTAGTAATGTCCTGGCTGTAACAAAGAACGAAGGATAAGTAGGTGGTGTGGGCCCTTTGTGGAGGATTGTTAATCTCCCCAGATTATTGCTCTTTGAATCTCAGACTGTTGCCAGCTTTCTTTTTGTATATTGGCTCCATTTAAAGTGATTAAAGTGGAGATCTGATTGGATAAGGTCATCCAAATTCTGTAAACGCCACTTCCTCACAAATGAATGCTTGCAATCGATTTAATTTTTCAAATAAAATGATTAAATTGCTATTATTGTGGGATCATTTTTTATTAAGAGAACCTTTTAAAATGTTAATTATTGGGCCCCCTGAAACACTTTCATCTCTCCCGACTTTGCTCTTGAGAAGAAAGTGTCTGCTTGTTTCCAACACCCACTCACGTGAAATGCAAGCTTCCCTTTTTTACACCTGCAACCATTTTCCTTACTTCTCTAATATTTGTGTGAATTTAACTTTAATTTTTCTGCCTTTCATCTTCTGAATTAGTCGTATAATGCACAGATCACTCCTTCACCACTTCTTTCCTGTTTATTTGCCTTAAAAATAGATTCATTAACTAGATTTGGGTGCTCAGGCCATGCGACCACATCCATTTCAAAGGAAAATTTAAT
The DNA here is from genome assembly GCF_963930625.1 of Muntiacus reevesi. Classification (NCBI taxonomy): domain Eukaryota; kingdom Metazoa; phylum Chordata; class Mammalia; order Artiodactyla; family Cervidae; genus Muntiacus; species Muntiacus reevesi. The sequence continues at coordinate 164,456,399 of NC_089250.1, forward strand.
GGCATTTCATATTTTTCTACATTAAGGAAGATTAAAGTATATTACAATACCCTTTACTGCCCTATTTTCTTCATTTTAGAAGTGGTCAGTTTTAAATTTTTTTCCCCTCTCTTTCTTTCATCTGCAGTGTTCGATAAATTGTCAGGCCTTTCAGATGACAGTCCCAGCAAATTGAGTTCTATATTACAACTCAGATGCATTGTTTAGCCCATCAGCAGTCAGATAAAGCACCCCTATTCACACAGGACATCAAAAGAACAAATATATGTTCGAAGTGGCTAAAAAGAGCACAGAGACTCAGATACTTCATTTTCTTAATTGTTAGTGATTATTTGGCTAGTTTCAGGGCGATCACTGCTGATTCTGAACCTATACTTCCTCGCCTGATGTAATAATGGTGTGAAATCTACATGCTTATCTGCATAGATCTTGATCTGGAATCTTGACCACAAATTACAAGCTTGTAGACAGGTCAGGCGCATCATCTTTTAATAACCCAAGGGGCAGACACACTAACATTTTAATAGCGGACAGTATTACGAAATGCAAGATCTGGACTTATGCCTTTTTATTTCAGCCATGTACCATCTTGTGAAATAGTTGGAAGACTTTAAGGCATTTACAAGCTAGAACAAGGGAGATATTAAGATTTAAGCTTTTTTATTTTCATTTTTTGTAGAGGTAGAGGAGGTCAAAATTGTCAGGTGCCCCTTGGGCTGAAGTTTTATTCGGTGAGCCCCCCATGGGCTTAAATCATCTCAGAGAGCCCCCCCATCTCAACAAATGCAGCAAAACCTTGCAGGACACTCAGATTTTCTCTAAACAAAGTTTGGGGATGTTGATCAGACGTGGGAGGAAGGAGCAGAAGACAGATTTTACAACAGTACGATCATGGGGTGTAGGTTTTAGGCAATAAGCAGGTAGCCTAGTTTTCTCAAAAGAAAAAAGAAAATAATGGAAAAGTGTAACATTCATTCGGAGGCCTCAAAGGCATAAAAAACCCAATTCCAACTGTTATAGGTCCCTGCAGGAGTCTACAGAAGAACTAAGCTTTTTAAGTAAGAAAACTAGATTCTGGCCCACAGGGCCCTGTCACTGCTGCCTAATGGATGAAACTCTTTGGATATAAATATGCTGTTTACTTCCCAGCTTCAGCTTTCATAAAATATAACCTTTCTATGATTTACGACCCACAGAAAAACCAGAGGATGGATTTTTAGCTCTGAATTGGTTGGATGTCAACAAGAAAAATATAGATAACATATCGAAGTAGCGGGGTGTTAATGCCACACAAAATGATGAAATTATTTTTGTTTAGAAAAGTTAAGTTTGTTCTTAAAGTTGTTGGATGGCAGCTGTGAGAGGCAGGGCTGAGGAAAACCTCTGAAATGTCTCTCATTTTTAAGTCCTTGTCCAGTGGCTTATACGTTTGGGTATATTGACCTCAGTTCTCAATCAATAATGTCTTGTTGAAAAGTTTGGGCTAACCACAGATTCTTCACAAGCGGGAATGGTCGTTCTTTGTCTAAATCACTTAGGTTTTTCAAGTGCTAGATTTCCGTTACATCTTTCAACATCAAGTATAGAAGCTGTCCCTGATCTTGCTGACAGGAGATGACAGAGCCAGTCTTTTCCTCACAAAGGAGATTGGAAACAGTGAAAAGCAAAAAATAAATAAACTAGCCCTACAAACAAGCAAGCAAGCAAATAAGCAAAAGCAAAACCCTCAAATTAAAAGCAACCACAAAACTCTCCCCACCATGCACTCAACAAAAGCCAACCCCATCCTTGGATGCTGGGCTGGAAAAAGATTGCATGCCAATTTGTCATTCAGAGATCTGTATTCATTTTATAGCTTTCCGGTCTGGTTTGATGCTCGAAAGAGCCTGATTCCAGATGAACTGGCAAGGAAATCTGCATGTACCATCACCAGCCAAAGGGATGAAGCTGTTAAAACTGAAAAGGTTTTCTCATTTGATGGTTCTGAGCACTGAATGAAGGGAAATTACTCTGCTTTTCAACGCTGCACTCAGCAAATTAAAATCTCATGCACTAGAGGCTGGAAGGCCAGATCTTTAGTCTTCCTACAACCTAGAAAAACCAGAGGTGTGAGGCCACACTAGGGGACTGTCTCATGGTGACCCTAATGGCAGGGGTCCTTCTTAGCCACTGGTCTCCTGGTTTTAGATGAAAGGGTCCATTGAGAGGAATCCTAATGTATCCACTCCCTTGGGTGGCCAAGCACAAGCTCTGTATCTGGAAAGACATGTAGCCTCAGAAGGTAGAACCTCCATAGGCCATGTGGTTTATGGAAGAAAGAATATGGGTCAGAATTTTTACGTTGAGTTTCAGCAACAACCTGAAGAATATTTCAACTCTCCTCTGATCGTCCATCAACCAAGGTACAGAGGGAAACCTCAGGAAGTCTGCTGAATTGCTGTATTACTTTTCAGAGAAACAGGCCTCTCATCTTCATGCTGTTTATCTTTGGCTATAAGTTTCCCAAGTAGAAAGAAAAGTGAAAGTGACTCAGTCGTGTCCTACTCTTCATGACCCCGTGGACTGTAGCCCACCAGGCTCCTCCATCCATGGGATTCTCCAGGCAAGAATACTAGAGTGGGTTGCTGTTTCCTTCTCCAGGGGATCTTCCCGACCCAGGGATCGAACCCAGGTCTCCCGCATTGCAGGCAGACACTTTAACCTCTGAGCTACCAGGGAAGCCCAAGTAGAAAGAGGGCCTGTGTATTTTCAGGCAGGACCACTCAGTCAAGTCAATAGTCATTCCTGAGTTCTTCCAATGTTCTGTAAGCAGCAAGGAGTACCCTACGGACCCCAGGGTCTGAATTGCTTGCTGGGAAGATGCTATGATAAATTTCCTCATATACTCAGTCTGCTTTGTTTTCTTGGGCTCCAAAATCACCACGGATGGTGACTGCAGCCATGGACTCAAAAGACACTTGCTCCTAGAAAGAAAAGCTATGACAAACCTAGATAGCATATTAAAAAGCAGAAACATCACTTTGCCAACAAAGGTACATATAATCAAAGCAATGGTTTTTCTAGCAGTCATGCATGGATGTGAGAGTTGGACCATAAAGAAGGCTGAGCATTGAAGATGATGCTTTCAAATTGTGGTGCTGGAGAAGACTCTTGAGAGTCCCTTGGACTGCAAGGAAATCACAGCAGTCAATCCTAAAGGAAGTCAGTCCTGAATATTCATTGGACGGACTGATGCTGAAGCTGAAGTTCCAGTACTTTGGCTATCTGATGTGAAGTCTTTGGAAAAAATCCTGATGCTGGGAAAGAGTGAAGGCAAAAGGAGAAGGGGGCGACAGAGGATGAGATGATTAGATAACATCACCAACTCAATGGACATGAATCTGAGGAAACTCCAGTAGATAGTGGAGGACAGAGGAGCCTGGCATCCTACAGTCCATGGGGTTGCAAGGAGACAGACACGACTTAGTGGTTGATCAACAGTAACATATTCAGTCTATAGAGACTGCTTTTTTTGTTGTTGTTTAGTCAATCAGTTGTGTCTGACTCTTTGTGACCCCGTGGACTGTAGCCCACCAGGCTCCTCTAGTCATAGGGATTCTCCAGGCAAGAATATTGGCGTGGGTTGCCATGCCTTCCTCCAGGGGCAGAGCGGAAAGCAACTCTGGGGACCCATGAGGGATGAGTCTTCTTGGGTCAGACCATCCTTTTCATTTCTCCTGTTCATTCCTGGGTGTGGTTGGAGCAATGAGATGGGCCTGGGAGTGAGATAACTTGTTTCAAAATAAAAATCTCAGTTTTTTCTCTTTTCCTCCTGGAGTTCTTTGATCTTGGTGCACAGGGAGTTTTTGGAAGCTGGGAGCTCAGATTCCCATCACGTTAAGTCTCCTTTGTTTGAACTTTGGGAAAACTTGTCCCCACTGCTCTCTGACCTTCAGCTGTCCTCAGAATCTCAGGCCCAATTCCAGGATAGCCCTGACATATCTAGCTGATACCCAAAAGGAACAATCAGTAGGGGAAAAAAGTCTTGGTTCTTTAATTAAAAATCCATGTTTGGCTTGTGTTCAGAGGCATATTTTTGCATCTTAAAATGTTTCTTTTCTCTTTGTAGTTGGGCTTTGCTTATAAATAGAGCTGGCTCAGAGTCACATTAATTTAATTTTATCTGTGATCCAGATCAGCCTAGAATGCTATTAATTTGGATTTGACTGCCAGCTGAAAACAACATCCACCAATATCCACTCTTTAGCTAGGTAATCGTGTAGTAATTAGGATGCGTGTTGTACATAATCTTGATTTAAATAATCCTCGCTTAGTTTTTTGTCTACATAGATAAAAAAGCTATTTTGTCAGTATTTTGGAAGTAGGAAATCATCTTGATGATTTTAATCAAAATCAGCATTTGTGAATTGGGGCATTCTTTTAGGAACAATTAATGTACAAGACAGAGATTGGTCTCTCTGCCCCATGTTGTAGATCTGTCATGAATGCATGAAGATAGGGCAGCAGTGAAAGTCTTGGGCACCCAAACATGCCCCGGCTTCATCTCCAGGTCTTGGTGGCCTGAGGATTCACTTTGGAGGAAGTTTTATGTGGTCTCAAATCCCAGCCTGGCCACTTGGGAGTTGGGATCTTGGGCAACACTTGAATGATTACACCCTGGTTTCCTCATTTGTAAACAGGGAGACTGATACCTATGTGAAGGGTTGCTCACAGCCTACTGGACTCCCCCACAGCAGGGTTTCTCTATGGTTTCATCACCAAGAGGCAACATCTCAGAGTGATCGAGAGCAGGGATGCCCAAGCTTTACTGAAAAGAGCTGGAAAGTAATCGTTTTAGACTCTGCGGGCCATGAGTTCTGTTGTAGCCACTCAGCTCTGTGCTGGTAGCACAAAAGCAGCATAGATGATACATAGATAAACAGGCCTTGGTTCATAGGTCGCAGTTTGTTAAGTCCTGATTTGTGTGAGGCTCCAGATCAACAAAGATAGTTTGGAATTGGAATTTGGTAATTGGAATTACCAAAGATAATTTGGAATCTGCCTGACACTCAACTATCAAAGGTGACCTTGGACAAAGTCCATAACTTCTCACTTTTGTGTATCCGGCACAAGGTTAGAGAAGATTAGATCAAGTGATGGGGGAAGTCCTAGCACAGAATCAGGCACACCTCAGTAATCACTCATATTCTCACCTGTGTCTGTTTCCTTGTGCTTCCTCCCTTTCTTTCATTTGCTCTAGTTAATAGGAGGTGAAGTAGGGGAAGTCTTGGGGCCAGTGGCCTGGGCTGCAGGTACTCTGGAGCTGGAGAAGCTGGAGCTGGAAACGTGGGACAATGAGGCTGCTCCCAGGACTGCTGCCCGGCTTGGTGGAGTCCATGGTCACTTGTAATCGTGTCCTTTTCCATCTATTTAGTGCCATGATTTTTACATTGTTTGTGCTTTGGTTGGTGATTGTAAAACAGCCTGTGAGTTTGTGCTGAAGTGTGTGTAGTGTTCCTAAGTGCAGGAAGGCTGTGATCGGTCTTACAATGAAAGTACATATGTATGGTACATTGCATTCAGGCACGAGTTATAACACTGCTGGCCATGAGTTCAGTGTTAATGAATAAACCATATGTATTAAATAATATGCCTTTAATCAGAAACACATATACAATAACACTGTGTATATACTGATATTTGAAAATGTGCCCAGAGGCTTGCAGGAACCTAACTCTGTATTTCCCATAGGAGCTGTGATTCAGTATTTGCTAATTCAGTATTCATAGTGACTTCATGGAACAACTACCACAAATAATGAGTGTATATTGTATTCAGTTGTCATGTACCTTGGCAAGAATGGTCCTGGTCGCACAATAAGAGTAGGGGCCAGATGATGGTGTTTTGAAGATTGAATGGCAAGTGTAGACACAGGCTCCCAGAAACAGGAGGGAGACAGGGAGACTAGAGGGGTTGTCCACACGTGGGCGGTGCTTTTTGACTGAACTGAGAGACAAACCTGAAATTTAGCTTTCTTAGTAGATTTTTATGTCACTTCGGAGACTGTTTCACCTTGAGAATATAACTAAATTCCTATCAAGAATTACCCAAAGCATATTATGTAGGGTTGCCCATATGAGAAGCAGTTTGGTTTCAAAATGACAGTTTGGAACAGCTAGTTTTGTAACTTTCAATTTGGGATTTACATTTGAATGTTGCATTTTTAAAACCTATTTGCTTAGGGTTGCCAGATGAAATGTAGAACTCCCAGTTACATTTGAATTTTGGCAAAACCATGAATACTGTTTTTTAGTATACGTACATTTCATGTATAGGTTGCTATACCTGGAAACTTGCTGCATATGACTTAACATGTTTGACTTCATAGGTTTGACCTCACTGCCTGGGTTGGTGTTTCCCTGACATCCTGTGGGACTCCTGCTCAGTGGATAGCAGGAACTGGGATTTCCTCAATGCTCCCCTTTTTACCCCCCGCCCCGCCCCGAGTAAATTTCTATCTGACATAGGCCACCTATTAAGTTAGACCATTGCAAACATACTAAAAGTCCAGGCTGCCAATTGTGGGTGATACACAAACATCCAGAAAGAAGCCTTATTTCATTCTCCTTCCCAAAGTGCTTTTTTTTTTCTGGCAACACAGTAAGAAATGAGACACAGTATACTATGGATCTGGAAGCCTGTGGTTCAACTCAGGCGCATCTCTGACAAGCTATATGACCTTAGGTAGGTCACTTCATCCTTTTGGGCTCTGGTTCTTTGGATCTGGCATTAAGCAAGATGGTTTCCAAGGCCCTTTCCAGCTCTAAAACCAAATGAAACATTGAAAAGCAGGCCAATACGATGGTCTTAATTTAAAAATCTAGAGTTTTTCCATCTGGAGGGGAACTTACTTGGTCATGATTAAGAAAAAAAAAAAAAATAGATGCATTGTATTTGTTTCCTAAATGCTTCAAAACATGATTAACTGTAAGAAAGAAAACCCACAAACCCTTAAGGAAATGTTATATTTTATAGTGTATCCTCTTTCCCATTGAGGAAAAATTTGCAATCTGTTTAGGGTAGAGGAGTGTCTGAATCATTACCGCCCCTCTGCACCAAAGGCAAGAATTTTCTCCTGCTGAAGAACGCCTGGAAACAGATGCTGATGCCAGGGGGCAGCCATGCAAATAGATCCTGGTGGAGCAGCCTAAAAAGGCACCAAGGCTGAGGGCCACACACCATGAATCATTAGCACAGAGATGGAGACAGCAAAGGCTTCCCCGTGCCCAGCTGACTTCATACTGTTCCAGTACATCACGGCAGTCTATGGGGTTGCAAAGAGTCGGACACGACTTAGCGACTGAACAACAACAAAAGAAGGCACTTTGCACGTGTCGTCTCCAGTTTCCACAACAGCAGCCATCACACAACAATCCACATAACACCAGCCTGGTTTCTTTGTCTTTCCTCTTCGGGAAGTGGAGTTGGGTTGGGAGACAAGGGAAGGGAAGAATGATTCACCTTCTAAGGCTCTGAAAGAGAGGCAAAGTGATCATTATCTTTGTACTTTACAGATGAGGAAACTGAGGCTCAGGGATTTGCTGCTAGGACCTATCGGTCCCATGATCACCAGCAGCAGGTGCTAGAACCCAAGACTCTGGCTCCAAAGTCCCCTTGTCTCAGCTGTATCTTCAGCTGGTCACAAGTAGAGGAAAAGTCGAATGGTCTTTCTGATTTGATACTTTTCTCCCAGGACTGTTAGGAATGAGGAGCTGTGAAGTCAAGAGTGTTAGCTTGATGACCAGCTCCAGGAGATGAAAGCCTATTTGTATTTCACACACAGGTTGAATTTCTTGAATCGGACCTGGCAAATACTTTCATGGAGTTGGACTCTGATTTAAGGAAGAAAGCTGTAATGAAACATAATGATCCTTTTCAACCACGACAGACATAGTGTGCTAGTAGGTCTCTCCTGGGGTGCGTACCTTGCATCTTTAAGGATAACTGGGGCCGCATTTGCATTTATTTGCATACCAACTTGAGGTTGTGAAACATCGCATTGCCTCAGGAATGGATTGCCTCATTCTCAAGGACTCTAGTGGTGCAAATGAAGCCATGTCTTCCATTTTGAGGAGGTAATAATAAAGCCAAGAACAGTGAGCGTGGGGCCAGGACCTGAAGGTCTGGTCTTGCCTTGGGGTCTTTGTCTCTCTTAAGCTGGACAGCACGGACTTCCGCCTCCAGGCAGGGCCTTTGCACAGGTTGGTACCCCGGCCTGGGATGCTCTCATTGCCTCTGCTCTCAGACATTCATGGGATGAGGAAAGGGTGATCCTGGGCTGAGTTGAAGGAATCTCCTCCCCATATCACATTAGCAGGCCTTCCCTCTGACTCCTCAAGGGAAGCTGACCTGGGTGCTCTGAGAAGGCAAAGTGGATTTACTTCTAAAGCTGCCAGAGGTCATGCTCAAGACATGCATGGTGAAGAAGGTGACCCTTCCTCCAGAAAGAGCTTCCAGCTAAGAGGAGATGAGGTGCAAGTGTCCGGCTAGGGGAGGACAGAGGGGAGGAGAGAGAAGAGTCCTTGGAGATCTGGAGAGAGGGTGCTGGGTTCACAGATTTTACCCAGGGGCCATTTCTGTCTGTGCAATTAATTGTGAGAGTGTGACTCCTCACTTGGAAATGTGAGAATTGGGCTAGATTCCTCTGTCAGGTGTAATCCTCCTATAGAAGACGTGGTTCCATGTAATCAAAAAACCCAAGGTATACATCTGGTTTAATAAAAATGATCCAATGGATTCCAAAGAGATCACGCTGATAGTGGGGGCTAGACCTGCTCAGTACTTCACAGGAGGCATCTCACTTCTCACCACACTGAAGACCTAGATGCTTATGTCCATTTTACGGGTAAGGAAACTAAGACTCAGAGAATCAGGTAACTTTCTCAAGATCACACGGCTAGGTAAGTAATGAAGCCAGGTTAGAAACTCAAGTTTGTTTGGTTTCTAAACTCAAGCTCATTACCACTGTAACAAACAACTTTAAAAAAGGTGCGGAAGTTGATTTGACAAAGTATGTAGGGCTCTGCTTGAGGTGGAATCTCTAAAAATCACCATTATGAAGTGCTTTTAAGAGCTAAGAGTTTACATTTGACTTTTAATTTTTAGATTTTAATTTATTTTATTATTTGGCTTCCCTGGGTCTTAGTTGCAGCATGCAGGATCTTTAGTTGCATCATGTGAACTCCCAGTTCACACAGTGAGATCTAGTTCCCTGACCAGCCTCAAACCTGGGCCCCCTGCATTCAGAGCCTTAGTCACTGGACCACCAGGGAAGTCCCTAATTTAAATTAAAAACAAAACAAAACACAATGATTATGCCAAAGGTGGAAAGATTTCACCCACAGTAGCAGATTCTCTAAGTTCTCACCTAGAGGCAGAGTAGACCTGGAGAAGATAACTCATCCCATCAGGACTCCTCCTTCTATGAGGCAGCTAAGCTGCAAGGGGCTTCAGAACCTTGGAAATCATCTTGTCCTGTGGGTCCCAATGTTTCCAGCTCAGAGATGCCCTTTGAGCATCAGCTTTTTCCTGGGACGACAGCTGTTCTTTCATTTAGTCTCTAGGCAAGGCTCCACAAGTTAGTGGTTCCTGAGCCCTACCAGTAGTAACTCCACAGATGCCCCAACCCATTGGGAGCCTCAGGAGTCCAGTCCTTCTTAGAGTCCAGAGGTGGGACTGGCTCAGGGCCAGGGGATGCCATCCCTAAAGCCACTCAAGAACGTGTGGGCAGAGCTGGCTCTCCATGCCTGGGTTAGTGGGCTTTCTGCAGTATCACCCGGACACCTAAAGAGCACAGCGGACAACTAGGAAGGAGCTTGCATGCCTGAGTTCCTGCAGAATTGGGAGCTCCTTCTAAGACAATGCAGTGTTACTTGTTCGCTTGTGAAGTTGGAAGAGTCAAGAGCATCCTCCTATTGTTGACTCTTGAAAGCCTTGAGAGTGGTTATCAGAGGCTTCTAGGCTTTACTTCTCCAGGGTTAAGTTTCCAAATTTTAGATGAGGGTGGAATGATGAGAGACACCTAACATGCCAGAGGAAAGAAAGGGGATGGTGAAGAATCCAGGAGCCTTGAAACACAAAGAAACAGAGATTGCCCTGTGTGGGGACAACTCGGGGTGGTTGGACACAGTGGTTCTCTCCAAGTACATGAGTGGATACTGCCATTGCAGGGGACTTGGTTTATTACTTAATGGCCATTAAAGGACTGAACTGGGACCCCCTGCAGACTAGGTGAGCCTTGAACTACCTCTCACATCTGAGACTCTGTGACTTGCACTCCACACAATTTCCGCATCTTCCCTTTAATTACTCTGATCTTCTCCTTCAGACTCTCTCCCTCCCACCCCATAGAAACCAGCATGGATCTCATACTCTAATGTCTGATTTAAAATAAAATAAAATAACCAGAGATGCTATTATAACTGGCACAAGAGCTACAAGACAGCACAATCCAGCTCCTTCATTTTCCTAATAATGGATAAAATCGCACCGGCAATTTCCCCTTGAATGCATTTGTCAATCAAAGACCCAACACTTAGAGAGTTCCCCCTCCTGAGAGTGTCCTCCAGGTACTATCTGTAAGCGAGAGGAAGCATACTCCTCAGCATGGTTATAACTGGAACAAATAGGCTGAGAGCTTGTTTAATTTTTTAAAAGAGGTTTCTCCAGCTTTTGGCTGGTCTAATGAACACTGGTCTGGGTCTACTTTGACTGAATCCTTTGCACAATGACACTGCCCCTGGTCTATAATTTCTGCTAATTGCCACTTGAACAAAAGCCACATTGTATATAGCTTTGCGGCTGCTCTATCATCTCAGAGTAGAACTGGCCGGCATGTTTAAAGCTGTCTCATCATGAAAACTTCTTCCCCAGAACTGGCAGTACTTATCTACACTGCAGAAGCAGAAAGCATGTTTTCTAACTGGGTCTGAGTGTGTTCCAGGAAAGAAGAATTTAAGCAGAGACCATGAGTTGGCAACTCAAATATTTATACACTGGTGCCATCACATTTTAACATCTCATTAGGGTAAGAATAATTGTGACTTAGTAAATGAAGGATGGGAGAGTTTCTGTTCTGAGATTACCTCATTCATCCTAGGAATTTAAGAGATTACTCTGGAGTTTGGGGTATTCAGGAAGAGTCTTAGGTGAGAGGAAGTTAGAGAGAGATGGATCTCCTTTATACCCTTGGTTCTCAGTGATTTCATGAATGTTCTCTGACTGTCCAGGGCTCCCTAAGTGTGTTCAGACAACTCTCTGTGCACAGAGAGCCTTCCGTGCTTCGGGTTTTAAAACAGTTGACTTGGAATTGTAGACCTGAGAAGAGATCTTAGAGGTCATTGCAGTTCAATCATTCAACCTAACTTCCGTATTCTCAGACTAAATTAAGGGTTGGTCGTCTTTGAACATCTGATAAAAACTATGAAAACTATTCCCTGGTTTAGGTATTTCACAGACACGCAGAAATCTAGACACAAACTGTTTAAATTCCCCCCTGCTACCCCATGGAATACACTTTAAGAAGATCTAGTTTGGGTAAATATAATTTGGATCTGTGTAGTTGCTAAGTCATGTCCCACTCTTGGTGACCCCATGGATTGTAGCCTGCCAGGCTCCCCTGTCCATGAAATTCTTCAGGCAAGAATACTGGAGTGGGTTGCCATTTCCTCCTCCATAGGTTGTATACAAATTGGTTGGTACAAATACAAGGTCCTCATGGTGACCTAGTTGAGTGGCCTGCTGTACACTTTGTATTTTACAAAGCAATAACTGGGACTTCCCTGGTGGGGTAGTGGATAAGAATCTGCTCGTCCGTGCAGGGGATGTGGGTTCGATCCCTGGTCTGGGAAGATTCCACACAACTCAGAGCCATAAAGCCCGTGTGCCACAACTACTGAGCCTGTTCTCTAGAGCAAGCAAGTCACGACTACTGCACCCACGTGCTGCAACTACTGAAACCTGTGCAGCTAGCGCTTGTGGTCTGCAGCAAGAAAAGCCACTGCAATGAAAAGCTCCCGTGTCACAAATAGAGAGCAGTTTCCACTCACTGCAACTGGAGAAGGCCTGCAAGCAGCAACGAAGACCCAGGGCAACCAACATTAATAATAAAACAAAAATAATTAATTAATAACTATAAAAAATGAAAGTTTGAGATAGCATATCCAATTTTAATTTTGTTGGGTAAACACTTAAAAACAAGATGATCTACTATCACCAACATTCCATAAAAGACACTTCAATACCAGATGAAAAGCAGTAAGGGCATAATTTTGGCATAAAGGAGAATCCTTTAAGTGAACAAATTTGACTTTATGAAAGACAGATGGGATTGTTCTATTTTTAAAAACTCACGAAAGCTTTATAAAATATTAGTCCTGGTGTTTGGCAACCACACTGTGAGGATTTGGGCCATTTTTCTTTCTTGGGCAAAGAGTGTGGAAGCTACACAGAAAAGCTTTTGCTCAAGGAGCACTTGACAGGCGTGACGGAACAGGGCTGGGGCACCATGTGACGTATTTAGCCAAAGCAGATTCAAATTCTCTATTCAGCATCTACCATTTCCACGGTGGCAGTAAAGGGAGACTTACTACACCTGAGACTGAGTTTTGGGGTGGCCATAGTGGTTAAAATTCTGAAAGAGATGGGAATACCAGACCACCTGACCTGCCTCTTGAGAAACCTGTATGCAGGTCAGGAAGCAACAGTTAGCACTGGACATGGACCAACAGGCTGGTTCCAAATAGGAAAAGGAGTACATCAAGGCTGTATATTGTCACCCTGCTTATTTAACTTATATGCAGAGTACATCATGAGAAGCGCTGGGCCGGATGAAGCACAAGCTGGAATCAAGATTGCTGGGAGAAATATCAATAATCTCAGATATGCAGATGACACCACCCTTATGGCAGAGAGTGAAAAGGAACTAAAAAGCCTCTTGATGAAAGTGAAAGAGAAGAGTGAAAAAGTTGGCTTAAAGCTTAACATTCAGAAAACTAAGATCATGGCATCTGGTCCCATCACTTCATGGGAAATAGATGGGGAGACAGTGGAAACAGTGTCAGACTTTATTTTTGGGGGCTCCAAAGTCACTGCAGATGGTGACTGAAGACATGAAATTAAAAGATGCTTACTCCTTGGAAGGACAGTTGTGACCAACCCAGATAGCATATTAAAAAGCAGAGACATTACTTTGCCAACAAAGGTCTGTCTGGTCAAGACTATGGTTTTTCCAGTGGTCATGTATGGATGTGAGAGGTGGACTGGGAAGAAAGCTGAGCGCCAAAGAATTGATGCTTTTGAACTGTGGTGTTGGAGAAGACTCCTGAGAGTCCCTTGGACAGCGAGGAGATCCAACCAGTTCATTCTAAAGGAGATCAGTCCTGGGTGTTCATTGGAAGGACTGATGCTGAAGCTGAAACTCCAGTACTTTGGCCACCTCATGCGAAGATTTGACTCATTGGAAAAGACCCTGATGCTGGGAGGGATTGGGGGCAGGAGGAGAAGGGGACGACAGAGGATGAGATGGCTGGATGGCATCACCGACTTGATGGACATGAGTTTGAGTAAACTCCGGGAGTTGGTGATGGACAGGGAGGCCTGGCGTGCTGCGATTCATGGGGTCGCAATGAGTCGAACACGACTGAGCGACTGAACTGAACTGAGAGTGATCACAAAGCCCTTATGGAGAACTGAAACCCAACACCACCCGTTGTCCCTTGATCTACCCTCCGGGGCCATAGGAAGCAAGTTTAATTCCTTTCCTTCATGACCAACCTTCACAAACCTGAAGACAGCCAACCTGTCCTTTCTCTTCACTCTCTTGCCCTTCACGGTGGAAACATTTCTAATCCTTTTATAATTTCAAGACCGTCTGTCATCCTGGTGGTGGTACCCTGGAATTCAGTCCTATTTGTCTTTAAGTGTGGTGTGCAGAACTGAACTCTGGACCTGGGGAGACTCAGCTGTTTTAGAGGCGAGGGAAGTTAATGATTGCCTTCTTAGTTATGGATGTTGTTTTCTGTTTTGTTTTAAAGGAAAACCAGTCCAATATTGAGTTCATATTTTAAAACTCAAATTGAAATTGTAACTAAGACCCAGTAAAGTTTCCATTTACATGCGGCCACTCAGTTGGGTCTCACTTTATAAATGTGCTCATTTCATCTTGTTTCCCTTCCCTGTTTCTGCCCTTATCATTCCCTGATGGCTCAGTGGGTAGAGAATCCACCTGCAACGCAGGAGACCCTGGTTTGATTGCTGGGTCGGGAAGATCCCCTGGAGAAGGGATAGGCTACCTACTCTGGTATTCTTGGGCTTCCCTTGTGGCTCAGCTGGTAAAGAATCTGCCTGCAATGCGGGAGACCTGGGTTCATCCCTGGGTTGGGAAGATTCTCCTGGAGAAGGGAAAGGCTACCCCCTCCAGTATTCTGGCCTGGAGAATTCCATGGACTATATAGTCCATGGGGTCGCAAAGAGTCAGCCACAACTGAGCGACTTTCACTTTCACTCTCATTATCCAGATTTCTCTCTCATTAAGCTGTGGTTATCATGATTAAAAATCAGACGAAGACAACAGGGGGCTTCCCTTGTGGCTCAGCTGGTAAAAAACCAGACAAAGACAACAAACCAAAGCTACAATTCAGTCATTTTTATGAATATAAAGGCAAAAATCCTTAACAAAATATTAACAAACTGAATTCAGCAATATATAGAAAGGATAATACATTATAATCAATTGGGATTTATATAAAAAACATAAGATTAGTGTAACATTAAAAATAAATCAATGTAAATCACCCTTTACATTGAATAAAGTAGAAGTCATACGATTCTCTCAGAAGATGCAGGAAAAACATCTGAAAAAAGTTGAGCACCCATTAATGACAAAAAATTTAATATAACATTAATGATAAATTTTTAAAAAAAACTCTAAATAAATGGGGAGATATACCGTGATTGTCGATAGAAACTCAACATTGCCAATTCCCCCCAAATAAATCTACTGATTCAGTGGAATCATAAAATCTCGTCCTTTTTTTTTTTTTTCTTTTTTAAAGAAATGGACAGCCCAACTTTTTCTTTTTTTTTTTTTTTTTTGAAGAAAAATGTTGGAGAACTTGCATTATTTAATTTCAGGACTTATCATAAGCCTATAGTGAACAGGAGACTGCAGTATCAGCATAAGTGTAGAAATATGTCAGAATAACAGAATAAAGAGTCCAGAAATGCGCCCACATATTCATGGACAACTGATTTGACAAAGATGCCTAAAAAATTCAGCAGAGTAACAGCAGTCTTTTTCCACAATGGTGTTGGAAGAGCCTGATATTCATATGGAAAAAATGAACTTCAACCCTAACTCATACCATGACAAATTATTAACTCAAATGGATCTATCTAAATGGAAAAGATAAAATTATAAAACTTCTGGGAAAAAAATACAAAAAAATATTTGTTATTTAGGAGTAGACAAAGTTTCCTGGGCCACACAAAGCACAGACCTTAAAAAATATTTGATAAACTGAACCTCATTAAAATGTGAAACTTCTGCTCTTTGAAAAACACTGGTAAGAAAATGAATAGACAAGTCCTAGACAGAAAATATTTGCGACATAGGTGTTTGACAAAGGTCTAATATTCAGAATATACCAAGAACTCTTACCACTCAATAAGAAGAAGAAAAACAAATTTATTACTATTTTTTCATTTTTTAGGCCTTATTGAGTGGTATGCGGGATCTTAGTTCCCTGACTAGGGGTCAAACCTGTACCCCTTGCAATTGAAGTGGGGAGTCTTAACCACTGGACTGTCAGGGAAGTCCCACAACTTACTTTTAAAACTCTTTGAAAAGCTATTTGACAGAAGCAGATAAGTGAACAGTCACTAAGTGCATCAGAAGCAGAGCATCATCAATAGTCCCCAGGGAAGTGCAAATTAAAATCAGGAGCTACCCTACTCACTCACTAGAGTGGCTGAAGTGAAAATGACTGACAATATTACTAATAATATTACTAATAAGTATTGGTGAGGATGCAAAAGCAACTGGACCTCTCACACATTTTTGGTGGAAGTGAATATTATTTTTGCCACCCCGTGGACTCTGGCCCGCTGGCTTCCTCCATCCATGAAATTTCTCAGGCAAGAGTACTGGGGTGGGTTGCCATTTCATACTTCAGGGGATTTTCCCAACCCAGGGATCAAACTGGCATCTCTTGCATCTCCCGCATTGGCAGGTGGATTCTTTACCACTAGCGCCATCTGGGACAACCGCTTTATAAAATATCTTCAGCATACATTTACCTTATGACCTCAAATTCCACTTCTTAGTGTTTATGCAGGAGAAATGAAATTGTATGCTCACAAGATGACTTGTCCAAGAATATGGACAGAAGCTTTATTCATAATAGATTCAAATATCCATCAAAGGTAAATGGATTAACAAATTGTGCTAGATTCACACAAAGGGATACTGTTTAGCAATAAAAATACCGTTGGTCCAGGCAACAAGGATGATGCTGAACACAAGAAGCCAGACACAAATAGTACCTAACGTGTGATTCCATGCACTTGAAATTCTAGATTAGGCAAAGCTAGTCTGGTTAGTGGTTGCCTAGGGCTGGGGCTTTGTGTTTGGACCAACTGCAAAGTCACATAAGGAAACTTTTTGGGCTGATGAAAATGTTCTAGCTTTAGATTTTGATAATGGTTATTTGGGTGTATATACTTATCAAAATTCATTCCAGGGTACAGTTAATATGGATGTATTTTATTATATGTAAATTATGCCTTGATAAAAATGCAAAAAACCCCTTACATCCCACATATCTCAATTCACCTGAACTCTTATTGTAGGAAAGAGTGGTTAATGGTTAACTCAGTCAATCAGTCCCTTAATGTGAGTTGTTTAATTTTTATTAGTCGCTCAGTCGTGTCTGACTCTTTGTGACCC
The DNA here is from genome assembly GCF_963930625.1 of Muntiacus reevesi. Taxonomy (NCBI): domain Eukaryota; kingdom Metazoa; phylum Chordata; class Mammalia; order Artiodactyla; family Cervidae; genus Muntiacus; species Muntiacus reevesi. The sequence continues at coordinate 164,473,383 of NC_089250.1, forward strand.
CACTGACTGTACCCTGCCAGGCTCCTCTGTCCATGGAATTCTTCAGGCAAGAATACTTGAGGGGAGTAATCATTTCCTTTTCCAGGGAATCTTTCCAACCCAGGGATTGAAGCTGGGTCTCCTGCATTTGCAGGCAGATTCTTTACCATCTGAGCCACCAGGGAAGCCCAATATAAGAGTTAAAAGACCACAAAGAGCAGAGTTTCGGGAGCATTCTCTGGCTGGGCAGGGTGACCACACAGTCTTGGTTATCTGGGATGGTCTTGCTTTCCTCTGTTGTCTCTGCCTTAATAAATAATGGTGCTGTTTCATGCTCTCAACTGTTTCTGGTTTGGGTGATGAGTCATCTGGCTGTCCATTTGTCCCGAACCCATCCTTAAGATGCTGAGAAATCAGGTCCTCAGCCGGGTGATGATGAGCCTGTGGGCTGCTGACGACCTTCTCTGTGAACATGAGAACTGCGACCCCCTTCTGCCAGCTCATGACTACGTGTAGCTGGGCACACCATCTCTGAATGCTTCACGTGGCCTGATGGCTTTTGGTCCTCAAACCCCACTTTGTAGACCAGGATATTGAAGTTCAGAGATGCTAAATAGCTACTCCCAGTCATCACACAGCTAGGGGTGTGGTGGTGGTGGTGGTGGATGCTGGATTTGAGCCCCAGAGCCCGCATGCTTGACCATTCAATATATAGCACACTCTTTGTTTTTTTGGCCTCTGTATGGCATGTAGGATCTTGGTTCCTTGACCAGGGATTGAACCCTCACCCCCTGCCCTGGAAGCAAGAAGTTTTAACCACAAGATTGCCAGGGAAGTCCCATAACACACTCTTTATTCAGACAGAAATGCACTCTGATTTGCTGCAGTCATAAGATTATTTTTTAAGCAAATTAATCTTGTGCAGATAACAGTGATATCATTGGGTAACAGTGACATCATAATGACCTCTGGGTCAAACTCCTCAACATAGTGTTGAAAGTGCTGGTCGCTCAGTCGTGTCTGACTCTTTGTAGCCCCACGGACTGTAGCCCGCCAGGCTCCTCTGTCCATGGGATTCCTCCAGGCAAGAATACTGAAATGGATTGCAATTCCCTTTGCCATGGAATCTTCCCGACCCTGGGATCGAGCCCTGGTCTCCCACATTGCAGGCAGATTCTTTACCGTCTAAGGCACCAGGGAAACTCCCACTGCTCAGTGTAAACCCTAGTCAAGGTCTCCCTTAAGTCTGGGGCTCAGGAGTTTGGTGATTCCGTGCAACGGGCTGAAGGGGGCCCAGGCAGGGAGGAGGATGCATCTGGGGTCATGTGGAGACATAATTCTTTCTCCTCCTATAGTGAGAAATAGAGAATGTCTTCTTTTTCTTTTTTATTAAAAATATATTTTTTCTTTCATCTAGTTTATTTTTATCCCCTGGGCTGTATGTCTTTCCTGCCAAGTGCTTTGTGCATGCTAAGTCACTTAGGTTGTGTCCGACGCTTTGCGATTCTATGGACTATATCCGCCGGCTCCTCTGTCCATGGGATTCTCCAGGCAAGAATACTGAAGTGGGTTGCCATGCCCTTCTCCAGGGGATCTTCCCAACCCAGGGATCAAACCTGAGTCTCTTACAGTCTCCTGAATTTTCATTGCCATCACACAGACAGCATTTTCATTGCATCTCACAGACAGAAATGCACTCCAACTTGCTGCAGTCATAAGATTATTTTCAAAGCAAAATATTATTATTCTCCCTCCTCCTCATGGGAGAATAGCTCCCCTTTGGGATGGGAATTCCACTTTCACCCTGAAGCGAGAGAAGGTGACTCTATGCCCTGTTTGCTCAGCTCCTGCAAGAATGGTCAGTCCATGAGTGTCTGGGCAGGCTGGACACACGGACACACTGCAGTAGACACCTAGCCGCTGGTCCTGCCAGGGTCTCCAGAGGGTGGGTATGGGCAAGAGCGGGGTTTACAGGAGTCCCAAATACATGCATACGGGGGGAAAGTTATCCCCTGCTTACTTACCCCTCAAATTTTCTGATCGACTTAAGGAAAAGGCTCACTTTGGGCTGACATGTCTTCAGCACATCTCTAGTCTTTCCTAGCACCATTTTGTTTGTTGTTCTTGCTTTTAAACAAAGAAAGAAAGCCTCAGGTCAGAACCTTCCTCCAGTATTCCCATCTAGCTAGAATTTTAGGTCAGTTTTATGTCTTTCTGGGCTTTCCTGGCGGCTCAGACTGTAAAGAATCTGCCTCCAATGCAGGAGACCCGGGTTCAGTCCCTGGGTTTGGAAGATCCCCTGGAGAAGGGAATGGCTACCCACTCCAGTATTCTTGCCTGGAGAATCCCATGGACAGAGGAGCCTGGCGGGCTACAGTCCATGGAGTCACAGAGTCAGACACGACTGAGTAACTGACATACTTACGTATTACTAAACTAGTCTTGAAAAGAGATGTACTAATTCATTTCCCCACAAGCAAAGTTTATCATCTCCTTTCAGTATGTAGTCCTATTATTTATGAAATTGTTACTAATTCGATAGATAGGCAAAAGTCCTATTTTCATTTTTTCAATTTGTATTTTTTAATTACTACTGTGGCTGACCCTTTTCCCTCAAGTTTGCACATTCTTTTCTCTTAATGTATGCTAGTGCTACAGGTCCTTGCTGGGCTTTTCAGGTCAGGAGTGTGGGGTTTGTCTCAGTAATTGGGTAGAAACGTGGGCCCGTAGGAAGATACCAGGAGTGCAGGGAGCTACCTTTGCTTCGTCATGTTTCATATCACCAGTAAGTGGTCATGACCTTTGCCTCTTCACCTAGAGCCTCAAAAGTAGACATTTCAAACCACACTTTCTGGTATCCTGTGATGAAGACGTGAGAGAGCAACAGGTGTATGAGCAGAAGTGACAGATATGCAGGCTGATGAAGATTTACGAAGACAAACAAAAAAATCCTCCTGTGACAGAAAAAAGTCAATATTGCAGGCTGTGTTAGGGTTGGTATGATTTCATCCTAAACATCGGCATATTCTAAGGAGATAGAGTGGATTGGAGGATGTACAGATGGACCTGGCTTAGAATCCTGATGCTTCCACCACTGAGCTGTGTACACCTAGACTGGTTATTTGACCTGAACCCAGGCTCTGCAATTGGAAACAGGCTAATGACCCTTCCTCTCAGGGCTTTGGATAATTAGGTCAAACAACCTTCATTAAAGGTTAAAACCAAGGCTGGCGCATGTAGGCATTCAATCGACGGGCTCTTTAAAACAATTTCAGGTCCAGGGTTTAGTGGTGTTAACGGTAACAGTGGTTTTGTGGTGTTAATGATAACAGTGGTTACCTGGAGGAATGATATGTTTTTGAACTGTGTTCTGATTTGTCTAAGGGGCTTCCTAGTGGTTCAAATGGTAGGAGGCTCTGTTTCGATCCCCGGATTGGGAAGATCCCCTGGAGAAGGAAATGGCAACCCACACTAGTATTCTTGCCTGGAAAATCCCATGGACTGAGGCATCTGGTGGGCTACGGTCCATGGGGTCGCAAAGAGTTGGACACGACTGAGTGACTGAGGATGCATACGTACATACATACCAAATTATCAGAAAAAGAAATGAAAGGAACCCATTGCACCTTTGTAGTTTGAGTCTAAATATTTTCATTGTATTTTGATACGTGAGCAAATTGGTGAGACACTGATATTAGAATTTTATATTCTCAGGAGCTTTCAATTTCTCCATCACAGATAAAAGTAGACATATCAATATTTACTCCAAATCTGCTGGAATTTTCAGGAGACGACTTATCACTACTGACAGTAATTGCATTTAGTTTTTTGAAACCCCAGGTAAGTTACTTTTTCTAAAATTTTGACTTTTTAATCATTCAACAGATCCATGTTGTGCCCTTAAATTGCTTTCATTAAGTGGTTAGGTTTCATTAAGTGGAAAAACAGTATTTTCTGCTGGCCATGTCCCCTTCCCCAACACACATCCACTTACTTTTTGGGAAATCACTGAAGTGAGGATAACAAGGGCATTTAGTAATGCCACTCAAGGCAGAGCAAGATGCATCCTAGGACTCAGCAGAGGTCTTCAGGGGAGCCATCCTTGGGGTGTTAAAATCTGATGGTCTGGCAGGTGTGCCAACCCTGACCTTCAAAGAGCCCCCACCCCTCTCTGCTGGGTCTCCTTCCCTCCCCTCAGCATGGGAAGAGTTGGAGAGGAGTCAAGGCTGATACTGGTGTGTATCAGGGGCTGGGAAGAACGGGGTGGGGTCCAGGGAGAGGAGGGGAGGGGACATGGAGAAGATAGCCTCCTGGAGGAGGGCGTTTGATTTCTAGTGACTGCATAGGTGTGTTGGGCAGGGGGCCTGAGACAGAATAGCCTACACCTCCCAAGGGGCTGTGAGTGCAAGAGAGCCAGGAAGCCTATCTCAAGTCCCCACCTGCCCGGAGTGCTGTGTGGGTGGGAGGTCTGGCTGGAATCTAAAGGCAAGGGCCGCTCTGCACCCCCAGAATGAACTGCCCCTGGAGTTAGGGTTTGGCAGATCCACTGGTTTCTTTCCAGTGAGATTTGGGGACATCTGCCCTGCAGCAGGCTAGGGGTATACAACACGGGAACCTCGGGTGGGGCACAGACACGAGGCTAGCACAGTGAGATAGAGGTGGCCAGAGGGACTCAGGGGAGGATCTACGAGAGACAGGACCAAGTCAGCAAGTCTTTAAGGATAAATTGGTGTTTCCCATGCAGATGGGGACATGGGGCACACTTCTTGATGTAACTTTGCAGAACTGATGGATGAGAGACATTACTCTGGAAGCAGATGGAGCTGGGTTGGAATCTGGGGGGGCCTCTGTCACTAGTGTGTGACCTCAGACAAATGACTTAACCCTCTGAACTTTAGTTTCCTCACCTGAAAAGTGGTTGTCGTCGGGTCGTTTCAAAGATTCTGGAAAGTGAACACATGGCACTCAGCATCACAGGACATGGTCAATGGAACAGTTGTGGCTCTGATTATCCCCCAATCTAAGCAAGTCTCTTTGAATCTGACTCCTCATCTGTAAAACAGGCATATTAGAGTAAACGACCTTCAAGCTTCTTTCAGCTTGAACATCTTACGATGTATTCTTTTGCAATACTAATTACCTTCTTCTGTAGAATCTTTCTCTTCAAGAAGCTCTATGAGCCTTTGTTTGAGCCTAGTACAGTGCCTTGCTCACAACTGCAGTTTCATAAATATGAGTTGAGTAATTATTACAAATTTGCTATTTGCTGAAATACCTATGGTCATAAACATTGTTCTTGTTGAAGAGTTTCTGTAATATTTAACATTTATTTTATCAAACATCACTGATTTATAATACTGTGTTCATTTCTGGTAAAGAGCTTAGTGACTCAGTTATACATGTAAATATCACTCCTTTCCACATTCTTTTCCAGTATAGTTTATCACAAGATATTGAATATAGCTCCCTGTGCTATAAATAGGCCCTTGTTGTTTACACATTCTATATATAATAGTTTGCACTGTGCATATCTGCTAAGTTGATACAATCGTGTCTGACTCTTTGCAACCCTGGGGACCCTTTGCAATTCACGTACACACTATGATGGTTACTCCATAACTGGGCTTCCCAGGTGGCACAGTGGTAAAGAATTCGCCTGCCAACACAGGAGACACAGGAGATGTGGGTTTGATCCCTGGCTTGGGAAGATTCCCTGGAGTAGGAAATGGCAAACCACTCCAGTATTCTTGCCTGGAAAATTCCATAGACAGAAGAGGCCGGCAGGCTATAGTCCAGGGGGTTGCAAAGAGTTGGACATGACTGAGCATGCACACACTATGGACTATAGCCCACCAGGCTCCTTCTGGATTCCACCAGAATCCATGGGATTCCCCAGGCAAGAATACTGGAGTGGGTTGCTATGCCCTCCTCCAGGGGCTCTTTCCGACCTAGGGATGGAACCCACATCTCTTATGTCTCCTGCATTGGCAGGTGGGTTCTTAACCACTAGCATCACCTGGGAAGCCCACCGTTTCCATCTGTTTATCCCAACTTCCAACCCATCCTTTCTCCCTTTCCACTCTTGAGAACCACAAGTGTGTGCTCTGTGTACATGAGACTGTTACGTAGAGAAGTTAAATGGTGTCATGTTTTAGATTGTATGTGTAAGTGATATCACATGATATATTTGTCTTTCTGACTTCACTTAGTATGACAATCTCTAGGTCCATCCATGTTGCTACAAACCTTTTAATCGCTGAGTAATATTTCATTGTATATAAGCACCATGTCTTCTTTGTCCATTCATGTGTCCATGGACATTAGTTTGTTTCCATGTCTTGGCTATTGTAAGTAGCGCTGCTATGAACATAGGGGTGCATGCATGTTTTGAATTTCAGCTTTGTCTGGATATAAACCCAGGAGTGGGATTGCTGGATTGCATGGTAGTTTTATTTTCAGTCTTTTTGAAGACCCTCCATACTGTTTTGCATAGAAGTGTATGAGCTTACCTTCCTACCAGCTGTGTAGGAGGGTTCCTGTTTAAAGGTTTCTTAAGGCTTATGTTAAACTTCAGCTTTTAAAACAGATTGAATATGTTCTTTACCTGACTGAAAAGAATGTGAGGTTTTGAACTTGAAGAGTCTGATATATATATCTATACCATCTGGATCTATCTATATTCTCAGGGCCAATGCAGGCAAAATGCTTGTTTCTGGAACCCAGAGCAGCATGTGAAGAAAAGCACAAAAATGGTACTTGATTGGAGGTGCTGTCTGTTCTGTTTGAGGAACCACATGGGAACTCTGAGCAGTAGCCGGCATCAACCCCACACCCCAACATAGTGCAGGGCAGTGATTCTCTGCTCCCTGATTATTCTTCCCCGGCCCACTTACTTGCCTTCTTAGTTCAATGTGTAGGTGTTTCAGTCTCTAAAGAACCATCCTATGGTTTCTGGGCACTATGAAGCCAAATGTCTATGTTCTTGACCATGAATTTTCTTTTTAAAAAACATTGGAGTCTGGTTGATTTATAAGGTTGTGTTAGTTTCAGGTGTTCAGCAAAGTGAATCAATTATACATAAACTTATATCTACTCCTTCTTAAGGTTCTTTTCCTGTATAGATGAATTTTCAACCAGAGAGAGCCTATAGCCAAAAGTTTTCAAAAGCAGTAATCTCAGTAAATGAATTAGGTCTCATAAAAATTTGATGGGAAATAATATCTAGTTTAGGAGCTTTGAAGAAGCACACAGAAAGGAGAATAAAGTTGTGACGGTTGGTATTGTTCAGATCCCACCCTTTCCAGATCTCCCATCAGGAGACACGAAGTGGGGCTGGCCTTTATTTGAATGCTCCGAGTCACCTACACGATTTCACTATGTTTGTAGATGGATGAAAAATGCATCCTATTAATGAATGTTCTTGGACTTTATTAAAATTGATACCACTTTCCCCTTAATAAGAATAGAAAATGACCTAAGTTTGAATCTGTTCTCATCAGGGAGCTTGTATCAAGTTCTGCGAATGGAACAAACTTTTCTCCCCCTTATTCCAGCACTCACATTTTCATCTTCAGGACTTCTTAGGGTCCTGTCATTTCTTCCTTTTTCCCGGTCACTGCGTTTACCATGTGATGCAATGATACAGTTTTTCTCTCTTGTCATTACCCTGACATCTCATGTGTCTGGGAGGCCTCAGGGCATCCTCCAAGCTGAATAACTCTGAAGTGGGTAAGAAAACACTCTGCCATTCCTGGGATGCGACTTTGCATTAAATGGCTACTGAATAATCCCATAGAAGCAAGGACAGTGTGTGCTTTTACGTGTAGGCGGCCATGTCTACTCACAGCATTGGGCTTACTGGGATTTTCAGGTTACGCGGATACTGGGTCTCTTGGTTTTAAGTAAAAGGAGAGGGGAGAAACCCACCAAAATGCCTAAAACCTTTGCGACATCCGTAATGTCCCATTTCTGCCAACCAGAATCTCATGCCAGTGATTTGCTCAAGAGCTGGGTGATGACATGCTTTTTGGGTGCGATATATACACTAAGCCATTAGTCTGCAAGCAGCAGTTGTCAGCTGTGTTCCCATTTAGAGTAATTTTCTCACTAATATGGCATATTCTTCAGGGCTAAAATGCATTTTCCAGCCAGATATTCCCCCTAATAGTCAAGTTGGTTTAATGATCGAATTTCAGCCAAAGGAAGGTAAGCCTGTGATTGCTGCTGGTTGTATATTGAAGCTACCCAAAATGAAAAGGCTTATTTTAAAACACATTCACATGAACAGATTCCTTTCCAGATGAATGAAGCTCATTTGAGGGAAAACTGAGGCACAAATTTAAGAGCTAAGTAAGGTACTTAGAACCTTTTGGTGCAAAGTCGTAGATAGGTCTGTATTTTTGAACTGTAAGGATAGATGGTGGGGTTTTAATAGGGTCAGTGATCACCAGCGAGTTATGAAAAGGGCAGGTGTCTCCAGGCCAATCGTTCCTAAAATGGCAACATATTTTTCTTTCCCCTCTGCGTTTAGGTCTTGAATATTCAAATCAATTAAACAATTAATTCCCACCCTGCAAACCTGCATGTCAAGCTTCAGCCCGTGGCCAATTTATTTGGTTGAATTATAGCCCCCCGGAAGAGCAGCGGTTCCTAATGGAAAAGCTGACGGAGTCTTAAGTACATGTGGCGAGTGGAGCTGCTATAATTAACTCTGTTTCAGATTCCCCTCCCCCATTAATATTTTAAAGATTTGTAATTAAAATAATTACATGAATTTATGAAAAATATTCAAGCACTGAAACTAGTTTTACATTGCCCCAGTCTCTGTGGCTCCCTTTCCTGGTCAATATTACCCCCGGCTTCCCAGGTGGCGCTAGTGGTAAAGAACCTGCCTGCCAAAGAAGGATACATAAGAGAGGCAGGTTCGATCCTTGGGTCGGCAAGATCCCCTGGAGGAGGGCATGGTAACCCACTCTAGTATTCTTGCCTGGAGAATCCCATGGACAGAGGAGCCTGGCAGACTATATAGTCCATGGGGTCTCAAAAGAGGCGGACATGATGGAGCAAATAAACAGAAACATGCATACTAGTGGTGAAGAACCCGCCTGCCGGTGCAGGAGCAATCCCTGGGTTGCGAAGATCCCCTGAAGGAGGGCATGGCAACCCACTCCAGTAATTTTTTTTTGTCACTTTAAAAAATACGTTTATTTGTTTTTAATTGACTGATGATTAGTTTACAGTATTGGTTTGATTTCTGTCACACATCAGCATGAATTAACCCTAGGTGTACATTTGTCCCCTCCCTCTCGAATCTCCCCTCCGCCTCCAGCCCATTCCCACTCCTCGAGGTTATTACAGAGCCCCAGTTTGGGTTCCCTGAGTCATATAGCAAATTCCCATTGACTATCTATTTATGTATGTTGGTGTATATACATCCATGCTGCTCGGTATTCTTGCCTGGAGAATCCCATGGACAGAGAGGCCTTGCGGGTCACAAAGAGTCAGACGTGACTGAAGTGACTTGGCCGGCAATATCACCCTGGTCCCTGCACTGGGGGTGGGATTTAGTTCTGAAACTGAGACCTTCTTCCTTTACATCTGAAATCTCGGTGTTAGGAATGATGTGTCCACAACTGGCCTTCTTATTGTGTTCAACATGGATAGTTCCTTTTCTGTCTGCTTTTGTTTCTCTTTCTCTTTTATTCTCACTTACTTTACTCTCCTGGGATGATACTCTGAAGACAAAGGCCCTTTCTTTCCCTTCATCACTCTGCTGACAGAGTTTCTGAGGCAGTGTAGGGATCAGCAAGCTTTCTCTGTAAAGGGCCAGATAGGAAAGGTTATAAACTTCATGGGTTCCCACTGAACCCTGTTGCTCTAGCACAGAATCAGACATAGACCATACGTAAACTAATGAGCCTGACTGTGTTCCAATCTATTCACAGACTTGGGCATTTGAATTTCATGTAATTTTTACATGTTATGCAATATTCTTTTAAAAATATTCATGCAATATTCTGCCAACCATTTATAAATGTAAGAACTATTCTTTGCTCACCAGCCATTATGCAATATACAGCAGATGGAATGTGGCCCTTGCACTGTAGTTTGCTGACCCACTGGGGGTACTAGCTTGATTTAGAGCATCGCTCTTCATCAGGGGTCAGACTGCTTGGCAGTTCTAACCTTCTAGCTGGGTGACCAAGGATCAGGGGTTAGCCCTCTCTGTGACTTGGCGTGCTCCTATAGAACATGGCTGTGATGATGATGGTGAAACCTGGCAGTCTGGGTTTGATCATTTGATGTGATGACTTAACGGCCGTCAGGCAGCACGTGGCCTGGCATGTCCTAAAGCAACCAGAGGGCTCACTGAGGGGACATCTCATCTTACTCGGGCTTTAACTTGCTGTCTGACTTTGAATAAGTGACCAGATGTTTCTGGACCTTGGATTTCTCATTTATTAAAACAAACCAAAAACCCCAAACCAAAATTCCATGCTGGACTAGAACATCTGGGTGTCACATCTGGCCCCAGGGGACCTAATCCCCTTGGATGAGTTAGTGGCATCAGAATGGTGGCCCATGGGGGGCTTTGCTTCAAGATTTGTTCCAATTCTGCCATTGTTGATCAAATAACTCCCAAAACACCAGACACTGAGTCCTGACCTGACATCTCTGGGGTGCTCTTGGGAGAAAGCCCTGGGGTCTCTTTGTGTTTGTGACTGGCCCTTGTTTGCTGAGCACTCCCAGCCGTGCAGATATTCGAATGTCTCCCTTGCTGTCATCCCAGCCCTGTGTGATGCACAAGGAAATAAACAGAGAGATAAAGACCCACCCTAAACCAGGTGGGAATTTGAACCAAGATAAACCAATTTGTCCCAACTCCAAAACCCAAGCTTTAATCATTCTTTTTATGACTGTCTCCATATCTCTATATCATCTGTACTATGACTTGAAAGTGAAAGTGAAAGTCACTCAGTCATGTCCGACTCTTTGTGACCCCATGGATATAGTCCATGGAATTCTCTAGGCCAGAATACAGGCATGGGTAGCCTTTCCCTTCTCCAGGGAATCTTCCCAACCCAAGGATCGAACCCAGGTCTCCCACATTGCAGGCAGATTCTTTATCAGTTGAGCCAAAGGGAAGTCCAAGAATACTGGAGTGGGTAGCCTATCTCTTCTCCAGTGGATATTCCCCACCTAGGAATTGAACCAGGGTCTCCTGCATTGCAGGCGGATTCTTTACCAACTGAGCTATCAGGGAAAATTTACTTAATATTTTTAAAAATAGACTAGTTTTACTTAGGTTTCTTTTTAAAAGAATTTCTTTAAAGCCAAATTTATTTTGTACTATGGATTTGATGTGCTATTTATAGTCTTACTGGTAAACATTAAAATAAATAAGGTAAAAATGAGTTCGCAATGTGGACCATTGGAAAAAAATCATTTTAAGGACAGTCAGTTGTATATGTCTGCTTTTTAGAAAACATTGCACAAGGCTTCTGTGCTCTCAGCTAAATGTGGCCAGAGGCTTGGCATCTGGCCGGCCCTTTGGGTGGCCCAGCCCTTCCTATGACCTCAGCTGCCTCTCCCAATTCATATCTGTCTTGTGCTGGGACAAGCACTTGTCAGAGGGCTTCCTCCACGCCCCCACTGGCCTGTCCCCAAAGCCAGCTTCTGCAGCTGCCAGTTAGATGAGATCCCTCGTTACCAGGCTAGATTCTAGAACTGGTCCTGCCATCCTTCCCGCCCCAACCCCCATCCCCAACCCACACACAATACACAGTCCAGACAGGAATTTCTGGACTTCTGAGTGGCAGAGGGCTGTGTTTGGTTCTACCTGCTCAGCAGCTTTGTGGCATGGAAAGATGTCCAGATTTCCACTGAAACCTGTGTTCTGATCCCACCTGGCCAGCTATGGGTTCTCACTCAATGCAAGCCCCACCTCCTCTAAGCCTCAACTGGGGTATTAATGGGGGGAGGGGGAATATTAGTAATACCTATTTCCCAGAGATATCATGAGAATGTAAGAGAGAAATGCTTTGAAAGTGCTCTCGAAGTAAGAGGAAACACTGCAGGTTAGTAAAACGCAAAGGTTCTGGAGACAGAAATGGGATCCACTCCCCATCCCCTTCCCACTCACTGCCACCCCCACCCCCCACCCCAGCGATGTAATCTGCAAGTGATAATGTTGATGATGGTCTGACAATGGACTCATAGATGCCCCAACACCTCCTTTGCCATCTTCCTTTCCCCCAGGGCGCTTCTTTGACTAAACATGGCTCCCCTTTGGATTCCCCTGGAACCCTGGAGACATCCAAGCAACCAAGGGAAGCCTCCACGGCCTCCCACCTACCCGCCCCCACCCACACTCCCCAATTTGAGAAAGCAGGCGGGGCATCCCTCTGCCGCTCCACTTGGGCCAGACCCCAGCCCAGGGCTACCATTGACTCATAGTTGAATCCAACTCATCTCGATTTTATGAGAACCATCCCCTGAAAAATCCCCATGTTCGAAAGACGACACCGGGGAACCATGGAGCAGGCTGATGATTTGAATAATCAGCCATTTAGTGATATGTCTAGCCTGGTTTAATGACTGAATCAGTGAAAGTATGACCCCGAGTGCCGGTTAACTTTTAAAATAGCTGTGCCTACTGCATGACACAGCCAACAGGAAGCCATTAAGGCGCTAGCAATTACCACTTCCATCCATTGGCAAAGTCCCTATTTTATTTTAATCTGTGTAAGTGCATTTTCTGCACGAGGTTAAAATATAAATCCCTTCTCCTGAACAAGACTGGTTTTCTGGCTGACTTGAGAGCACAATTTACAACTGATTTAATTTGTTCTTCACAAACATTCCTAATGACATTACCCCGGTGCATATACAGACTGCCTCCTCTTATTCCATTAACTCCCAAATCGGGTTTAAAGACCATATTGATGCTAGATGTTATTATGGGTGATTATCAAAACAACAGACAACTCGGCAAAGTGTTTACTAACTGGTTTATATATAATTTCTGTAATAACGACAACAGATGGTAATGCTACAAGCACTAAATCACGCTTTTCGCCGCTGAAACAAATTGGCAGGCTGCAGTACAGAAATGGTGTACAGGAGCTATACCCAGATGCTTCACTCATCAGCTATAGTGTTCATCTTATTAGGAAATGGGCCTGTTACCGCTATTACAGGTAATCTTTCCATTTACAATTACAAAATGTATATTTTCAATGAAAATGGTTTTCTGCGGCTAAGCTGCCTGAAGGATACTTCCCCCGCTAATTACCTCCCGGGTGACTGCGCGCCCGGGGCCGAGCCACGCGCAACGCCGTGTTTGTCCTAGTTAATGGTGGAGGCTGCATTTCAGCTGCGTGGAGACCAGTCTCCTCGCTAAGACCCTTCACCTCCCGCGGGAAAGGCCACGATGAGGCGGGTCCATCAGGGCTTTAGAAGCGGTGGGTGAGCGGGGTGAAAAGCAGCTGAGCACAGAGGGGATGCTCGCTCACATTAAGTGTATGTGGCCGGCGATTCTCCAATCCCGGGAGAAGGCGCGTCTTGGATGTGGGCGGGACTCCATCCTTGATAAGCTCCGCCCCCACCATTCACGGATGGGACTCGGAGGTCCAGCAGGCCTGCGGCAGAAGGTACCTGACCTGGTCATGGAGTGGCGGGGCTAAGATGCTTACCACAGGCCTCGATTGCCAGCCGTGTGTTCCTCTTGCCCCGCGTGGGTCCCTCTGCCCTGCCAGGCACTGTGGGTGCTTCCTCGGGGCACCCAAGAGTAAGAAAGATGGCAGCACCCCGAACCTCCCTGGCCCCATCCTGAGAACTGCACATGCGTTTTTTCACTGAATCCTGCAGCTGGTTCGGGCAGATGAATGTCTCTGATCCTGCCTTCCAGGTGAGGAAGCCGCCGGACCCCAGGGTGAAATCAGTTGCTTGGGCTCCTATGAACCTATAGGACTGGGATCTGAACTCAGACTAGTAATTGATTCCACAGTCGGTGGGCCTAACCTCTTAGCAATACTGCCTTTGCAGAGCTGGGCCTCTGTGCCTCTGTTCTCCTAGAAAAAGCAAAACAGAACATGGTAGAGTTGAACCTGGGGTCAAGGGCAGGCCACCCTGGGGGCCTATTCTGTGGGGTAGAGAGACTAGCCCTTAGTTCACTGACTTTTTTGTTTTTCCGCATCAAGGTGTCAGTCAATGCAGAAGCCGAGTGTGCGGGCTGGCGGGAGAAGAGGCCTTGGGGACACTAAGGGAACACAGGATTGGGAGAGGAGGCTAGGGCCCGCCCGCCTGTGTCCGATTAGGCTACTGGCCCACAGTGGTCCCCTCCACCCTCACCTCCACCTCTGAGGCCTCATCTGCAAAGGGGGTCTACCTGGGGTCCCCACTCCTACCAGCAGAGCAGGAGAGAGGTATGATCCCCACAGTTCATGAGCAGGACGTGGGCAAGGTCCTGATAGTTCGTAATGGAGGGGAGTCCTCTGTGGGGTCTGTGGGGATAGTCCAGGAGCGCAGGGAGTCATAACAATACCCCGCCCAGAGTAGGGGCTCTGAGGGTGTGGCCCAGCCGCTGTGGCCACCCTTGACTGGGATGACCGCTCTTGGCTTCTGATGGCCCCTCCTGGGGTCGGGGATGCTTGCCTCTGCTAGCGCGGCCCCCATTTTTGCCACTTCCCCCTCCAACCCCTGGCCCCTCGGATCCTATATTAATCTTTCGTGCCTTTTGGTGACTCAATGCCTTTCTTTCTTTCCTATTTGAGGTCCTCCCTGGTTTGACTCCTGATCCCTGCACTGAGCCCGGGATCAGGAGCAGACAGGATATAGCCCACCGACTGTGGAATCAGTTACTAGTCTGAGTTCAGCTCCAAGCCCTGCACAAGGAGCATGTCTTAGGTCGCAGACGCAGAAGGTGTCATGGAATTATCCGAATGTCCGGGGTCCGGCATTATCCGGATGAGGAAACCAAGGCCCAGAGTAGAGGCAGCTCACTCCAGGTCCTGCAGAGAGGACCCCAACCTTCCCCCCCCCACCCCGCCCTGACCTCCAGGTGTCATGAGGACAAAAGGGGGCCACGGATGAGCGTGCCTGGGGATTGTGGTCTTTGGGGAAGTGTCCAGCCCCGCGCCTCCTCCTGCCAGCGTGTAAACGAAAGTGGCCGGTGGGATCCTCGTGGGGCCGGGGCTGTGTCTGCTGCTCTCTTGGTCCATACGGCCTGAGTCCCCGTGGTCCTCAGCAAGATGCCCAGTCCCCAGGCCAGCGGGGTTCCCTTTGATGGGGGGAGCAGTTTCTTTCTCATTTTTGGAAGGTAAGCCGATGCCTCTTGGTCCCTCCCACAGTCCTTTCTGGAGGCAGCGATGTGCCTGCCCCTGAGCCAGGACCGAGGGCTCAAAACAACCCCCGAAGGAGATGCTGGAGGCAGGTGAGTCAGAGAGCCATTTCCTGGCACTCCAGGCACTGACCCTCACTAGGCCCAGGTGGTCAGAGCCCTCAGCCTTCAGTCGGCCCCTCCCCTTTTATCTGGGAGGTTCTGATGTGCCTTTGTGTGAAACACGTTTCTCAGCCCCTCCTGGGCAATGAGGGTTGAAGGCGATTAAGCGCTTCCGGTGTTCAGCTCACGCGCCCTGTGGCTGGGGCACCCGGGGGCCCTGTGGAGTCGCCCTGAGGATTGACCCTGGACAGGGCCCCGCCACGCTCCAGCGATGAGCACTTTGTGAAGGGACCATGAATCGTCTCCTCCCTGTAATTTTCTGCTTGGAGGTCTCCCTGCTGTCCCCCCCGGCCACTCCCCTCTGACCTCGGAGGTGACTCTGCACCCTGGCCACGCGGCACCTCCGCTCGGCCGCACAAGGACCTGCTGTTCTGAGGGTTTGTCACCGAAGACCGGTGCTGTCCTCGGGGGCAGGGAGGAAGGCCCTGGTCTGGGTAAATGCCCGGAAGGACCCGGCCTGGGCTTCCACCTGGGCCAGGGCTTTGCCAGGAAGAGACTGGACTCACGGGTGGGATGCACAGGCCTTCTCTCTCTTTCTACTCTGGAACTGGTCGTTTGCTTTAGGATGGCCCTATAGCTGGTGGAGAAGCCCTTTGGCACAGAATTTGAGTTTAAAGCCCAGCTCATGGCTTATTTGACCACAGGCACATGACTTCTTTTGGGCCTCAGTCTTTTCATCTTCAAAATGGGGATAATAGAACCATCATGCAACAACTCAGCATAAAATAGGATCTCACCTAATGGAGCTCTTATTATGAACCACCTCCCTGAGATTCTTGGGATTACTGCATGCGTGCTAAGTTGCGTTCGACTCTGCGACCTCATGGACTGTAGCCCACCAGGCTCCTTTGCCCATGGAATTTTCCAAGCAAGAAGACTGGAGTGGGTTGTCATTATTTGACTTTTTCCCCCCAGAATCCAAGTTAATGGGGTCATCTCTACCTCCGCTATGTGTTCCTTCCACAGAACGCGTGATCTTGAAAAACTTTCCTTGGTCACATGCTAACCGAACACATAGTCATTGACTGATTTTTGAGGGGAAGAGCCTCTTTGTGTTAAATATTAAATGTAATATATTACTTTGGGGCTTGTGAAATTATTACCTGGGTTACTTGAATAGTTGGGTTACAGGAAATAATTGACTTGTAGTGAAATTTAATCCCGTATGACAGTATTTTCTTTCAATGGTAATGGTTTCCATGAGATGCCACGATATGAAGTATTATGACAGAGTAGACTGGAATTTGCCAAAAAGCAACCTGGAAAAAGTCCTTGCTGTACTCTCTTCTAAGCTGGGGACCTTGGGCCTCAGTTTCTCTATCCATAAAATGGATAGACTATTTGATACCTAGGGATCTTGCAACTCTGACATTTCCTGTATTGGTTGACAGAAACTGCACTTGGGACCCACTGCCTAAACAGAAACCAGGTTCTGTGACTTTCCTGGGCTGCCCCAGCTGGCTGAGAACCGCCTTGGCACGAGATGGCTGAAGTTCTGGCCTGGATAGTGCTGTGTTGGCATAATTAAGAGTTGTTGCAAAGGATATCTAGCCTATCTAGCAGGCTTTTTAAAATACCACCCAAAGATGATAAAAGATTGTAATTAGAATCTCACAAAGGTGGAGTCTGAGGGTTTGCTAATTGCCATTCCAGATTTTTTTCCAGTGCTCGGCTGGGCTTCAGAGATAGGACAGAGCGAACCGTGTTTTAAGGCCACAGTACAATGTGACAACAGTGATAGATATGCTAATTTCTTCATTCACTCCACTTCACTTCTTTTATTCTTTCCAATTAAAGCAAATGCTACTGAAACTGTAATTAAGCCAGGGCTGGGCCCTGATTGCCTGCTGTTTTAATGAAACCCTATTGATTTTTCTTTTCTTTCTAATGGCCACACGTGGCGCTCCATGGTCAAACACATGCCCTGGTGTAATGTCCCCAGAAAAATTTGATTTTGGCCTGGTAAGATGATGGACAGGGAGGCCTGGCGTGCTACAATTCATGGGGTCGCAAAGAGTCAGACACGACTGAGCGACTGAACTGAACTGAACTGAAGATGGAGGCCGTTACTCGGTGGGCAAGGCTCCACCTGGGAGGCCGCACTGGGAGGAGAAATACCCACAACTCTGATCATCTGTCCAGAAGGAGGAAAGGCCTTCGAGGAGCTCTGACATCCGTCATTCTAGTGCTCTTTCCATAGGAAGCAGCATGTTAGTTAAACTCTAGTGGCATAACTAAGCTGGGTGTTAAACTCTGAGTGATTTGGAGCCCTGGAAATATATATTCTTGACAAGATGTTCACAAGTCAGAGAGCAGTTTGAGAGATGAAGTATCAGAAGAACATGTTGCATCTCTTTGGCATTAATTCGAGACAGAAGTTTTTTAGGAAGTGTCTTTCTGAGATGGTTCTTTCATATACACCTCCACCCTTGCAGTGTATCCATCACTGTTGTTTTTTATTCACTCGGTCATGCCCTACTCTTTGAGACACCATGGACTCTAGCTGGCCAGGCTCCTCTGTCCATGGGATTTCCCAGGCAAGAATACTGGAGTGGGTTGCCATTTCCTTCTCCAGGGGATCTTTCTGACCCAGGGATTGAACCCAGGTCTCCTGCATTGGCAGGCGGATTCTTTACTGCTGAGCCACCAGGGAAGCCCATTGAATCTGTAGAATTAATACAAATAAAATGGGGGAGAGTATTGGGAATCGAGAGCTTATTATTTAAGGGTGCAAACTCACATTCTAATCAGAAAGAATGGTTTCAGATAGTGGTGGTTTTCTACCCCTAGCGACAGAATTCGCCACACACGTCTCGGATAGAAGCATGAGGCTGTGTTTTCGAAAGAGCCTGAAGTTGCTGATGGAGCAGGGTTCTTGCTCAGGGTCATGGGCCAGATGCAGGCAGCTGCAAGCAGAACGCACTCTTTGCGTGGCCTGAGCTGGTTCCCATCAGCTTTGTTGATGCCTCTCTGGGCGGGGACCACATGGAGCAGGGAGGTGGCCCCCACACCACGACAGCCTGCATCTTCTTTTCTCCTTCTCTTCTCTGACTTCTTCTCCGCCTCTTCCCACCAGATTCTCACAGGTCTCTGAACTTCTTCCCATAATGGGACAGTTGCAGAAGATTCCTAGAGACTTTGAGTAGACAGATTGCTTGCTGTCCTGGCCAAAAGCTGCTGGATCGTGACACTCATGGTCTCCTCATCTCGGCTGAAGCAGCGGGTGGCAGCCTCGTCGTCATCATCAGATTCCAACTCAGTGACTGCCTCCTGTGTGCTGGGGCCTCGCTAGGTTTCCTCACTGTGTCCCCATTACCCCTCACTATTATTTACTATTTAGATTTATTTATTATTTATTTACTCTTTATTACTTACTATACATTGGAAGGGCTAATGTTGAAGCTGAAACTCCAATACTTTGGCCACCTGATTCGAAGGGCTGACTCATTTGAAAAGGCCCTGATGCTGGGAAAGATTGAAGGCGGGAGGAGAAGGGGACGACAGAGGATGAGATGGTTGGATGGCATCACCAACACAATGGACACGAGTTTGAGTAGACTCCAGGAGTTGGTGACGGATAGGGAGGCCTGGTGTGCTGCAGTCCATGGGGTCGCAAAGAGTCAGACACGACTGAGCGACTGAACTGAACTGATTTACTATTTACTACACCTCCACTATTTACTATTTAGAATAGTAAATAGAAGAGTAAACAGGCCAAGGGAAGTCGGCACAGTTATTAAAGCTCTGCAGCAGAGGCCAGGAAAGTAGGCAAAAGTCAGTTGCTCTCCAGGCATTGGTGACATGACTCAGCCCTTTCTCTCTTACAAGGTAGTCCTTCTCTCCTCTCGTGAGGAAGATGTAAGCCTCCTGAGGGTAAGCTGAGGCAGGGTTGGAGGATTAGATGGCGGTGGTCAGGGGGCATGGGCTGTTTTGTACACTGCAGGAGGATCACCACAGTCCTGGCTTCAGCCCATTAGATGCCAGGAGCACACCGTCTGACATGATAATAGGGATGTCCCAGACCTTGCCAGGTGTCTCCCAGGGGAAGAAAAGAGCTCCCCCAAATCACTGGTCTAGACATCTATGCTTCATTTGCTTGAAACACAGGAGCACTTAGAAACATGCACAGCAAGTGCTTTGTTTTCATCCAGTGGCCTGTGCCAAACAATTGTGGAGCAACATCCTTGTTTTAAATAAAAGTGAAGAGTCAAAATTCAGACTTAAAGACTAGAAAGAAGACCGCTCTGATTTTTTTTTTTTTTTTTTTTTTTTGATGGACCCTAGGAGCTTCTTCTGGGCTTTCCAGGTGGTGCTAGTAAAGAACCCTCCTGCCAATGCAGGAGACTTAAGAGATGTGGGTTCTATCCCTGGGTTGGGAATATGCCCTGGAGGAAGGCATGGCAACCCACTCCAGTATTCTTGACTGGAGAATCTGATGGACAGAGGAGACTGGCAGGCTACAGTCCATGGGGTCATAAAGAGTCAGACACGACTGAAGGGACTTAGCAAGCATGCAGAGGAGCTTCCCTAAGGAAATGATCAGGCAAGAGTCAGGACCAAGTGTTGGAAGCCTTGTGCAGCCTTAGTTTGCTCCATCGCCAGCTGGTTGGGGTCGAGTCCTGAGCTGCTGGTGCCATGAGTTTTTATCATTCATTCAAGGAGGATGTTGTGGTGATTCATCTCTGAGGGTCCTGGTAGGACTGACATCCTTAAGAACTGAACAGAAGAATAATGGGTAGGATAAATGTAGAATCAGGGAATTTCAACTAGGGGCAAAATTCATAAGGTCTGAGAAAGGTAGGGAAGGAGGGAGAGAGATGGGGGGAGGGTGGGAGAGAGATGGACTTCACTGATGGGAGAAGCTGTATCACAGACTCACTACAAATTGTGAGTATTCACTCAAGAACCTGGGCTCCAATCATCTCAAGGTTTCCATGCAGACTCCTGGATGCCCACATCTCTGCATTAAAAAAGCGATACAGATGATGGGGTTCACTTTACAGGGGTTTGCTTTACTGCTCTGTCAGGAAGGCATAACTTGTTCAGAAAACAAACAAATAAAACAATGAATTATTTCTTTATGGTCACCCACATCCCTGCCGCCTCTGCACAGGCTCGGGAAGATGCCTGGTTCTGAGATGCTGCAAGATTCTGGAAGCAAAGAAGCAGATGGTACCTTGAGAGTGGTCATTGGGGCAAAATTCCCCCAAAGAGAGGAAATTTGGAATTGTTTAAAAAGCAAGGGTACGTTGTCTTAAAGCTGCTATTCCAGGGCTGACCCCCCCCCCCACAAAAGTAGAGTATTCAAGGCTGCGTCCCCAATAAGTATGGGTGAAATAGAAGGAGCGTGGCTTCTCTTTCATAACAACTATTCAGAAAGAGCCCTACATGGGCAACACAAGCCCTCCTTTCTCACTAGCTCTGCCTTCATTTCATCTTTCAGGATCCACACCTACAGGAACAAGCCATTTCTGAAAACCCCTCAGAGCCAGCGACCTTCTTTTTACAGATAAAGGAGAAAGCCAGATTTTTTAATTGGTTTTTAAAAAATTGCATGTATTTTTGACAGAGATTAAAGACCCTTTTCCTGGGTGTTACCTCTGACATCTTGCTTGTTAGGACCAGAGAGAGAAAAAAATGGACCCCAGGAACAGAGCTGCCAGGGACCTGGAAAAAGGGGACACCATCACGCCACTGTCGAGTTCTGTCAACTGTCAAGTTAATTAGAACGAAATTAAAAACACATTTGCCAAGATGTTCCGCAGCCAAACCAGTTAAATAGAGATTTTAACAAAATTGAAAGCATATTATATTGAGATTTGTGGATCCTGGCCTGGTGAGTGAGTGCTGAAAGTGTGATAAAATAACAAAATTGCTGCCTAATAATCTATAGAATAATATTGTCAACTAATGGATTATAATAAAATAAAAGCTGTTATTAGGGTAAAACATTATAACAAAAAATCCAACTTTTATTTTCAGCACCTCCCCCTTAATGGTTTTGAGCATTTTGAAAGGTAATTTAAACAAGTACATTGTATCCTTATTGAAACGGCTTCATCTCGCTGACTGCTGAAAATGGCTTTAACCATCTCTCTGAACAAAAGCACCCCTAATAAGACAACAAAAAGCCCAAGCAATGGCCCAGCGGCTTCGTGCTCTGCGGAGGAGCCGAGCCTCTAAGGCGGCAGCTTTCTCCCTGCATGTAATTAGATGAATTAAAAGGACAAAGTGGTTAATGTAACTGTTGTGTGTGTGTGTAGGGGGGTGGGGCCCAGCCCTTTTCATCCCATCCATTTCAGACAAGAGCCCCGTAGCTTTTGCTTCAGCAATGCAGAGAAGAATGTTGGCGGGGAGGGAAATTAACAAGCTTAATCTGCGAGGAATCTGCTTTGAGTCACGGATGAAATGTATCTCGAGCAACGGAGGGCTAGTCATTCCTGCTTCCTTTTATATGCCTAATAAAACTTTTAATAAATTAACTGCATTCTAGTTTGCAGCCGGGCTTTAATCAGGGATGAGGCAGCGGGTAGTCAAGTTACGAGGAGTCTTCAACCGGTGCATCTCAGCTATGTCGGAAGGAGGGTAGGGGTCCACGCTAATTAGTCTTCCTTCTGCTGTTGATATTTCCGGGTACTGCTTCATCCTTGGGGTTCGTGTCTGTCAATAACAGGGTAGGGAGAAGGCAGGTGTATATTATCATCAATCCAGGTCACTTGACAGGAGGGGAGTAGAGTTCTTGGGAGGAAACCTTTCTGAGACAAATTGATTCTCTTATACTTCTACATCTAATTGATTCTATGACGTCACCTTGATAACTTCACACATTCTTTTGTATGAGCTGCTCCTGTTCTTCGGGCTGATCTAATGGCAATGCTACCATCGTGGTAATATCTCATGGGTAAAAAGAAAAATGAATTCTCATTCAGGCACTGAGTTTCATTCTCTGTAGAACTGAGAAAGTGATCCAGCTGGGTTTAGTGCCCGAGAAATGGCAATAACTTTGGCGGGATCAGCGAGAGGGATCGACTCCATCCTCATTTTCCATTTTGTATTCTTGGCCGAACACTGACTCAAAAACAGCAACTCGGAGCCTTCCTTGACCTGTGGGCAAATTACGACTTTGTTTTATTATAAAAAATAGAAAGTGGAAAATTAAATTCATTTGCTCCAATTACTAAATGATTCATCTGGCTGGTTAATGAAGCTGCACATTATGCTAACAAGATAAAGGCAAAGGATAACATGTGGGGATCAGGGCTACAGGCAAGCTGTGCACGGCGCCATTGGAAACGCACAGCTGAAGAGCCTGTGCCTGGAGATGGATGAATGGTACACGTGGCGTGCTGGGGCGGGGAGACAGGAGGGGGGACAGGCTGGGGGGCCCCGTCTGCTTCTCAGAAACCAATGGCCGTGAGATGACTCTGTCATTATCCCCATGACTTAAGCAGAATCGATCCGATCCTCATTCTAGGAAAAAAAAAATTTCATCAAATAGTAAGAATAACCTCAACTTTATTTTTTATTTTATTTATTTTTGGCTGCACCGGAGAGCATGTGGGATCTTAGGTCTCTGACCAGAGATTAAACCCACGCCTCTTGCAGTGGAAGGGCAGAGTCTTAACCCCTGGGAAGGGAAGTTGCAGAATAACCTTGGTTTTAAAGGCAACCTGTTTCTCAGCTGCATGGTGAAAGGAGCCTATGATTTTGAGTTTGAATTCTGACCATGTGACTTTGGGCAAGTCCCTTCACCTCCTGAGGACTGGAGACAATGATGTGTCTTGCTGCTGTTGGGTCATTGGGAGCGAGGCCCTTGTGAAATAACGAGGTGTTCATTCGGGTGTTCGTGTCTGCAGGTGAGTTCTCTTCCCTGTTCTCCGGAGTGGTGGGAAGGTGGAGCCTGTCCTGCGTCGCTCAGGTGCCTGCTTCCTAGAAGCTGGGCCCGGGAACTGAGCCGGTGGACCTGAGCCTTGATGCTTCCTGCGCCCAGCTGCGCCCAGCATCCAGCACAGCCAGCCCGTTGCTCATGTAGAGGGGCAGTGCCCAGGGAACCCAGCCTAGAGCCTTCCCCTTGCCCTTCGCCCACCTGATGTGTCAGCCCTGCCACTCCCCGCCCCCGGAATTAGCATCCGTGCTGCTTCTGTCGTCATCAGAACTGTCCTAACTCAGCGGTGGTCATCTCGGCCATGATTGGCTGAGCACTTGCTCTGTGCAAAAGACTTTCCAGATAAGATCTCCCTTTAAGCCTCAACAACAAGTTAAGAAAATTCAAGCATTTCTTGCTCCCAGTTTGGAAAGATTTCTTTCTGCCTGTCTCTAAAAGGTGTCAAGTAAGCAAGGCATCATAATCCTGGGAAGAGTGTGAACCTTTTGGATAACTGAGATATCAAGACCAGGATGGCAATCCAGGGGCAATATTTGGGGCTGGGGTGGGGGCTCTCTGGATCATTCTGAGTATGGCCAATAGTTTGTGGCAATCTGGCTTCTGCAGACATTAAATATCCTTTTTCTTAAAAAAGATGATACTTTTGGCAAAGTGTGTTAAGCCAATTAGCAATGTGAATGGACTGAGGACTTTGTGTAAAATGGTCCTTTTAAAATTGAAGTCGAGTTGGAATACAATATTATGTTAGTTTTAGGTGTACGACATGGTGATTTGACATTTATATACATTACAAATTGATCACCACGATAAGTCTAGCAACCATCTGTCACCATACGAAGTTATTACAATATTATCGACTGCATTCCTTATGCTGTTCATTACATCCTCATGACTTATTTATTCTGTAACTAGAAGTTTTTACGTCTTAATCCCCTTCATCTCCTTTGCCCAACCATCACCCTTTCCCCTCTGGCTACCACTGGTTTCTCCTCTTTCAATTTCTGATTTTATTTATTTGGTCCCACTCTCGTTTTTCTTGATGAGTCTGGCTAACATTTTATCAATTTTGTTATCTTTTCAAAGAATTAGCTTCGTTTGATTGATCTTTTCTGTTGTTTTTAAGTCTCTATTTCATTTATTTCCTCTCTGATCTTTATCATTTCCTTCCTTCCACTATGTGCTCAGTTGCTCAGTTGTGTCCAACTCTTTGCAACACCATGGACTGTAGCCTGCAAGGCTCCTCTGTCCATGGAACTTTCCAGGCAAGAATACTGGAGTGGATTGCCATTTCCTTGGCCAAGGGATCTTCCCGACCCAGGAACTGAACCCGTGTCTCCTGCAGCCTGCATTGGTAGGTGGTTCCTTTACCACTAGCACCATCTAACTTTGGGGTTTGTTTGTTCTTTTTTTAGTTCCTTTCTGTACAATGGGGGCTTCCCTGGTGGCTCAGATGGTAAACTTTCTGCCTGCAATGCGGGAGACCCGGGTTTGATCTCTGGATCGAGAAGATCCCCTGGAGGAGGAAATGGCAACCCACTCCAGTATCTTGCCTGGAGAATCCCATGGGCAGAGGAGCCTGGAGGGCTACAGTTCACAGGGTCGCACACAGTTGGACATGACTGACTAACACTTTTAGGTGTTAAGGTTAGATTGTTTGCTTGAGATTTTTCTTGTTTCCTGAGATAGCCCTGCGACACTATAAACTTCCCTCTCAGAACTCCTTTTGCTACATCCTTTGTGTTTTCATTTTCATTTGTCGCAAGACATTTTTTGATTTCCTCTTTGAATTTTTTGTTGACCCATTGGTTTGTATATATGTATTAAATACACCTGATCTAACATGCTTAAGGCCAATGTTTCTTTATTGATCTTCTGTTCGGATGATCTATCCATTGATGTAAGTGGGGTGTTAAAGTCCCCTTGCTATTATTGTATCACTGTCGATTTCTCCCTTTATGTCTCTAAATATTTGATTTATACATTTAGGCGCTCCTATGCTGAGTGCATAGATAAGCGTTATGTCCTCTTGTTGGACTGATTTTTTATCGTTGCACAGTGCCCTTCTTTGCCTTTTGTTAGTCTTTGTTTTAAAATCTGTTTTGTCAGATACAAGTACTACTACCTGGCTTTCTTTTCATTTCTATTTGCACGGAATATTATTTCCCTTTCTTTCACTTTCAGTCTATGTGTGTATCTTTAAGTCTGGAGTAAGTCTCTTGTAGGCAGCATGTATATGAGTCTTGACTTTTTAAAAAATCCATTCAACCACCTTGTGTTTTTTGATTGGACCATTTAGTCCATTTGAGGCTTCCCAAGTGGTGCAGCGCTAAATCAATGGTCTGTCAATGCAGGAGACGAAAGATACATGGGTTCAATCCCTGGGTTCGGAAGATCCCCTGGAGTAGGAGACGGTAACCCCTTCCAGTACTCTTGCCTGGAAACTCCAGGACAGAGGAGCCTAGCGGGTCACAGCCCACGGGGTCACACAGAGTTGAACACGGCTGAGCACACACATGCTTGTACTGACTGACATTTTATGGTTGTCTGGTTGCTTTCTAATTCTTATCTGTTCCCTCTCCTCTTGTTCTCTCCCTTATGATTTGATGGCTTTCTTTAGTGTTATGTTTGTTTTCCTTAATCTTTATTTTGTGCGTCTCTGTTATAGGTTATTGGTTTGTGGTTACCTTGAGTTTCATATATAACAACTCATGTATGTAACTGTCTATTTTAAATTGATGGTCGCTTAAATTTGAGTGTACCATAAAATCACTACATTTTTACTCTGCCAACATATTTTATGTCTTTGACATCATATTTTATGCCTTTTAATTTTGTGTATCATTTAGCTGACTGTTTTAGATATAGATGATTTTACCACTTTTGTCTTTTAACCTTCAAGCTAGTTTTATAGGTTGTTGATCCACTCCCTTTACTGTATGTTTGCCCATACTAGCAAGACTTTTTTCTTTTCTTTCATAGTTTTCTTGTTTTCTAGCTGTGGCCTTTTATTTTTATGTTTAAATTCTTTACCAGCTGAACCACCCAGGAAGCCCAAGAATACTGAGGTGGGTAGCCCATCCTTTCTCCAGCAGATCTTCCTGACCCAGAAATTGAACCAGGGTCTCCTGCATTGCAGATGGATTCTTTACCAATGAGCTATCAGGGAAGCCTGTTTAAATTAGCCCCTTTGATTGGTTTGGTGTTGATGAATTCCTTTAGCATTTGATTGTCTGGGAAACTCTTTTTCTGTCCTTCAGTTCTGCATGATAATCTTGCTAAGTAGAGTATTATTGGTTGTAAGTTTTTCCTTTCAGTTCTTTGAATATATTATGCCAGTCCCTTCTGGCCTGATAAATTTCTACTGAAAAAATCAGCTGATAGTCTTACGAGGGTTCCCTTGTACATAACTAGTTTTATTTTAAATCTTGCTGTTTTCAAGCATTAACTTTATTGTTTATGCTTTATCTTTAACTTTTGGTGTTTTGGTCTCTTTGGGTTCAACTTGCTTGGGACTATCTGTGCTTCCTGGACTTGATGTCTGTTTCCTTTGCCAACTTAGTTTTCAGCCATTATTTCTTTTTTTCTTTTCTTTTTTTTTTTCTTTTTTTTTTTTTTATTTTTCAGTGGGTTTTGTCATATATTGATGTGAATCAGCCATAGAGTTACACGAATTCCCCATCCCGGTCTCCCATCCCACCTCCCTCTCCACCCGATTCCTGTGGATCTTCCCAGCCCAACAGGCCCGAGCACTTGACTCATGCCTCCCACCTGGGCTGGTGGTCTGTTTCACCACAGATAATATACATGCTGTTCTTTCGAAACATCCCACCCTCCCCTTCTCCCACAGAGTTCAAAAGTCTGTTCTGTACTTCTGCGTCTCTTCTTCTGCCCTGCATATAGGGCCATCGTTACCATCTTTCTAAATTCCGTATATATGTGTTAGTATGCTGTAATGTTCTTTATCTTTCTGGCTCACCTCACTCTGTATAATGGGCTCCAGTTTCATCCATCTCATTAGAATTGATTCAAATGAATTCTTTTTAATGGTGTTTTCAGCCATTATTTCTTCAAATAGGTTTTCTGTCCCTTTATCTCTCTCTTCTTCAGGGACCCTTATAATGTGAATGGTAGTATGCTTGTATAGCTCTCTTAAACTATCTTTGTTTTTAAAAATTATTTTTTCTTTCCACTCTTCTGATTGAGTGATATCTGCTACCCTGTCTTCCAGATCACTGATCTGTTCCTCTGCGTCGGATAGACCCTATAATCATTTGATGATTCCCACTAGTTTATCTTTCATTTCAGTGATTGTATTCTTCAGTTACAATTACTTTCTCTTAATATTTCCTGTCTCTTTTATGAAGTTCTCACTGAGTTCATCCACTCTTCTCCCGAGTTTGGTGGGCATCCCTATGACCATCCCCAGCTGGGGATCTGGACGTGGGTCTTGGATCCCTCACTGCTTATCAGGGAACTTTGTGATTCTGACATTCCTCCCAGTCGTGGGTTTCCACCACAGGGGTGTGGGTTCTGACTAGACTGCCTCTCTGCCCTCCCTACCCATCTCCTGGGGCCTTTTCTTTGTACCCTTAGCTGTAGAAAATCTGTTCTGCTAGTATCCAGGTTGTTCTCAGACACAGTTGTTCTATGTACATGTCACTGTAGTTTAGGTATGGTTGTGGGATGGCATGAGTTCGGGGTCTTCCTGCTCTGCCATCGTGACCCACCCTCTGCTCAACATCTACACTGTGTGCATGCATGCTCAGTTGTGTCCGACTCTTGCAACCCCTTGGACTGTAGCCTGCCAGGCTCCTCTCTCCATGGGATTCTCCAGGCAAGCATCCTGGAGTGGGTTGCTATTTCCTGCTCCAGGCTATCTTCCCAACGCAGGGATCAAACCTGCATCTCCTGCACGGCAGACGGGTTCTTTACCACCCCAACATAATTTAATATAAACAAGTGCTTTACAGGGCAAAAGCCTTCATGTTCCATATTTCTAGAAAGTCAGCAGAAAGTGAAACTAATATCTACGTGAGCCTTACAATTAAGAAGCATAAATAATATGCTGCTTTGGAGTGTGGAGTTTTACTTTGCTTGTTTTTATTCTTTTTTTCTACTCCTTGGTAACAGGTTGATAACAAGATTCATGTGGGGGATGGAGGAGCCTTGGGGAGGGGAAGGCAAAGAAGGGGCTGCCATGAACAATTCGTGGGTGTTGAGAGAGTATGTAGCTGAGAACTTAAGGGAAATGTGCTTTTGCACATGCAGTAGGGGTTGGATCTTGGGTTGGATCCCTAGGCAGGGCTCTCAGGGAGGTTTGGATCCAGAGTCCAAGTTCTGAGCAGAGGTTGGGCCTTCAGGCCAGTCCTGTAGCCTAGGATGTCTGCACACAGACATGTCTGCACACAGAGCTTCAAGACAGAGCGGGCAGTGGGTCTGGGGCAGGGGGTCAGGCAAGGACAACGCCGACCAGTTGGTGAACCCCAGAGTGTGGAGACTGCTGATCTAGAGAGTGAGAGGTTGGCCTCCTTGGCCTTCTCTCTGTATGTCCATGACCTTCAGCCTACAGGTGTGTGCCAGGGTGCTGGTCCCAGACAGGGGAGCCTGGGGCCATAGCAATCCATGATTCTGGGAGGCAGGGAAACATGCTGACTTCCTATGCCTGCTTCTGCTTCCTAGTAGGAAGGTGGATCACCAGATCTTTCCTCTCAGAGACTGAACTTTTAGGAGGGCAGGGAGGGGGAGTCTGCAGACTATAGCTGCCACTCTTGCACAGAAGCAAAATCAGGACTGGCAGAGGGAGCAGTGAATTCCTTGGTGAATTTAATGTGCACAGATTTGAAAAACATAGATGAAGCAGATGCTTCTGACTGAAGGCCCTGCTGCTCTGATACATCATCCCAGAAACCAGTCGTTAAGGCTCCAATGGTTCAG
This sequence comes from Muntiacus reevesi, assembly GCF_963930625.1. Lineage (NCBI taxonomy): Eukaryota > Metazoa > Chordata > Mammalia > Artiodactyla > Cervidae > Muntiacus > Muntiacus reevesi. The sequence continues at coordinate 164,502,683 of NC_089250.1, forward strand.
TTCCGCTGCGGACTAGCTTGTTCCTCTGCTCCCAGTTAGAAAGCTCAGGAACCTGGAAGGCTGGTTGATTGGAGGTGGGAGGGACGGTGGGAGGGTGTTGGGAGTGACTCAGCAGTTCTCCGAGGCTCTTGTGCAGGCCTACAGCTGACTTCTCTTGGGCTGATGTCATCCACTTGTAGTTCTAGAAGTTTCAGAAGCATCTGCTGCTGGCCTTTCCCCTCTGTTTAAGAGGTCTTTTCACAATGCCTTTCTTGGATGTGGAGGCTTCTCTCTGGGATGCTCTGGAAGCAGGCACTGAGTCGCTGTTCCTTCCCTCCCCTCCTCTGCTCACCTTTCAGAGGCCACCGAGCAGCTAGCTGGGAGCGCTCCGAGGCTCTAGAAAAGATGAGCTCTGGACATGCAGGTCCTCTGAACTCTCAGTTGGCGTGGGCAGTCCACCCCTTTGGCCTCACTGAATGAATTGATGGCCTCACTTTCAGAAGAGAAACAGCAAATGGGGGGCGGGGGTTTGGAGGGGCTGTTGACAGAGAGCCGTTCAGGCACAGGGAACAGAATGCAGGGGAGGCCCAGAGACAGCAAGTATCCTGGCATAACTGAGGAATTAAGCAAAGACAGCCATTGCTTCCTCCCTTCAAGCCTGGTCCTTGTTGGAGACTCCTGCTTCTTTCTTTGAGGTTTGAAGATGGATTTGCCTTTCCCCACACTTCCTGAACTTGGCTATTTGAATCTTCCAGAATGTTCTTGACACCTTTTGGAACTCCATGCCTTCCTTAGACCTTTTATGGCTGGGTAGCCCTATGCAGGGAGGAACTGGTAGCCAGAATCCTCTCCCTGGATATCCTTCTGTCTCTGTACCACAGCCCAGAGCTTCTGGAAATCTCTCCAGTGACATCTCTGCTCCATTTCTTGAGGAAATGTTCAGTTAAAGGGTTATTGCACTGGAAGTGTGAAAACTAAAAGCTGCCAACGGTTGACACAATGATACCCCTTTTACTGACTGAGTGATAGAAGATGGAATTGACATTCTAGAGCTTCTAACATAGCTTGCCTCTTTTAATATGTAAAATATAACATCCCAACTGTATGCTAATTATTTAATAATATAGTTAGTTAGGTCTGAGCTGTGAAAATCCTGACCTGGGTAATTACAGTGCATAATGCTGTAATTAATGGCTTTAGAAAATCCGTTTTGAAAAATTAGATTCTTTCTGTGACTGTCGTGAGCAATGACACCATGCTGGTGGAGGGACCTTGGTGGCTATTTCTAACTGATTGTCCTTAGCCACCTGGAGGGGAGGAGCAACTGCCCCACAGACCACTGGCTGCAAGGCCAGAGACCATCTCTAAGTCACGGCGTCATCTTTCTAGCAGAAGGGGAGCGATGATAAATGTCATTCTGCCTGCGTCTCACCTGCAAAGCCATGCAGTGGACACCTCCATCCTACAGCAGGAATCAGTGGCAGGGCCTGTGGACGTGACTCACGCCTGTAGGTGCTGGGGGGCAAACACGTCCCAACACGGCTCTGCTTTTGAAGAGCGCCCAACCCTTCATTCCCTGGTTTCCCTGGTGGCTCAGGTGGTGAAGAGTCTGCCTGTAACGCAGGAGACCGTGGTTCAATCCCTGGGTCAGGAAGATCCCCTGGAGAAGGAGATGGCAACCTGCTCCGGTATTCTTGCCTGGAAAATTCCATGAATGGAGGAGCCTGGTGGGCTGCAGTCCACGGGGTCACAAGAGTCGGACACGACTAAACCACGACCACAACCAGTCATTCATTCATTTTGCAAAGCTCTTTTTTGAGCCCCTGCTGACTCCCAGGCTCTATGAGAGAGTTCCTGCCCCGGGTTGCTTCTCGGTGGTGGGAGAGGCTGGCCGGGGAACACACTGAACTCCAAGTGTGGCTCCAGGCCGTGCCTGGCCACGGCTCCATCATCAGCACCGCCCAGACCTGCGAGACTGGCCCCTGGCCCCTCAGATGGCCGGAGCCAGGGAGGCTGAACAGTGTTGGGAGAGAAAGAGGAGGGTGGGAGTGATTTCAGTGTTGCTAAATCCCCAATGGGCAGCCCACATTTCCTGCTCTTAAGGGAGCACACACTAGTGGACATGTTATAGAAAAGGGTTGGGGGCTGAAAGTAGATTAATTCAGTTTAGTCAGATGGGTGACCCCCATCTAGATCCTAAGTACAGAAGGTCTCGTTGTACACATAGTTTTTGAAAGGATCATATCAGATGGCTAATATTTCTAAATAAAACTGGCGTGAATGTGGACTGGGCACGTCCACTGTAAGTCGTGTGTCTCTACTGGAGTTCCCTCTCCTCTGACTTGGACAAGAATCCAAAGAGACCATTCCTGCTTCAGAGGAGGCACAGGGATTACTGGAGAGAGTGGTCAGCCCGTCAGGGATGGGAGAAGGGGTCACTTCAAGGCTGCAGGTGCTTCCATCTTGGCCACAGGGTGTGTGTGTTTCCACTGGATCCACTCTGTCTGGTGTCCTTGTCAGTGGCTGAAAGCAAGCCCTCAGCTACACCCCTGTGGTTACAGCTCCTCCTCCGTGATGCTCAGGACCCACAGGCTTGGGCTTCCCAGGGGGCGCAGTGGTAAAGAATATGCCTGCCAACGCAGGGGACACAAGAGATGTGGATTCGATCCCTGGGTCAAGAAGATCCCCTGGAGAAGGCAATGGCAACCCACTCCAGTCTTCTTGCCTGGAGAATCCCATGGACAGAGGAGCCTGGGGGCTACAGTCCACGGGGCTGCAAAGAGTCAGATGCGATTAAGCAACTGGGCACGCACGAATCCCACAGCCTCACCCACAGTGCTCCTCTCTCCGCTCATCCCAGCTCCAGCTCCTGGGTGATCCTCGGAATCCTTCAAGTCTCAGCCCAGAGGCCATCCCCTCCCCTGTCTACCTGTGCCCCGAGCTCTGCCCCAGGTGTCCTGGGTGTTATGAGAAGCTGCTGTGTAGACAGCTGCTCATAAGACGCGCCTTCCCTCGGTGCACACACCCTGTCTGGGCAGGGCCAGTGTCAGATGTGTGCTCATGTCTTCCAACGAAACCTGGTCCACAGCAATAATGCCACTCTTAGCCATGTTTCCAATCCATTTGGGAGCTAGTGAACTACCAGGCTGGTGTGTGGCACTGAGTCCATTTTCTTTCCAAGAATAATGAGAAATTAAGCATGAGTAGGCTAAATTCCCCTCATTCACATACATGTGGTCCCACTTTTTCCACCTGAGCATCCTCATCTTTTTTTTATATATAAATTTGATAACGTTTCAGACCATGATGCCTAAGCAACCCACGATTGGTAGGAAACCCATGGTCATAGCTGACTGGCACTCAGGAGACAATGCTTTTATGTGATGAACTTAATTTTTCACTTTTAAACTAGCTGTTTTGGCATGGTGTGGACAAAACTCCAGGAAAGGCAAGAACTGAGTATTGAACGACCTTCTGCCCTGATGCACGCAGCCTTGGTGATTTCAGGGTTCTGGGCTGTGTCATTGAATGGCTGGTTTGATCGTAAATCCTCCTTGGCCAGACAGAAATACGGTGGAAGACTCAGGCTAGCAGCTGGTGATCCAGTTTAGTTCAGTTCAGTCGCTCAGTCATTCTGACTCTTTTCGACTCCATGGACTGCAAGCAGGTGCCCGAGTCAATCTGGACCACAGTCTAACTTCCCCTTTTACAGGAAAACATACTATAGATGGAAGCAGACCAACATGTCCTTGATAAGGACAGAATCCCTCCCATAGCCTACTATGTGCAAATTCAAGATTTTCGCTGTCTAGTTTGAATAAAAGCTAAGATAAATAGAAGTGATGAGTCACCACGAGGCTACGTTGTACATGTTTCCGGAGGGGCAGTGGTCTGCTGTGATTATTGGCTGTGTGTCCAGCATCCTTTCCTTCACTTTCCTTTTGTGGAAACAGTCTCTCCTTTGAGGACCCCCTTCTCCACTCCCTGAAGCCCTAGAGGGGCTGGGACCCCCTTGTATGCTGCCCCCTCCTGGCCATGAGAGGAAGTATATGATCCAGGAGATCCAGCTGTGGCAACGTGGGATAAATCCCAGCAGGGGATGTGTGGGTACACCTGGGTGCCCCAAGGTCCTGCCCCAGCGCTGATATAAAAATGGGAGAAAAGAGAAGCCCTCTGTCTGTCTCTCTCGGTCAGGCTAGCTTAGCTGGGGCTGCCGGGAGTCGTGTTCCCCACCGGTGGGGAGGGACCATGTGTGGCGGGAGTGAGGAGGAGCAAGGAGAGGCAGAGGCCTTGTGGCTGGCTGGGGGGAGTTAGGATGGAGAGTAGAAAGGAAGACACACAGAAGCCCAGGAAGCCCCTCCAGCCACTCTCGCCCTTCCAGCTGCACCCAGCTGGGTGCTCATTCAGCCCCCAAGGTGCCAGCTCTTATTTTTTGAGCGTGCTGCTGCTGCTAAGTCGCTTCAGTGGTGTCTGACTCTGTGTGACCCCATGGACTGTAGCCCGCCAGGATCCTCTGTCCTTGGGATTCTCCAGGCAAGGATACTGGAGTGGGTTGCCATGCCCTCCTCTAGGGGATCTTCCCGACCCAGGGATCGAACCCAGGTCTCTTATGTCTCCTGCATTGGCAGGGGGGTTCTTTACCACTAGGGCCGCCTCAGAAGCTGTTTTTTTTTTCCCTTTGGGTGATTTTTAAAAATTAATTTTTATTGGAGCGTAGTTGCTTTACAATGTCCTGCTAGTTTCTACTGTATGGGGAAATGAATCAGCCGCACATATACACATAGCCCTCCCCTTTGGATGTCCTCCCCGTTTTGGTCACCACAGTGCATTAAATAGAGCTCCCTGTGCTATACAGAATGCTCTTATAAGTTATTTATTTTATACATAGTATCAATAGTGTATGTATATATATATATATATATATATATATATCAATTCCAATCCCATAGTACCAATACTTATATATATTCTTCCCACCCCCCCTTCCTTCTCCCCCTCAAGGTACTGATTCTTTAGCCCACACTTAATTTTTATATTACCCCCCAATATTCCCTGTACTCTCATAGACCTTTAATTTGCACAGTAGTTGGAAGAAGACTGTGCTCATTTGAGAACCAAGGAGTTCTAACTAATCAGAGGAGGGAAGTCACAAAACAGAAAATGTCTTTACTTGAAACATGTCACAGAAACCTTCAGAAGGGATGCAGTGCTCCAAAGATTCTACAGCATCCCTGTTGGAAAGGACCAGAGGTGCCCCTCCTATACAACAGCTTCGGTGGATTTAAAAGATAGTTCTTGAAAACTATTTGGTGGTCACGGTAATGGGGAACAGTGGATGAACGAATTGTTTAACCAGCTTCTTCACTGCAGGACTTCTCAGAGCCTTTACAGTGCTAAGAAGTGTGAGGCTGCAAGAGGAATAGAGAATGCAGTGTTTCTCAAAACCTTTCAACATGAGAGTCTTTTATTCATTTATTTTTGTCCACACAACATGTGGAATCTTAGTTTCATGACCAGGGATCGAACCCGCGCCCCCTGCCATGGACGTGTCGAGTCTTAACAGCCGGACCCCCAGGAAAGTCCCTAAACATAAGAGCCTTTTAATATTCATGAGCTCTGCACAATCGTGGTGTAGCTCAAGTCATTACATTAGTGGCTGAGACGTGGATTTTGAAGCTACACAGCTAGAATATAGCCATTGTCTGATCTGGAAACTGGGGCCCTCGAAGAGCCTTTCACCTTTTCTCCTGCAAATGCATTGCAGAAAAGAGGCATCCAGACTTGACGAGGACTGCCTGGCTGCCAAGACCCTGGCTCTGAGCAGAGGTGGTATGTGTCTCTGGCAATGACAGGAGAGTATTGGATGGGGCCCAGAACGGCCAGGTCTAGGACGGATTTCACCAGTACATGCTCATCTCACACTAAAAGCACTCTAACACTGTGGTGGGCCCCAGGAGAGCACCGCCTAGTGATGTATGGCCACTGTTACGGCACCCAGTTGGCCAAACGTCTATGATGGTGATGGACGTTCATCTGGGAGGTCATCACCACAGGCGTTGGAAATGCCCCCTAATTTTAGGAACACTAAATAATTCATATTGGCCACTGAGAAAAAATTCAGGGCCAGTCTGTATTAACTTGCCAAAGTGAATTTTGACTTATTACTGTTGTGGTTGTCTGGTGCTGTGGAATGTTATAGCAAAACAGTGGAATGGTTTTTTGTTTCCTCTCCTGCAGGTGAGAAATTAGGAGACCCCTCGTGATGGTGCTTGTTGTCACTCAACTGCTCAGTCATGTCTGACTCTTTGCAACCATTGACTGACCAAATTGCTGTTCAAATCGGAAAAACAACAGTGCAGAACCCAGGGGTTTTTTTTCCCCAAAAGAGAAAGTAAAAGATTATAATTTTTGAGTCAATATTTCTCAATATACTACTTACTTTTATGCATATATGTGTATGCATTTCATTGGTGGTGTCCTAAGATGGTTATTTGAATGTCTCTTTGGAGTTTCTAGGTAGAGAGGCCAGAAAGGCCATTAGAGTTGGGAAAGTTTCAGCTTAGTGGCCCTGATGCCATTCCCTAACAGCTTTCAGGAGTGGATCTGAATCAATCAACCAGGACGCCCATCATAAAAGGGCCAAGAAGACAAGGACCATCTTGGGGGTCCACCTGGAAGTCAGAAACCTTATATGGAATAGGAGCGACTTATGGCTGGATAGTGCCGAAGAATTGATGCTTTTGAACTGTGGTGCTGGAGAAGACTTTTGAGAGTCCCTTGGACTGCAAGGAGATCAAACCAGTCAATCCTAAAGGAAATCAACCTGAATATTCACTGGAAGGACCTGCAGTGAAACCGAAACTCCAGCACTTTGGCCACCTGAGGTGAAGAGCTGACTCACTGGAAAAGACCCTGATGCTGGGAAAGATTGAAGGCAAAAGAAGAGGGCAGCAGAGGATGAGATGATTGGATGGCATCATAGACTCATAGACATGAATCTGAGCAAACTCTGGGAGATAGTGAAGCACACGGAAGCCTGGAGTGCTGCAGTCCACGGGGTCACAAAGAATCAGACACAACTGAGCGACTAAACAATGGCTGGATAAGTGCATCTTAGATGCTGTTGTGGGTCCCTTTAGAGGCAACCATGATATACAGTGAAAACAGCTACGATAAGATAACAACTACAACAATAACAACTAACAAGGAAGGGGCCCTTTCTATGTGCTCCATGCGGTGAGGACTGGGCACTTTCTAATGGAGAGAACTTGGCCTTTGGAGCAGGGGGAGCTGGGTTCATGTTTCAGCTTTGCTCCTCTTATCAACGTGTTCACTGGCAAACCAGTCAACTTCTCTGAACCTCAGGTTCTTCCTCCACAAATGGAGATAATAAAATTTTCCTTGTAAGCTTATTGTCAAATATAAATCCATGCATGTAAGACCATTTAAACCAAGCTCATTGCAGAGTACCTGGCACACAGCAGATGCCTACTAGGGACTTTTCTTCTCTATGGGGAGACTCTACGAGGGCTGATTCTCAATGTCAAATGAAGCTCAGTCTGTGCATGTTGCAAGATTCCATCTCTGAATATACCTGGACTCAGAGCTCCGATCAGCCTTGGCAGTGTGATTTGGCCTGAGCTTGATACGCGGCAGCTCTGGCACCAGGGGGTCTGGGTTGGTGGGTTTTGTTCAGTCCAGTTCAACCTGAGCCGGTGTGGAGGGCCGGGATCCTCACTGGGCACGGGGGACTTGGGGATGAAGCAGCTACGTGGTCCTTGGGTGGTGTTGATGGATCCAGCAAGACTTTCTCCTTTGATTCTGGCCTCGAGACCTCTAGAAGACTGAGGCTGAAGTGTGGGCTTGTGTCCACAAGGAGAGGGGCGCCGATTGTCTGGATCATTGAGACAAAAGTGGATTTTTTTCCTTCTTCCTCTTTTTTGGGTCCTGAATAGTCCAAGTCACTGGGGCTGTTCTCCCTGCTCTCAGAGAAGGGGCCACCAGAAGCTCTGAGTAGCCTTTTGTTTACCAAGGGCCCAGCTCCCGTGTCTTATTAGGGCAATAAACAGAGATGGTGTATCATAGAGGCTCTTGTCCCCCTGCCAGCGCTAAATCATTCTAGTAGCTGCTTGATGGGGTAAAGCAATTACGATGCATTTTTCATTCAATCAACTGAATCAATTAATTGCTTTACTCACATAGGAACAACAAAAAACAAATCCCAAAGCCTTCTTGTGAAACAGTAAGCATTCTCGAACGGCTGCTTTTAAATCCAACATTTACATGAAATTATCTTCTTATATAATTAACAGCTACCAGTTAATAAACATGCTTCAGATAAAAGAGTAGCCCTATAAATGAACAAAATGAAAAAGCGCCATTTAGCATGCTGAAGGTAATAGGAACAAGCAGGCTCCATCAGGGCTGAGAGAGGTTTCCAGAAGAGCTGTTCTCAGAGGCCGTGTGGACCACTGAAAATGGAGAGAAAGAGGAAGAGGAAGCCTAGCATTTAAAAATCTCTTGGATGAAGAATATGGTAACTTCCTTGAGAGATGGGGAGGGGGTGGGTGTTCCCTGAGAAGACTGCCTCGTCTGTTGGTAAGATATTTTGTTCCCCCCAAATAGGAAAAGGTCAACATTTCTTGGCGTGCCCACAGAAAGGGAAAATGAAGCGTGATGGCGAAGCAGAGGGCCCTCGCTAAGCAGTCCTTCGATGAGGCTGGTCAATCACACCCTGAGAACTGCTGCAGGATCTGAAATGAAAGAACCCACATTACTTCTTGGGAGATTTTTGCAAACAAGCCCAAGAGAGCAAGGTCACTGGTACTCTGAAGATTTTACCCAAGGGGATCCTGCAAAGTGGGAGGCAAACCATTTCACCTTTGAAATGCAATATTTATACCTTTGTCAGGCAAAGGCTCCCAACCCTTCTTTTTCGCTATTAAGGGAAAAAGGATGTATATTAATGTTAAAATGATATCTCTCTGCTAATCAAGAGGGGAACTCTCAAACACCAAAATGGAACCCAAAATGGGGCACCCCATCTGGGTATTTTGAAGAGGATGCTTCCTCTGAGGCCAACAGGGCCTGGCAGAATATTCTAGATACTTGGCAGGAAACTGACTTTGTGTCAGGTTAGGATGAAGTTCACTGGTGACTCCGGTGGTAAAGAATCTGCCTGCGATGCGGGAGACCCGTGTTCGATCCCCTGAGGTCAGGAAGATCCCCTGAGGTCAGGAAGATCCCCCGGAGAAGGAAATGGCAATCCACTTTGGAATTCTTGCCTGGAGAATTCCATGGACAGAGGAGCCTGGTGGGGTACAGTCGATCGGGTCGCAGAGTCGGACACAACTGAGGGACTAACACTTTCACTTTCAGGTGCGGTTACACCTCCGTCCCTCATCTTATCCCAATAATTCAGGGGCTGTAACCTTGAGAGGTGAAATCACGTGAGTCACGGAGCCCCTGGTTGGAGTGGCCTGGTCCAGCAGCCCTGTGTTGGGAAGAAGTGTCTTCCGACACCGACATCGATGCCCAGGCTCCGGGTGTCACACAGACATGGTGACTGGTTAGCCACTCTGCTCCCCAGGCCCTAAGGACAGGGCCCTACCCCCAGATCCAGAGCAGAACTCCCTTCCTGCTGCAGTGCGGGAAGTGAAAGTGTTACTTGCTGAGTCATGTCTGACTCTTTGCGACCCTATGCACTGTGGCCCTCCAGGCTCCTCTGTCCATGGGATCTTTCAGGCAAGAATACTGGAGTGGGTAGCCATTCCCTTCTCCAGGGGATCTTCCTGACCTAGGTATCGAACCTGGGTGTCCCACATTACAGGCGGATTCTTTACCGTCTGAGCCACGTGGGAAAGCTTCCCTCTAAAGACGTAATGGCTCTCCCTTTCCTGTGGGGAAAAAATGACCACAGTAGGGAGGGAGGTGGTCCCCAATCTCGTATCCAGCTGTGAGCTCCCGAGATAGGAGTCCCTCATTTTTCATAGCGTGATCAAACAAGAAAATGGAAGGCAAAGTGCTCGGGAGACATCCTGGGCCACCACAATGGGACATAATTAGTGTCATCATTTCCTATTTGCAACACAAACCTCCGCAGGTGATGCGCCTGATGCAGGTGTGAAAATGGTAGCTTTCCGGGTTACGTCAGCCCCTTTGTTTCTCCAGCACCAGCTGGAAATGGAGGGTGGGATCTGTCTGCTCATCTTCAAGGCTTTATGTAAAGATGTACACATGTGTTCTCCTGCCAAACACTGCTTTGGCACCCATGGGATCCAGGGCAAACCACGGCTCTACCAACTGTTCTGTAGAGACTACACTATAATAGCTTCCCCCGAGAGCTTCCTACGTATTTGGCACAGAGCTGAGCATTTTAACATCTATGGTGGTATCCTTACAACAGACCCGTGAGGGCAATTACTATTATCATTTCTATTACCTACAGATGAGGAAAGTGAGGCTCAGAGATGTTGAGTAATTTGCCTGGGGTCACACAGCTAGCAAATGAGCTGGGATTCACACCTCTCAGAATACAGATATATAGCCCTGTGTTGGGTAGTTATACTGCCTAGTTGTAATAAAATTGTAAGTATAGGATTACCTTATACTTGTGTATTTCACTTTGGCAAATCCTCTGATGACTGTTAGGTTCCAGGACTTATGCATGACAGGGATACACAGGAAAAACCAGGTTTGGTCATGGCATTTGAGAGGTGTTCACTGGAATGCAGGAGTCAGGTGCGTAAAGGAAAGATTATACCACAGAGTGGTGGGTGGGGTGGGGTAGGGGGAGCCTAGAGGGTTGGAGGCTCAGAGGGGAAAGGTGACCTTCCCCTCTGGTGAGAGAGTGACCGTGTGTAGGAGGGTGAATGTGGCTGGGTGAGGGAAGGCAATAAGAAAGAGGGTGCATTTAAAACTGGTCCTGAAGGAATGGAAAGGGGATTTCTTCCCCATCAGAGGAGGGATGGGTATGTATTTAAAGCTGAGACAGAGAACCATGCAAACCCTTGAGACATCTGTGGAAGGAAAAGAAGTTCTGAGGTTCCTGGAGCACTGGGAAAGTCGAAGACAGCAGGAAGGATGGACAGGAGTTGGGGTCTTGGGGGAGGCAGAGATTCCTTAATAAGCACTCATCAAAAGGGGGAAATTGACATGTGGACTGTATTAAGGTGAAAAACTGGTCTTAGCTCAGGCTCTATAACAAATACCATAGACTGGGTGGCTTAAAAGCCAGGCATTTATTTCCCACAGTTCTGGATAGCAGCTATGCTTACTGCTATACCACCAAGGCTATTTCCCACAGTTCTGGGAGCTGGAAGTCTAAGATCAAGGTGCTGGCAGGTCTGGTGTCTGTTGAACACCTGCTCCCTGGTTCATAGATGGCCACTGTCTCTCTGTGTCCCCACAGGGTGGGAAGAGATTCTCTCTCTCTTATCTCTACTCTTAAGGCACTAAATCCACCCCTGGGGGCTCCACCTTATGACCAGATTGCCTCCAAAGGCCCCACCTCCGAATGCCATTATGTTGAGAGTCAGGGCCTCAATGGATGAATTTAGGGGGCCACAGTCAGTGCACGGAAGGCAAAAGGAGAGGGTGTGGCAGAGAATGAGACGGTTACACAGCATCGCTGACTCAATGGACAGCAATCTGAGCAAACTCTGGGAGAGAGTGAAGGCAGGGGAGCCTGGTGTGCTGCAGTCCATAGGGTCCCAAAGAGTCAGACAGGACTTAGCAACTGGACAACAACAAGCTCAGTCCATAGCAGACTTTATGTTTATCAAAAGACCCCCTAAAAAGAGTGAAAAAGCAAGCCCCTAGCAGGGCTGAAATCTAAAAGATGGAAAGTCCCAGGAGCTAATGTGGATGGGAGAACTCTCCTATTCTGCTGGTGCATGTGTAGCTGGTACAACCACTTTGGAATGTGGTCCAGCTGTATTTTCTAAAGCTGAAGATGCTCCATGTCCAGCAAATCTGCTCCTGCTCCTGCGATGGTGCCATATGAACAGAGGAACACAGAGGAGGGTATTCTGAGCTGCCTTTGTCATAATAACCTCAGACCAGATTGCTCCCAGAAGCTTATCTACTGTAGAAAAGATGAATATGTTGTGGTTTCCCCACACAATGGAATACCCTACACTGTGCAGATGCATCATCTACCATGACGTGCAACACTGTGGATGAATCTCAAAAGTAATGCACAAAGAAGCCAGACTCAGAAGGGAGCACAGGGTATGATTCCATTTACATGAATGGCAAGAGCAGGTAAAACTACTCGGTGCCATTAGAAGTTGGAAGGGCACTTCTTCTTGGGGAGGGGACGATGGCTGGAAGGGGACCCCAGGGGATTTTGGGAGGATGGGAAAATTCTGTTTCTCTATTTGGCTGCTAGTTACATGGATATGTTCTGTTTGTGAAAACGTTGAACACTTTTGACATGTGCTCTTTCCTCGCCTCCAGCAGCCTCTGGTGGCCCCAGCATTCCCTGGCTTGTGGCCACATCACTTCATTGTCTGCCTGTCTTTATACGGCCTTCTCCTCTCCCCATGTGTGTCTCTCCAAAGGACACTTGTCATTGCATTTAGAGCCCACTTGAATAGTCCAGAATGATCTTAAGATACTTAACATCTACAAAGACTCCTTTTTCAACAAAGGTTGAGTTCGCAAGTTCCAGGGGTCACATGGCCACTTCTTAGTCACTGAAAAGTGCTTGTGTGCCAGTTCAGTGGGTTGAATGCTGGTCCCCCAAAAGTCCACGTCCTGACCCTTGAAACTTGTGAACTCAACTTTCGTTGGAGAAAGGGTCTTTGTAGATATGATTAAGTGTCTTAAAAGTGAGGTCATTCTGGATTATTCAGGTGGGCCCTAAATGCAATGACAAGTGTCTTTCAGAGAGGCGCACGTGGGGAGAGGAGAAGGCTGTATAAAGACAAGAAGAGAATGGAGTGATGTGGCCACAAGCCAAGGAATGTGGGGGCCACTAGAGGCTGGAGGAGTCGAGGAAGGAACCTTGTTTACAGTCTTCAGAGGGAGCACAGGCTTGCCATGATTTTGAAATTCTGGCTTCTAAAATTGTTGGACAATACTCTTGTGTTGTAAGCCACGCAGTTTGTGGTAATGACTACAGTAGCCACAGTAAACTAGTATAACTAGGGAAACTCGGTCTATATGGGGGTGAGAACAGAGATATTTAGGTGATGGAGATGTGTTTAGGGCAGGGATTTGGAAAGCTCATCTGGCTCTCTTGTGGAGAACAGATAGGAGGGAAGGAGACAAGAATAAAGACAGCTTAGTCCTTTACTGCTTGAGAAGCACTACTTGAGAAAGTCTCAATTTCTTTTTAAAATCTGATTTTCCTCTTTGATCAAAGGTAAGGGGGTGGAAGGTAAGAAAGTGGCCAGGACCTCTCCTTTTTGTTCACCTGGACTGTGTGAGGCATGTGGCAGAGTAAGGACTTGGTCAATGTTGTTTTATTATTTCTTCCTTAACCTCAACTTTATTAATGTATAATCAACATAGAGTAAGAATACAGATTTTAAATATATACATAGATATTTTTGATGAATGTAAGCAGTCATGTAACCAACTTCTTACTGAGCATTTTCATTACCCCACCTCCTGTTCCACTTAATTACTGATCTGATTTCTGTTAGCATAGATTCATTTCTCCTGTTCCTGGATGAACGTCATAATAAAGGAAACCATACATTTTGTACACTTGCTGGCTTCTTTCATTTAGTATAATGCGATTTTGTGATTCATTTATGTTTTTGCTCAGTACTTTGGGCTGTTGTTGAGTAGTATTTCTTTGAAGGGCTCTAGCATGGTTTATCAGTTCTCTTGTTGATCTACTTTTTGGTTATTTCCAGTTTTTACTAATATGAATCAAGCAAGTCTTTGTGTGGATATGTGACTTTATTTCTCTTGGGTGATTGGACAGCAAGGAGATCAAACCAGTCAATTCTAAAGGAAATCAGTCCTGAATATTCATTGGAAGGACTGATGCTGAAGCTGAAGCCCCAATACTTTGGCCACCTGATGCGAAGAGCTGATTCTTTGGAAAAGACCCCAATGCTGGGAGTGATTGAGGGCAGAAAGAGAAGAGGGTGAAAAGGATGAGATGGTTGCATGGCATCATCGACTCAATGGACAAAATTTGAGCAAAATCTGGGAGATAGTGAAGGAGGGAAGCCTGGCATGCTGCAGTTCATGGGGTCGCCATGAACTTAGCAGACAACACTTAGCAACTGAAGAGCAACAACAATGCTTTTATTTCTCTTGGGTAAATGCCTGGGTTGTTAAGTATACGATTGTATAAGATAATTCCAAAGTAGTTTTGTCAGTTGCTTCACGTTGTTGCCAATATTTGGTATTATCATTCTTTAATTTTAGTCATCCAAGTGGTTAAAAATTGGTACTTCATGTGCTTTTAATTTGCATGCCACTGACAACTAATGATATTGACTATCATTCCATGTGGCTGTTGGCCACTTGTATGTCTTCTTTTGTGCCTGTGCAAGTCTTTTATCCATTTTATTTTTGTACTAGACATTTTTCTTGATTGATTAATTTGTCTTATTACTGAGTTGTAAGAGTTCTTTATGTATTCTGGACGTAAGACTTGTCAGATATATGCATTAAGATATTTCCTCTCAATCTGTGGCTTGTCTTTTCATTTTAAAAATGGTTTCTTTTGAAGAACAGATATTTTTAGTTTTGATGAAATCCAACCTATTATTTTATTTTTTCAGGGCTAATTTTTTCTGTGTCCTAAGAAATATTTGTCTACCTTGAGATCATGAAGATTTTTCTTCTGTGTTTTCTTGTAGATTCATTTCAGTTTTAGTTTTTGCATTTAGATCTGTGATCCATTTTGAATTAATTTTACATGTGGTGTGAGAAAGGGGTCTAGGTTCATTAATACTTTTCCAATGAATTAAAAGTCACAACCATTCAGATGAAGAGGGCAAGTGAAAAGAATGTGGCTTATCAACCATAAACTGATTCAACATTTATTTTCAGAATTTATGGGGTGCCAGTCACTGGGCTAAGCTCTAGGTTTACCTAATGATATCTAAATAGACACATCTGCTGCCTGTGTGCATTTTATTTTCTAGAGATTAGGTAGGCAGATATGAGAGAATTACACAAATAAATGTTAAATGACTACTGTGGTAGGAACTAAGAAATAGACATCATTTGTGTTACTTGTTTTGGGGGGAAGGTTTTCCATGAAGACACATAGATATTACAGCAGAGTTGAGATCTGAAGGATAGCTAGGAGGTAACGAGACAAGCTGGAGCTTCCCAGTTGACACCAGCGGTAAAGAACCTACCTGCCAATGCAGGAGATGCAAGAGACGTGGATTCGAACTCTGGCTTGGAAGATCCCCTGGAGAAGGAAATGGCAACCCACTCCAGTATAATTGCCGGGAAAATTCCGTGGACAGAGACAGTCCACGGGGTCGCAGAGAGTCGGACACTACTGAGCGGCTGAGCACACACAGGCAAACTGGGAGGTGACCGAAGGACCAGCATGCGCCGCATCTGGTCGGAGTTCCGCAGGTGGGATGTGGTAGGCAGTGCTGAGTTTCATTTTTACCCCAGGAACGTGGGAGGACCGTGAAGTGTTTGAAGGCGTGTGTGTGTCACGCGCCTCTGTTTGCATTTCTCCTGCTGCCTGAGGGGCCAGCGGCACAGAGCATGTGACTCGCAGGGTCCCATGCTAGGCTTGTGTGGACGATGGTACAGTTGTTGGGGAGACCTTGAATTTCACTGCAGGTGACCTAGACTTGGAACAGGAAATGTAGTTGCTGCAGTTGCAGTGTCTGCACCAAAGTGGGACGTCAGACCCCATGGGCAACAAGGTGACAGGACACTGGGGTCAAGATTGACTGTTTGCAGAGCTGCTTCACACCCAGGATCTCACTTCACTGCCCAGCAATTTGAGCAGGGAAGAGTCATGGGTATTTTATCTCATATTTTCCTACTTTACAGAGGAGGAGACTGAGAGTCAGAGAAGTTGGGGACCTTGCTCATGAACGCTCTGCAGGCAAGAGTCAACCTGGCCTTCCTGCTCCAAAGCCCCCTAATTTCCGCACCATCACCCATAACCAGGAATCATGACCAGTTACATGGGTCTTTCCAGGCTTCCATGGGCTCCTGCTGTGGGGCCATTTCCCGATCATCAGTGGGTCTGGGGATTGGGTTGTGAACAAACCTTGGTTCAGAGCAGGTGTTAAGAAGACCAGGTCTGGGGACTTAGGGCTCAGCGACAGTCTTTTTTCCGACAACTGAAAACCTACTCAGTGATCTCAGCTATTCCACAACCATCCAGAGAGACCTGGCCATGTGCATCCTGGATGGATCCCAACAGACGAGGTGGAGAGAGCCTTGGATTTGAGTCAGACCTGCATCCCAACCCTGGGCATCTGCTCAGCAACCTTGACACTTGGGCCCAGCTCAAACTCTCTGGGCCTCCGTCTCTTTCTTTGTAAAATACAAATTGTAGTAGTTGTGGAAAGAAAATGGGATAACCATTTTATGTGAAAATATTATTCCAGTTCTTGGCTCATAGTAGGAGCTTAATAAATGTGAGCACTTATGGCAGCAGCATTATTCCTTCCATTACAAGAAGGGGGAGTTAGTTCTGTGGGTGAGGGGCCATTACACCATTACGAAGGGGAAAAGGACGTGTTGATTTATTCCTTGGGAAGTTCTCTTGTCATGCTGGCCAACTGCCTATTTGGATCACCATGGCACTCTGAGTGTGCTTACCACTTCAAACCATAAGACTGATTCGTGGTCATAAACCTTTATGCACATGTAGCATTTTTCTCTTTGCAAAGCCACTGTCACCTCTCTTATTGCAATTTTATCACCAAACAACCCTCTGAGGTTGGCTGGGCAGGCGTGGTTTACCCTGCTTTCCAGATGAGGAAATGGAGATTCGGAAACAAGTCTCAGGATCAGAAGCAAGCCCAGGATCCCAAGGAAAGATGATGATAGAGGCAGGATGAGAACTTGGCCAGCTCTTCTGACTCATTCCCAGCAGCCTGTGGGCAAGAGACAAAGGTCTGTGCAGTCCTCCCAGGAATACCCTTGACAGCATCTTTCATCAAGTGCCTACTGCATACGGGACCCCGAGGGTAAGTTAGGTGCATTGTGTGTATATTCATTCATTTCATCCCCTCTGGCTTCGTACGTGGCTCAGTGGTAAAGATGCAGTTTCGATCCCTGGGTCAGGAAGATCCCCTGGAGGAGGAAATGGCAACCTACTCCAGTATTGCCTGGAGAATCCCATGGACAGAGGAGCCTGGAGGGCCACAGTCCACAGGGTTGCAAAGAGTTAGATGTGACTGAGCATGCACGCGTACAGATAATCACACGAGGGTGATGCCATCCTCATTTTTACCTATGGGGAGGCTTATCTCCCAGAGGTTGGGGGAGTGTCCTGAGATTACCCCAATGGGAAGTAAGGGCAGGTTTGAAATTCCCATCTGAACCAGCCCAATGGCAAACCCGGCTCTCCCTTCCCTCTGCCAACTGCCCTTGGAACCACCACACTATGAGCTGCAGGAACTGCCAGGATGGACACGGGTTTGAGTAGTTTCCTATTTTAACTGGGCTAAATGAGACCTTTATCTTCATGACCATTGCTATCATGGCTGGGTGGATGTCTGGGTATCTGTTTAGGAGCTAACAGGTTTAGTTTTATTGTTTTGTCAAAATACTGCAGAAATCAATATATCTCCATAATTCAGTGTTATACCAAGAGGCATTTTTGTGCCATATATAGCAAAAATTGTATTATACTTTTGAGATCATAGGTAATGATGACAAAGTGTTCTGTGTTCAATTCCAGCATTAACGTCTGGTTTGAACAAAGCTTGAAATATGATCTCAGAGCTAAGAGGCTTTAATATTAAGATCTTTAACGGTAATTTATGTGACAGAAGATAGGGTTTAGCATAATAAAATGTAATGGGCTCCTCAAATGAAGAGGACGAGAGACAATTGAAAACAAGGTAAAAATGGTAAATTATAAATAACGGTAAATCTACCTTTATGTTGTTACTTCATTTATTTTTGATTTGTTAGATAGGTTCTATAATTTCTCATTTTCCCATGTTTCAGAACAGGACATTTCTCAAATGGTGCCTATTGGAAATGAGACCCACAATCACCATTGGCCTTAGCTCGCTGTTTAAGGGGATATGAAATTTCTACCATGGTTCTTTTTTCCCCCTGGTGCTAAGGTCTGATCTGTATGTTTCTATTAATCTACTTTGTCGTCCTTTTTCTCTTTGTCTCCTTTTCTTCCTGGCACTTATGGCTTGGTTTGTGTTTTAAAAATCAGCCTCTACTCATAAGTGCCCTAATGTAAATTTCTCTATGTTAGGAGAAGCATATCTCTGTCTTCTAGAGAAAACAAATCTTCTATCTGTGGAAGATTTTAGACCCCAAACGAGCAAATCAAATTCAAAGAAAGAAAGAAGCAGCAGCAGCTTTGCTTATCACAAGGGCAGAGGGAGCGTGTGGCCCTGTGTGCTCAGTTTGGCTCTGAGCTTCCTGGCTGCTGAGGATGTGATTGTTTATGGAATTTTTACTACCCCATCGAAAGAAAAAAGGTGGCAATTTTTCAAAAGAATTACCTGGAATTTCACCTGTGAGATCTTGGATAATAAACTTTTATTTTTTAGTCATTTCTGTATTCTCAAAACTGGCTTGCTTTCAAGATTTGGAAATAAACAGGCAGAGGTGGTGTGGAGAATGCAGGAAGGCCTTAGTATGAAATCTGGCCTCTGGGGTGAGGGTATCCGGTGGGGAGGAGCCCTGATTCAGTCTGAATTAGCCGTGATGAGCTGCGCCCTCTTGCTGGCAGTACCCTCTTAGTGGGATGGGGTCCACTCTGAGCAGAAATCATACCTCCTGGAAGGAAAGTTGGCATGAGAAGGACTAAAATTCACTCTCACCTATCCTAGTTGCTTCTGCACCCATTTTTGAAGGCTTCACTTTGACTTCAAAGTGATGAGAAGGGAAGTAATTAGCTCGGATTCCCCTGCCCCTTCCCCTGGGGCTTAGGCAGCAGTAGCCTGCAGGTCAGATTCAAATGTGGACCATTTTGTCTTGGACCAGTTGACCTGCTCCCATAGTATCAGCAAATGCATTTATGCTGCCTGCTCTTTATCCATTTGCTACAGGAAGTGACTTCTGTGACACTTGCCTGAAGATATCACCCCTGCCCCACCCCCGCATCTAACTTTCCAAATGCAAACATCCTGGGAGAGCAGCAGCAGTCCTTAGGGGCTGCTGTCTGGGCGGCAGTGCTTTCTGGGGCCCTTCCCCCCAGGGGGCTTCCCTTGTGGCTCAGCTGGTAAAGAGCCCACCTGCAATTCGGGAGACCTGGGTTCAATCCCTGGGTTGGGAAAATCCTCTGGAGAAGGGAAAGGCTACCCAGTTCAGTATTCTGGCCTGGAGAATTCCATGGACTGTATAGTCCATGGGGTCACAAAGAGTCAGACACGAGTGAGCGACTTTCAATTTTCACTTTCCCCCAGGGCAGGACAGACCTTTAGGTATCCCAATAGAAAAGGAATTTAATACAGGGGAATAGAGTTTTACGCAGCATTTGGAAGGGCTGGGGACAGCTGCTCAGAAGATGCCCAGCGCCTGACCTAGAAACAATCCATCCTGGGCATCCTTAGCCTCAGTGGGGACCCCTCCTATGCCAACCTCACAGCCTGCAGCTCCAAGGTGGGTGTGCAAACCTCAGGCCATAGATGGGCTGTCTGTCTTCTGTGTCTGCCTGCAGCTGCCCCTTGGAGATGAATAATGGCTCCTTTATCCTCTCCATTTTTCAAATCTCACAGAGCAAGCTTATCAGCTGACTCTAACCCAGAGCCACGTGGGCAGAAGGGTTCTGGACTCAGTCTGACTTCGCCCCTGTGGTGCAGGGGGCGGTGCGCTGGGGACCATGGAGAATCCAGGATGTCCCTTCACCTCCATCCAGGCACCGAGGCCCTCTCCTCCCCGCTGGCCGCCAGCCCACAGGAGCTGGACTCTGGGGCACGGTAGGGGACCGCTGTTGGCCATGCCCACGGTCAAGCTCCTGCTCATCCACCCCTCCTCCTCCAGTTTTCTGGATCTGGTTTTCTTTCCTTTCTCGCTGTCCTGAACCGCTTTCCCCTCACCTCTCCTCCCCAGGTCTCAGCTTCAGTGCCCCTCTCTTAGGGACACCTGACTCCTACACCTGGACAGGCACCATTGTTTGCTCTCACAAGACCCGACATGCTTCCTTCATGGCTTGTACATGGGTAATTAAAAGCCCATCTGTGTAATTACTTGTTTATCCTTCTGGGCACCTGCCAGGCTACATTCCATGAGGTCAGGAACTCTTTCTTGGTTCACTGCTCTGTTCCCAGAATTCCCTGCAGCGTGGCCCTCAAAAAATATTTCCTGTTTATACGGAAGGGTGAAGCCGTATTTTGTGCTCTTTCTCAATGCTGCATCATTGCTTAGGAAGCTTTGTAGAACACTCGATCATGAAATTAAATTACAGTGAACCCTCATCCCTCCTGAGCTGCGAAGGACTTTACAGGGTAAAATCACTTTCTATTCATTCTCTCACGCATCTGTCTGGAATGTCCATTGTGGACATGACACAGAGTAGGTCCGCAGTTCACCTAAAATTTTACGAACTGACTGCTGAGGCTCAGGAGGCAGCAGCCCATTTCTAAGAGGCTGAGAATCAGTCTGTATCCTCTGCTCCCTGAGGCCATGGTGATGGTGCAATGACAGGAAGATGTCAATGAAAACAGAACACGGGATTATAGTGATCCTTCACAAGTTGTTCTGGGCACACCATCTAAGCGGTATTCTCATCACCAACGAGTATGAGAAATACAGTTATTAGTAAGAATTACCAGGCACAACACGGTTTTCGGCAACCTTCCCCCACGCCACCCACTTGATACAAGTAGCATATTTAGATCTGACTTTCACACTTCCAAAAGTATCAGCCTGCGGTTGTTCCTTGTTAGCAGGGACCCACTGTGGATTAGATGAGATTCTGCAGCCCAAGGAGACACATCTGTGGGCCAATAGTCTGGAAACGTGAGAAGTTTTACCCAGGAAAGGTGACGTATGCATACGTTTTCTGACTTTGCAGCTGTTTTCTTTGAATCCACTAATGCTGGGCGCTTAGGCAATAGTCTAAATATGTGCAGTTGGCTGGAAATGAACCACTGCACCAAGTGTTGGGTGTGGAAAGCAAAGAGCAGCTAGGCTGAGGTGGCCCCTCCCCTGGTGGGCCACCTTTCCCAACCTTCTGCCTCCCAGTCTTGCTTCTGGAGGGTCTCGGAGGGCCCAGGACTTTACCAATCCCTGCTTTGCTCCTCTGAGGCAAGTGAAGGAGGAGGTGTTGCCTGATGACGCTTCTCGAGAGAGACCTGGCAGATGCCTGAATCCTGCAGTGAGCCGGGATCTCTTCAATTCCAGAATTCCATCAGATGCAGGAGGTATCCATCAGAGACTTTTATGGCTTTGTTGAAGAGCAGTTAAAAGGATGGTTATGTGATTCAGATAAAACAATCTGTAGGATCTGTCTTTGGCTTATTCCTCAGGGTAGCCTGGTGGTTATATTATGGAAGTTTCTTCCACGTATACTAGTCAGAATTTCCAGGGAAACAGATCCAATAGGATACGCGTATCTAAGTCCATGTTGTTGATGTTGCTTAGTCACTAAGCTGTGTCTGACTCTTTGTGACTCCATGGACTGTAGCCCGCCAGGCTCCTCTGTCCTTGGGATTTCCCAATCAGGATTACTGGAGTGGGTTGCTATTTCCTCCTCCAAGGGATCTTCCTGACCCGGGGATGGAACCTATGTCTCCTGTGACTCCTTCATTGCCAGGCGGATTCTTTACCACCAGGAAAGCTAATCTATATCTATATCTACGTCATCTGTATCTATATCTACATCTATCTTTACCTCTATCTACCTATTTCTATCTATTGGGAGAAGTCCCACACTCTGCCCCCTGCAAGCTGAAGACCCAGGAAGGCCACAGGTGTCATTCTAGTCTGAGTCTCAAGGCCTGGGAACCTTGAGAGAGAGCCAATGGTGTAAGTCCCAGTCCAAGGGCAGGAGAAGACCTCTGTCTCAGCTCCCGCATCAGGTGGGAAGGCGTCGGATCCTCCCTTCCTGGGAGGACTGTTCTATTCAGACCCTCAGAGGATTGGATGAGGCCCACCCACATTGGGGAGGTCAATCTGCTTTCATGAGTCCACGTTCAAGTGCTATTCTCATCTGGAAGCACTAGCACAGACACACAAAAATAGTGTTTCATCCGGGTTGCCCCTGGCTTGGTCTAGTTGACAACAGGAAATTACCCATCATGGGTTCCTGTTGCTCACTCTAGCCTGGGGGCATCTGAAGGGCCCAGCCACACTCTAGCCCCTCCTCCTTCAGTGCTGCTATAAGAGGCCACCAGGAGTGGGGCCAGTCCTGGCGAAAGGTTCTGGGAGACCTGGCGTCCTGGGAGGCCTGGCACAGACATGAAAATCAGGGCTGAGGATGCTACACTTGCAGCCTCAGAGGATGCTGGCCACTTGCATTTGGTAGAGAATCGTTCTGGCTGACTTCAAGCTTTGGATGTTTCCATCTGGCTGTCGTATCAAGGCTGACTCACAGAGTTCTTCCTTTGGTCCTGAACCCCAGCCTCATTTTTTTCAGTTCTACAAAAGTTCATTTCTTCGAGGTCCCTGACTGACTGTGGGATTCAGCCGTGCCACAGCTGAGCAGGAGGGAGAGGCGGCTGAGTCATGCGTGTAGAAAGTGCCCCCCTGAGAAGGTCAGGATGAAAGTGCTTCCTGAACACGCTTGCCCTGCTCCCTAGAGAGAGTAGTCTTGCTGACAGTAGCCGGTCTTTGTAGCATCGTAGCTGCGGGTGCATGGCCTCAAGTTATGGCTTTTATAACAAGCCTATGCCACCAGCAGCTTGGTGACCCATGGGAAGCACATGGTGGCAGCCCCATGGGGACAGGCCAGTGTGTTTCTGGCGAGGAGTTTAGGAGGTAGGGAGGTGGGCCTTCCTGCCCAGGCCCATGTCCTGTGGAGTCTGTGCTCAGAGCTCCCCCCTTGTCTTTGAGGGGAGCCCATCTATATGTCCATATCTAATCTCTCCATGCCTCCCACTCCTGTCTGCTCTATCTTACCCCTAGCTGAACCCCCTTCTTGATCCTTCTCCCCCGTCTCTTTAACTGATCACATTTTATTGAGCCTTTAGGGTAAGATCAAGATTCACATCACCTGCAAAGCCCTCCTAGCCCTACCTAACTATATCTCTGCGATGAGATCAGCGTCAACTGAGCACTTGCCCCTTCGTGGAAATATGCATGGTCTCAGCATCCTCCTTGTCCCAAGCTCCACTCCCGGGGATGCCTTGTGCCTGTATCCGGGTCCAGCTCATCATTGTCCCCAGGAATCAGGCCACCACTCAACAATCCAGGTGCCCGGCCTTGACCTTGACCCCAATTCCACCCTGATGACTTTGGAATGGCTTGTAAAATGCAGGCACTGTCTCAGGAGCTTGGGCGACTTGTCAGCTAGTCAGTCATGAGTCCAAAGCCCCGGAGGGACTTCCACATCCTCATGAAGATGGCTCGGTACTCCTAGGGTTGCTGGAAGCCTGGCAAAGCCAGATGGGGCAGCTGAGATTCAGGAGATGCATAGAGCCCCACAGATGCCAGAGTTGCTGACTACTGAGTGTGCAAATCCACAGGCGCGTCTCCTCGCACACTTCTGCCCCCCAGCCACTGGCAGCTCACCCCTCTATCCCCTTTTCCCAGCCGTCCATAGAACAACAGACTGTGGTCAGGTGCTTTCCAGGGTTTGGTGAGGATTTCCCTCACCTCTTACTGAGGGATCTGGGCCACTGTGGAGGAGAGCTGGACTCAAACAGGCCCAGAAGAACTCTGGATCGGTCCAGTGAGGCACCACTAGCTCCAGAGACCATGCTTCTGAACACTCAGTTTCCAACCTACTCCACTCCAGTTCAGTTTAGTCACTCAGTCGTGTCCTACTCCTTGCGACCCCATGGACAGGCCTCCCTGTCCATCGCCAACTCCTAGAGTTTACTCAAACCCATGTCCATTGAGTCAGTGATGCCATCTAACCATCTCATCCTCTGTCGGCACCTTCTTCTCCTGCCCTCATCCTTCCCAGCATCAGGGTCTTTTCAAATGAGTCCACTCTTCGCATCAGGTGGCCAAAGTATTGGAGTTTCAGCTTCATCATCAGTCCTTCCAATGAACACCCAGGACTGATTTCCTCTAGGATGGACTGGTTGATTCTCCTTGCAGTCCAGGGGACCCATCCCCAAATCCCAGGACAGTTTCTCATAGACAAACTTCCTTACATGGCGAAAATGCTTATGAATAATTTTGTCCACACTGGGGTGGAAGTAAAGATAGCTCTGGGTGCCACTTTAATATTCAGCGTGGAAAGGTCCTTTGCACAAATTTTCTTGGTATTTCCATGGGACCAGTGTGTGTGGGGAGCAAGTCCTTTGGTTGAGTGGCACTGTGATCACCCACAGTCTCACTGGACTGGCTCCTTGAGAGGCAGAAAACCCTCCCAGCCTGCGATTTCTGGAAGGAGGCCTTGCTTTCATCATCAATGTCTTCATATCTTACCCAAACTGAGGGAAATGGTCATCTGGCTCCAGAACCAAGCAAGAATTCATCTGTTTAACTGTGTACCTTTGAATCCGACAAGCTCTGCATTCGTCTCACGTCTTTGTTGTTGTTTAGCTAAGTCGTGTCTGACTCCTTTGCGACCCTGTGGACTGTGGCCCACCAGGATCCCCTGTCTGCGGGATTTTCATTTCCTCTAGCACTTTTCTAAACGGCTGGTGTAACAGGTTTTAGAATTTGATTACAGCACCATCTACTGGGTGCCAGGCTTCTCATTTTTCTAGGCCTTCCTTGCACGTTGGGTTTTTGTCCTTCTTCCTGTTTTCTCCTCTCTCCTCTGCTTCTTCTTCCAACAAAAGTACTGATGGTTAGCTTGAAAAGGTGCCATCAATTAATTCAAAAAAGTGAGGCTCTTCGAAAATGACGAAAAGCTTACCTCCCTTGCCAATAGATGCTTACAAAGACAATGGCCCATGCTTACCTCGATGCATCTCATATGATTATTTCCTGGGATCAATAATCTCATCAGTAGGCTGGGTGATGGGGACATCACAGTAATGAATGGCTGGGCACTGCGGCCATCAGAAGTGCTGTCCTTAGCCCCGTCACCTCGGAGCCGCCCCAGGGCATGATGGGAGTACGGGCCATGCCTGTCCAAAGGATTAATCATAGTTATCCCTAACTCATATTCGTGTAATTTGCCTGCCTTATGCGGCCTGCCCCGCATTGATCAGCATGGATTTCCTGTTGCACAATAGGTCGCTCTGGCAGTGCTGAGGCAAGTGGGAAGGATTCCGTGTAGGTGGCAGAGAAGGGACAAATTGCATTAGTCACGGTCAGGAAGTAACAAAAATGGAGCATGCCAGAGCGTTGCCGGAGCGTGCTTCTGGAAGCCAGGCCAGGAGTTCTTGGGACTTTGGGGGGGAAGACGAGGTGGTTCTGAGTGCTCACAGGTGCGATGTCCGGGCCGGGCCTTGCCGTGGGCCTCCCCGGGTCACTTACAGCCACTGGAGGAGCCTGGCCAGCTGGGGAAGGGGACTCTTCTCTACCCCATCTCCTAAAAGGCACTGGCTGTGCTTTCTCAGAGACCTGCTGAAAAAAGTCCCAGGCTTTGGGTTCCCCTGAGGCACTGACCTATATGGAATATCCACTGACAAAGGCCCGACTTTGTGGTCACAACACAGGGCTCCGGTCAAGATGCAGAGCCAGCCATGTCCGTCCATTGGCCATGGCGCAGGCACCTTCCTCTCTGAGCTTCTTTCACTCTGGGTGAGTGTGGACGTGATGGGCTATAGAGGCAGGTCTATGCTCTCTGAGTATCTCCTTCTCCTGGACAACTGGCTCTAATTTGGCCCCGGCCCGTCTGCTGGGCAAGGAGTGGCTCTCCCCCTTCACACATCCACGGAAACTTTTGTCATCTCTGAGCCTTTTTGGAGTCTGGTCCCCTGCTGGAATTCCCTTCTCTCTGTTCTTTCCCTTTAAACCGCAGCTGAACGGGCACCTCTGAGTTGCGTCCCTCGCTGACTCCCTGCAGTTAAGGTGCCCTCTCCCCTCTCCCAGTCTTGCTGGCACGGTTCATCCTGGGTTTTAGACGTCTGTCCACTTGCCTTCCATACTGAGTCAAGAGACCAGGAGAGCCGGCCTCCATTATCCTGGCTCTTTGTACCCCTGTGGCCTGGCTCACAGGCTCTCAATCATTACTTCACTTGTATGCAGTGTGCTGAGCACTGGCTTTGTTCTAGGTGGTAGGACCGCAGTGCTGGGCAAAGCAGCCTGATCCTGTCCTCATGGAGCCAGCCGTCTAATGCGAGGAACAGATGGTAATCTGGAACAGATGGTAATCCCACGGTGAGGATGGGGACTCCAGAGACGTGGGCGAGTGCGACCAACCTCAAAGATCAGGTGAGGCTGCCTGGAGGAGGGGGTACTTGATTTGAGCTGCAGGGTGGGGCAGGGCGATGGGATGACGAAGGTGGGTGGGGAGGTGGGCAGAGGAGCGTGTCCCCAGAGGGAAGGACATCACTGTCGCCTAAAGCCTTTAGAGGGAGTGTGGTCCTATCAACACTGTGTTTTTTTGGTCTTCTGGCCCTAGAACTGTGAAAGAATTCATCTCTTGCTTTCAGACGTCCAAGTTGTGATGCTTTGTCATGGCAGCACTTGGAAAGTCACGCAGTGGTTTTAAGGAAACAGAGGACCGCCGTGAGGGGCTGGTCTGCGGCCAAGATGGGAGAAGGAGAGGGAGGCTGGTGAGAGGACGGCTCCGGGCCGCCGAGTCCTGTCTTAGTCTTGTTGGATGGAGGCGTGTCCTGTGTCCTGAGAGTGGTGCATCCCAGTGAGGCCTCCCCGGCATGATGGTAGGGGGTTCCTGGAGGGGCAGCCAGGGCAGTGGGAGCCTGCTGATGGTGCCCCGGGGGGGTGTGGAGGGGTGGATGCAGAGAGGGAATCAGAGGGATTCTCGAGATACAAGGTAAATGCTCAAATGTTTGAATAATGAAGGAATGACTGGGGCCAAACCACCTACAGGGGAGCAGAGGAGACCAGCGCTCAGCTGAAACCCTCTGTGTATGGAGCAGAGAGGGGCCAGGCGCTTGGGGACAGAGGATGTGTGCGTTAGTCCTTCAGTCACGTCCAACTCTTTTCGACCTCATGGACTGTAGCCCACCTGGCTCCTGAGTCCCTGGAATTCTCCAGGCAAGAATACTGGAATGGATTGCCATGCCTCCCTCCAAGAGATCCTCTCAGAATCAGGGACTGAACCTGGTTCTTCTGTATTGGCAGGAAGATTCTTTACCGTCCGAGCCACCAGGAAGCCCCTGGGACGGAGGAAGGGTTGTGCTATTTTGAACTTGCACAAATAGGACAGGACAGCGAGCACAGGCCCAATTTTGAGACTGACTCTTAGGCCGACGAACTGAAAGTGTGGGCGGTTATCCAAGGGGACTCCCGGTTTCCCACACCAACCCCTGCCCAGTGCGGGGACTGGCTTGAATTTTCTCTGTCTCTTTCTTGGGAGCGAGCTTTGCTGTAACTGCAATTTGCTGTTGCCGTAACAAATTATGACAAACTTGGTGACTTAAAACAGCAGAACTTTATTCTCTCCCTACTCTGGAAGCCAGTCTCACTGGGCCTCAGTTTGAGGTGTGGGCCGGGCCGGCTCCCTCTTGAGGCTGCAGAAGAAGAGTCTTTAATGCCTCTTCCAGTTTCTGGTACTGCCCGCATCCCTGGGCTTTGGCCACATCCCTCCAGTCTCTGCCTCTGTGGTCCCATCACCTTCTCCTCTGCACACCTGTGGGCAGGGTCTTCCCCTACCTCCCTCATTTAAGGAGATGTGTGATCACATTTAGGGAACATGGAGGAATCTAGGATGATTCCCATCTCAAGATCCTTAATCTAATCACACATCGACAGGTTTTTTTTTAGATCAAAATATAGTTGATTTACATTGTTGTGTTAGTTTTGGGTGTAGAGCAAAGTGAGTCAGTTTTATATATCTGTGTGTGTTATACATATATATAAAGCTGTACTATACTGTAGGTCCTTGTTGGTTATCTATTCTATATACAGTAGTGTGTATATGTTGATCCCATACTCGCAATTTATTCCCCCTCTTCCCCTTTTCTTTGGCAACTGTAAGTTTTTTTTCTGTCTGTGGGTCTGTTTCTGATTTGTAAATAAGCTCATTTGCATCATATTTTTAGATTGCATTTATAAGCAATATCCTAAGATATTTGACTTTCCTTGGCTTACTTCACTTAGTCTAGTTCTCTCTAGGTCCCTCCATGTTGTTGCAAATGGCATTATTTCACTCATTTTATGGCTGAGTAATATTCCATTGTGTATATATATACATACCACATCAAGATTCTTTACTAAAATGCCATATAAGATAACAGTTTCAGAGATTAGGTTGTGGATTTCTTTCAGGTGTGAAAGTGTTAGTCACTCAGTCATTTCCAACTCTTTGCAAGTCCATGGACTGTAGCCCACCAGGCTCCTCTGTCCATGGGATTCTCCAGGGAAGAAGACTGGAGTGGGTTGCCATTCCCTTCTCCAGGGGATCTTCCCGACCCAGGGGTCGAACCCAGAGGAGGATATCATCCAGAATTTTCCGTTTTTAAAGTGTTTTTCCGTGCAGTGTCTGGGTCATCCTCCAGACTTTGGTGAGGGGACAGAGGCTGCCTTGGTGGGCCCACTTCACGGGTGTGGGGCTGCGACTGTGCGCTCTGAGGGCGGCTGCTTCAGGTCTAGAAGGTTCCTGGCGATCAGACTGTTCCTAAGAGGATGACTCCAGGGCGAGTTACCCTGTCTCTGAAACCAATGTCACTCCAGGTGCCGGCAGCTGGAGCACTGGATCCCGGATACCAGACAGGTTCATGCTCATTTATCTCCTAGCTGAGAGAGGAAGCCCGAGGAACACTTTCTTTGTAGTCAGACAAACCTGCATCTGACTGTGCATGCTGATCTACTCCAGATCTGTGAACTTGGGGCTATTACTCACTTTCCCCGGGCCGTAATTTTCTCATCTCTAAAATGGGAACAATAGAAACTATAACATTTACGATTAGCAACATAAAACAATATAACATCTGTGAGACAAGAATCACTCCCTGATATTTGACATGTAAGGAATATTTCATTTCTTTATGTTTCTGCATCAAATCCCACCTGGCCCCTACTTGTCCTCTTGGCAAGAATTCCCCGCCAGGCACCTCAGGGTCACCCTTATCTTTTGTGTTAAGATTCCAGGGCACAAACAGCCGGTTCTGATCATCACCAGGTAAGCCCTTGGTCCTGTTCCACTGGATGGTTTCTGAGTGGTGATGCTCCTCCCTGCCCTGAGGCCAGAGAGCTCTGGCAGCAAGGCCAGGCTGGTGGTCACCCCGCCTCCAGGTTATCTGCCAGCAACCCTCCACCAGGCTCAGCCTTCAGCATCTTGCAGGCAGGTGGGCTCCAAATGTCCCCTCTCCCTGAACCCTCACAAGTAAATCCTGTCCCAGTCCAGGTGGGTCCACCTCCTCTCCCCATCTCTTCCCCAGAAGCCAGAGTCCCTCTCTCCCCTGCCCCGTTCATAAGCAAGGTCTGTTTAGGGTGGCCTCTGAGGTCCTGATAAATTCCTTTCTTTGCAGATGTTAAAATCCCTAAAACCTTTACTTACCCCTTCGGGGAGTAAGGAAAGTGTGCGTGTGCACAGTCGTGTTCGGCTCTTAGCAACACTATGGACTGTAGCCCACCAGGCTCCTCTGTCCATAGGATTTCCCAGGCAATACTGGAATGGGTACCACTTCCTTCTCCAGGGGATCTTCCCGACCCAGGGGTCGAACCGGGGTCTCCTGCATTAGGCTGGCAGATCCTTTACCACTGAACCATCTGGGAAGCCCTAATAAGGAAGATCAAGCTCTAAATGAATCTGGCTCACCTGGGAGTGCAGTGGGTATAAAGATAATTCCTTTTATTCCCTAGAGTTTATAACAAAGGGAAAAAAAAGAACCAGATACATTTCACCTCTCAGCAGTGCCTGGAGTCCATCTGGGAGAGAGAATTCCCCTCCCCGGCCCCGTGAAATTCCATGGGCTACTGTCCACCCACGACACACACTAACACACAAGTCCGAGGTCAGTCCCTGACAGTGACAACCGCGGGGTCGGTTCCCGTACCTGGGACTGCCTGGAGAAGGAGGCGGACGGGGCTGGAAGCGGAGTCCGTCAGGAGCTGGCTCAGGTGCTGAGCCCCCGTGGGGGGACTGTGTGACCCTGGGTAAGGGAACTCAGCGCACTAAGGAGCCTCACCGACTCCCCAGGCAGTCCTCTTCCGAGCTGTGCAAAGACAAGACCGATGCCGGCTGCTGTCCCCCGGAGAGAGCCCCAGAGGCTGGGAGGAGCCTGCGGGAGCAGGAGGTCTCAGGGAACCTGTTGGAAAGCACATCCAAGGAGAGTGAGGACGCGGGCTTCTTTGTTCCTCTTCCAGGAAGTTCAGGGAACACACATCATCTGTTCACGTGAGTGTGTTATGCTCAGAGAAGCAGCGGAATTAACACCTGCGCGGGAAGTTTCTGGAAAGCTGGAGGTGTGAGTGTGATCTCCTGGGAGACATTCAGTCACATCCACAGCCTCGACGAAAGGAATCTGGTCCTGTTTGTCCCTGGCTGATCTGAAATGGAGGGGGAGTTGCTGGGAAAAGAGGTGGAGGTACCTTTTCGGAGGCGGCAGACAGTTTCCTTGTGGTCCAGTCCTCTTGCCACTGCCCGTGTGAGTGATGCTACCGAGGAGAACGCGTGTGGAGCAAACAGGGCATCTTGGTTCTTTCCAGGCTTCTCACATTGATGCCCGCTTAGGTCATTTTTTTCTTTCAGCCGCGGTCCTGGAGAAGGACGGTGCTGCTATGGAGCCAGGGGTGCTGAGGGTAGGGGAGGCTTGTCCTGGTCACGCAGGTAGGAAGGAGCCGCACAGGTCTGAACCCAGGTGTTGCAGCCCCAGGGCTCCCCACTCTCCTGCCCACGCCAGCGCCAGCACACAGCGATGCAGGGGTGTCTAAGGCGACTGCCGGGCAGCACCGCTGGACAGGTTATCTGTGTAAGCCCAGGAAGCCAGGGCTCGTCATGGCCAGGACTCGTCATGCAGCCGTGGAAGGATGCTATTTTGTGAGATTAATCACAAAATTAGTTCTTTGGTATTCCCTGCTACCTTCCTTCCACCCCCTAACCCAGGCAGAAGAGCAAAAAAGTCAAAAGCCTTTGACTTCCAACAGACTGGGTCTGAGCGCAGAATTGTCTGAAACAACGTACATAAGTGTGCTGGAGAAGACTCTTGAGAGTCCCTAGGACCGCAAGGAGATCACGCCAGTCCATCCTAAAGGAAATCAGTCCTGAACATTCATTGGAAGGACTGATGCTGAAGCTGAAGCTCCAGTTCTTTGGCCACCTGATTTGAAGAGCTGACTCATTGGAAAAGACCCTGAGTCTGGGAAAGATTGAGGGTGGGAGAAGGGGGCGACCGAGGATGAGATGGTTGGATGGCATCACCAATTCAACAGACTGGAACTTGTGCAAACTCCGGGAAATGGTGAGGGGCAAGGAAGCCTGGCGTGCTGCAGTCCATGGGGTCGCAAAGAGTCCGACACGACAGAGTGACTGAACAACAAGGACACATCCGCCAAGGCCAGTGTTTCTTATCCTGTGGCTAGGTGAGTTGAAGGAGGAAGTGAGACGGAGGAGAAGGCTCTGACCTTCACAGGAAAGGGAGGATAAGTGGACCCTGCTCCAGATTTGGGGACTGAGAACAGAGGATACCTGCATGACCCATCCCTGGGATGAGGTTTGGGGAGCTGGTGGGATCCCCTGAACTGCCCTTCACCCATCACTGGGCCGGAGCTGTGAGCAGAAATAGCCCAGCACTGGGTGTGTAGGCAAAGGGAGTTTGAGTGACCCCAGAGCAGTGTGGGAGCGGTGTGGGAGTGATCAGATGGCTCTGGGTGCTGAGGGGGTGCTGGTGGGAAGAGGGCTGAGTGGGAAGGGTTGGAGGGGGTAGACCTTGGGATGAGTTGGGAGGCAGAGAGCACAGCAGGGTCCTCCCTGGACCAAGGCCGATGGGTCATTGCTAAAAGCGGCAGGAGGGAGGACATATCAGCGGCCTTGCAGGGAGATGACAGTGGTCAGGACCAGACCTGGTCGCATGTAAGCCCCAGCCCAAACCCAAGAAGGGCCCCAGGGCTGGCTAAACCAGCACTGAATCAGTTGAATTAAAAAAATTTTTTTGGTCGTGGTGTGCCACATGTGGGATCTTAGTTCCCCAACCAGGGATCGAACCTGAGACCCTGACACTGGACGTGCTGAGCCTTACTGGACCACCGGGGAAGTTCCTGAACAGGTTGAAAATTAGTTTCAGGGGTGGTTTCCCTAGTGGTTTAGGAGTAAAGACTCCACCTGCAATACAGGAGACTCAGGAGACAGGCCTTCTATCCCTGGGTTGGGAATATCCCCTGGAGGAGGAAATGGCAACCCACTGCAATATTCTTGCTGGGAAAATCTCATGGACAGAGCAACCTGGCGAGCTATAGTCCATGGGGTCACAAAGAGTGGGATATGATTGAGCGATTAAGCATGCACTTGCAAGTTTCAGGGAAATGAGGACTCAAAATAAAAATTATTTTTTTATATAAAAATATATTTAACGTATGTTAAACAGACTTTATCCATCTCACTTACCTGGCTTTGGAACTTGAGACATCTTCCTGGTCCATCTGAATCTCCGATTCCTTGTCCCTTGATGTTTGTGGCTCAATTTTTCTGGTAGAAAATTAATTCACCTTCTCCAAGCAGAGAAAAGACAGAGTAACAGAACAGCTTTGCTTTTCTTCTAGTTCCTGGAGCCATAAGCCTGACCACAGAGTGGCAAGTTGGGTATGAGACTGGAGTTTTAAACTGGACTCAGCTGAAATTTTAACAACTGAAATAACCTGAAAAGTTTTAGAAACCGCCCACTTAGCCCCTTATAGGATATACTCCCCACATGGAAGGAGGGATATTTGGCACCACAAAGTCAGGGGGTATTTGGAGAAATAAAATGCTTTCACATTTGCATGCTGCTTGGTGGGGATGGGTCGATAAACCACTGTGTGTGGCTGGAGTGCTTGCTCTCCCTCGGGTTGGCTTGGAGGGTCTGGCTCTGGGACACCAAGGCTTCCCTCTGGGCCTGCTGCCGGGGTGTTCAAGGGGTCTGATGGCCTTAATTCTGCTCCATCTGAATGGCCATAGACAGTTCAAGGTGAGATGGCAGTGTCTGCTTGTCACATCCCCAGGTGAAGGAATGAGAGCAAGGTTGTCTCCGTTTTGGGTGGACCTTTTGGATGGGTTGAGCGTGGACACAGATAGACTCTGGGCCTCTGGGGTGGCTTCTTTGACCCATCTTTGACCTGGCTGCCTGAGTTTATCTGTTTTTTTGATGCCAAGAATAAGTAGAAATTAGTTCTTATTTGCTAGCAACACAAAGGTAGACAAAGCATAAACACTTTTATTATCCCCATAATAATAAAAGTTGTCATTTAGCCGCTCAGTCGTGTCTGACTCTTTTGTGACCCTATGGACTGTAGCCTGGCAGGCTCCTCCATCCATGGGATTCTCCAGGCAAGAATACTGGAGTGGTTGGCCATTTCCTTCTCCAGGGAATCTTCCCGACCCAGAGATCGAACCGGAGTCTCCTACGTTGGCAGGGGGATTTTTTACCATTGAGCCACCTGGGAAGCCCTATAATAAAAGTAAGTCTATTTTTAAAAAGAAAATTTGGTGAATAACACCCAGTGCATTTGAGAATGAGGAAATACCTCCTTCCATATGTATGACTTTTACCCAGCCAGTAACCCACAGTTTAAAGAACTTTCTTAATTTAATAAACAGGCTATTTTAAACTTAGATCTGGAAAACCCCTCATACCTCCAGCACGTGGTTTCGGTGAAATATCCCTCAACATGAAAATATAGACAGTTAGTTTTTTCTTCCAAAGTGAAACCCTGCGAGCTTCCCATTCCTGGTTTATTATGCTTTCTGTATCTCTGCTCATTTTTCACCAGTATTGCATTAAGTATTGATATTGATTTCTTGTAAATGGGACTGAAATAGATGGCCCACAGTTTTTTGTTATTGTTCGGTGGCACTTGTATGTAATTTATTATGGCTGCAATGGAAGCTGCCCCGCGTTGCCATGGCTTAAATTAAACGTGCCACGCTCTGGCCTCTGCTCATCACCTACATCCCTCATTCGATATCAAAAATTACTATGTATAAAGTTTCTCTCCCCTTCTCCCCACCAAGAACACTTACTGCGCCCTCAGTATTGTTTTTGAAAGTTTGTGCTGATAACTTGGGTCATCAGTGGTCGTTTGGAAGGTGGAGGGAAGGAGACGCTTCCTCCTGGCCGTTGTGTTTTATCTGAGAAGCCCGGGAGGCAGGAGACCGTACTGTGGGCTGGGTTTAACCCTGCCCAGCTGGGGAAGCTTGGGCCGGTCCCCTTCCCTGTCTGTGTCGTGGAGAAGCATTTGTGTGCGGCTGTGAGGACGAGCCCGGCAGGCCCAGGGCCGGGAGCTGGGGCCCTTTGCATGTGTCTCCAGAGTGGCCGGGGGTAAGCAGGAGGGGCCGGCAGGATGTTCCAGAGTGGTTCTGGTGGGCCGAGGGTGCCTCTCGAAGGCAGAGCAGCTTGCGTTTTTCTCCTGGGCGCAAGCAGCCTCGGGGATCCCATCCAAGGAGCGGTGCGGGGTTGATCTTGAGGCCAGAGAGCGGCCTTGTCCCGAACAGGAGAGGGCAAGGGTGTGGGGGTGTCCTGGGAAGAACAGAAAGCCAGAGCTCTCTCTGCGTGTCTGTCTGCTGGGGCTGCTGGGCTGGGCCAGGCCGGAAAAGCCACATCGAACAACCTGGGAGAAAAGGGGTGACCGTGGCCTTCCAGGAACCACCCCCGCCCCCATCTCCTGGTGCTGTGCGGCTGACCTTCCGGCCTTTTGTGTCTTGAACTGTGTTGAGTGCAGTTGTCAAAGGACAGAAGGGCCAGTCTCCAGGAACTGCTATGCCTGGGGGAAAGGATGAGCCCGGTATTAACATGCAGTGCGTGTGTGTGTGTGTGTGTGTGTGTGCGTGTGTGTGTATGTGTGTGCGCACGAGTGTGTGTGTGTGTGTGTGTGTGTGTGTGTGTGTGTGTGTGTGTGTACAGCCCCTCGAGTGTGGGCATCTTTACCCCTGCAGCATCTCTTCCTGGAGACATGTTCAGGTCGCCTCCTCTGAGACCCACGTGGTTGTCACTCCAAATGATTTCCCATTAGGTGCGAAGGATTCTGCAAGACAACTTCCAAAGTGCCTCACACAAGACGCCGGCTGCCGCCACATCCTCTGTATTTGAAGGCACCGAGTTAGACTTTTCTGCATTCAGCCCGGGGCAAAACAGCATCTATTAATTAGACTTCCATCTCTATTGATAATGGGACCCACGGGCCCGCTGCTCAAGTGGACATGGACCTTTTGTGGCGCAGCGGTCTCGGTGCTGCTCGTGTGAATTAGGCCTGATTGCGGCGTGAAGGGCCCCTCTCGAGTCTCCCGCTCAGACCTGATGACTCCATTCTTCCTCCAACCACTTAAGGAGGCTGGCCGCCCTTCTTTCTTCCTGTCCGCTGGGCTTTTCTGAAGGAGCCTCTGCTCTGACAGAATTCAGGGCCTCGCGCAAACCTGCAGCATTTTCCCAACATGGGAGCCAAAAAACCTTCTCCTCCAATCTCTCCAGTCCTCCGGTCCTTCCGTCCTTCCTTTCTCCATCCATATCTCCCTCCCTCTTTCATTAAAAAGCGAAGGTGTTAGTTGCTCAGTCGTGTCCTACTCTTTGCGACCCCATGGACATGCAGCCCACCAGGCTCCTCTGGCCACGGGAATCTCCAGGCAAGAATACTGGAGTGTGTTGCCATTTCCTTCTCCAGGGCATCTTCCTGAACCAGGGATCGAACCCAGGTCTCTGGCATTGCAGGCACATTCTTTACCATCTGAGCCACCTTTCATTATTAAAAATTAAATGATGAATGAAACATATTACAATGAAATAAACTGTATAAAAAAATCAGAGGTAATAAACACTCAAAACTCAAGATTGCCTCACTATTTTACAACATTTTATCATCTGTGTCAAAGGTCAGGGACATTATTTTCTCTAAAAGCCCAGACGGTAAATATTTTGAGCTCTGTAAGGTGTGTGATTGCTGTCCCAGCTACTCAGCTCTGCTGTACTAGGGTGAAAGCAGCCTCAGACACAAACTGGATGGGCGTGGCTGTGTTTCAGTAAAACTTTATTTACAAAGCTGGTAGCACAGATTTAGCTCACAGCCTGGGCTACAGTCTGCCAACCCCTGATCCATGCCCTTGAGGTTATCTATGTCTGCTACATCTGCCTGGTGGGAATATTCTGTAATTGTGTTACTGCCCATCTCGTCCCAACCCCACCTTCCGTGACCTCCTGCTGGTGGCTTGAAATCAGCTGTGGTGGCAGTATTTATACCACAGCAATCAGCAATTGCTAATAATCAGGGCTTCTTTTCCCTGAGACCTGATGAGCCCTCGCCAGTGCACAATGGTGCCTCTGACTCCCGATTCTTCATCGCATTAGCTGGGTGTCCTCAGATACATTTCTGAGCTCTATGAGCTTTGGTTTCTTTGCTTGTTGATCCCCTCCTCTTGGGACTGTAAGTAATTAGCACTTCTTTCAATGTCACTGACCCCAGCTGAGCGTCGCTCAGTTGTGGAGACAATTTAAACACTAGCACTGTGCATCATGAAACACCCCCCACTGCCCCTCCAGCCTCGTCTCCGGCCCTGCCCCCTCTTCACTTCACTGCAGATGCACTGACCCCCTTGCAGCTCCTCAGTTACACCCATCCTGGTCCTGCCTCAGGGCCTTTGCACTTGCTGCTTCCCCTGCCTGGACTCCTCCTCCTCCAGATGTTCTCAGGGCACATCTTCACATCCATCAGATTTCTGCTGCCTTAAGACTCAAATAACACACACATTCCTCCACACGCCCTATTTCTCCAGCCGGCTTCATTTTCCTTTCTGTCTCACCACCACCTGACATGATACACATGTATTTCTGTCCCCGTTTGAGCGCCAGCCCCATGAAGGCAGTGACTACATTTTTTCAGCTGGTTGCTGCATCCCTGAACAGTACCTGGAGTATCACAGAAGCTTGAGGAGTATTTGGTGCCTCCCAAGTGAAACCAGAGCCCCCAGCCTACGTCCTTAAACCTGCACAAATCACCTTGCTCACAGCTGTTACGTTCTGTCCTGCCAACTGGGGTCGGGCACTGGGTCCCTGGTCCTGGCGTCTCCTGGCCACGGGGTCAGGTGGGGAGTGGCAGCCCAGTGCAGGCCTGTGGGCAGGTCAGAGCACCTCTCACCAGGGGAGACTCAGCGTGGGGAGAGAACATTTGCAAATGAAGGAATAAGGAAGCTTCCAGAGGAGGTGGCATACGGGTTGGGTGTGGGAAGAAGGGATGTGATGCACAGGGCTACTGGGCAGAGGGTGTCCCATGAGCAGACGGCTGAGGCAGGCGAGTGCCCTCTGTGGACTGGCCATGCCCCCTCCCCAGCCGTGTCTACTAGAGCTCCTGGGGCAGGCTTCCCCCTGCACATGTGTCCCCTCCGGCCTCAGGGCCTTTGTACATGCCGCTCCCTCTCATGGAACATCCTTCCTGCAACCAAACCCCCCAAGAGCACTCACTTCTTCAATTGTCCTTCTCTTCCAGCTCAAAGATCAGAGAAGAGGCCCTCCTTGACCCCGTCAGTTCTCTCTGTCATCTGCTCCCATGACTCTGTGCCTTTCCTCTATGATTTATCATATGTTACAAATGGAGGTGAGAGTCTGTGTCAAGATTTGAGGACCGTTGCCCTTCCTCCCCGGGTGGAAAGCACAGGGGTCTGGGGGCAGGGCCCATGCCCAGTTTGCTCAGCAGTGGGCTCCAGACCCACACCTGGCACGTGTGGTCACTCAGCGCACCCGGAGGACTGAGTTAGGTCCAGCTGGGGAGTCACATGCTTGCTTTGGGATGTTATGGGACACCAGGTAGGCAAAGCAGGTGGGGCCACACCAAATGGTCGGAGACCAAGCCCATAGAGCCCCTTTTGCCAAAGACCCAGGGACTAGGCAGCACCTGGAGGTGGCGGGGGTCCTGGGTGCTGGTGGTGGGATGGGCCCCCATACTCTTCCCACTGACCCCGCCTGGGAGAATGTGGGCGAATTCAGAAACCAAAGCCACTTAGGCAGTGGGTTTGTTTGTGGCTGTAGCAAATTAGGCCTTTTAAGATCAGAAAGCCAAGCAGCGTGGCTACAAACTGGAAAAACCATGTTCCTTTAGCTTCTGGGAAATAGCTTCATATTGAGAAAAATGTAGCCAAGCCTGAGAAGAAGCAAAACACAGGTGGGGACCCCAGATCCACCCAAACCTGGAAGATACAGAAAGCGTCAGGGCCTGAGAGCAGCGAGGCCAGTTCTGGGGCCTGGGTTGTGGTCTACCTGGACATGACTGCATGTCTTGAGTCTTGATGGCTTTCAAGTTTCGGGGAGGGACTCACAGCAAGGCCAGGATGCCTAATCAGTATCTAAGGAGGCGTGGCATCTAGATCAAGGCCACCTGTGTTTGATGGGGGACACTCACAGACTCCTGTGAATCCTCTGGGAGAGATTCTTAGTTTCCCTAAGAGTGCAGAATAAGCTACTGGTTCAGCACAGTATTCCAGGCTCTTGATCAGCCTCTGAAGGCTGTCAATATATATTTGCCTGAGGGACGGAGGGGTGGATGGAGGGAGGGATATGTGAGGGACAGAGAACACAGGGAGGGCAGATGCCTCTTCTTCCCTGACCCCATATTCCACTCTTACACAGTGTTCTCACCTCTCCCCTTCCCACGAACCCTTGCCCTGTGGGGTGAGCCGTCTCCTGCCCACCTTCCCAGCCTCCTCCTCTCACCCCTCTTCCTCAATGGCCCGCTTTTCTCGGGGGAAACCTCTGTTTCTTCTTCTGTGAGAATGATGGCCCATTTCTTCTCTCATCACTTGGACTGTAGAAAGTTAGAAATAAAAAGAACCAAAAGGGAATAAGGGCAGGTCAGGGTCAAGGTGGGTCTAAACCTCGATATCCCAGGAGATGAGTTTTCTCTACTGCTTCGGCCAAGAGAGAAGTGAGTATTTTGTCCCAGATTCTCACTGCCTCTCTTGTATGTTTCTCTGCCTGACCTTGAACAGTACATCTTATCCAGAGAAACACAAACCAGGAGAAAGTCTCCTGTCTCTTCCAGCTGGAATGTGTTTCTGTGAAAGACAGTGTGACAGGGTCTGTGATCTTCGGTTTCTCCAAGCGCAGCTGGAGTGTGGATGGTCACTGGCAGCTGGTCAGAGGGGATACTGGTGTTTCAACCTGACAGCATCAGAGGGGAATCTGTCAGGCGCCACAATGGGCCATGGACCGCCCCGTGCAGTCTTCGGTCGCCTTTCACAGAGGGTCGGCAGGCTCCCTATCCTCTGGTGCCGCTGTTGATGTGATAAGAACGATGACAAGGCCGTGGTCACCATCACTCTGCAGGAGCGGTCACGCTGGACCGGGCGGGAGTTAGCGATGGGGGCCACAGTGGTGACGAGCCCTGGGGCCGGTGTTGAGCTGCTGATGTCTTGACTGTTACTAGTTGTTTAACCCTGTATGAGTTGTTTAGTGTTTCTAAGCCCCAGGTATCTTACCTGTAAAATGGGAATAACAATAATACACACCTTAAAGGTCATCGTGAGGGTTAAATGAGCTCTCTCATAGATAGACCTGGAGATGACCATGTGCTACATCCCTTCGGTCATGTCTGACTCTTTCTGGCCCTACAGATGGCAGTCCATCAGACTCCTCTGTCCATGAGATTCTGCAGGCAAGAATACTGGAGTGAGTTGCCATTTCCTCCTCCAGAGCATCTTCCCAACCCAGGGATCAAATCCACTTCTCTTACATCTCCTGAATCAGCAGGAGGGTTCTTTACCACTAGCGCTAGCTGGGAGATGTTCACAGTAAGTGATATAAGACAGAGAAAAACA
Organism: Muntiacus reevesi; assembly: GCF_963930625.1. Taxonomy (NCBI): domain Eukaryota; kingdom Metazoa; phylum Chordata; class Mammalia; order Artiodactyla; family Cervidae; genus Muntiacus; species Muntiacus reevesi. The sequence goes on from NC_089250.1 coordinate 164,542,938, forward strand.
AATATCAGCTTCCCTGGTGGCTCATTGGTAAAGAATCTGCCTTCAATGCAGGAGATGTGGAGACATTGGTTCGATCCCTGGGTCAGGAAGAATCCCTGAAGAAGGAAATGGCAACCCATTCCAGTATTCTTGCCTGGGAAATCCCATGGACAGAGGAGCCTGGGGAGGGGGCGGCTACAGTCCATGGGTTCACAAAAGAGTTGGACATGACTGAGCAACTAAAGAAGAATGCATAGCATCTAAAAAAATGATACAAATGAACTTATTTATGAAAGAGACATGAGACTCACAGACTTAGAGAATGAATTTATGGCTATCAGAAGGGGAGCGATAGAATGGGAATCTGGGATTGACATGTACACACTGCTATTTCTAAAAGAGATAACCAACAAGAACCTACTGCATAGCACAGGGAATTTGGCTCAATATTCTATAATAACCTAAATGGGAAAAGAATTTCAAAAATAATAGGTACATGTGTATACATAACTGAATCACTTTGCTTTACACCTGAAACTAATACAACATTGTTAATCAATTATAGTCAAATATAAAATAAAAAATAAAAAAAAGAGCTCTGATTATAAAGCCCTTAGCAGACTGCAAGGCTATAGCGAGGGTTTAGCAAATATTAAGTTTCTGTTAATGTTGATGGGTCTCCCACAGCCCTGTGCTGTGGATGGAGTTATTCTCCGTGCGTTCTGTGTGAGGAGGCCGAGGTGCAGAGAGGCTTGGTAGCTTGACCAGGGGCTCAAGGCTGGAGAGTGTTGCTGGGCAGAAAGCAGTCTTTCCTTCTGTGGACAGAAGGCTGAAGAGTTTACAAGGTCCCACTAGGCTGTGTCCTTCTAGTGAACATTTCTGTACACGTCTCCCAGGGCAGATGTACAAGAGTTTCTCTAGGGTGTGTACCCAGGAGTGAGACATGGGTCCCAGACAGGATGACAATGGATTGTTCAAACCAGGACACTTCTGAGAGTCAAAGGGACTGCTAATAATAGTTATTGGGCTAAGGCATGTTTTCCCAGGACAATCCATATTTTAAAATGTCCACTCATTTTTAGCAAAATCTTTAATGAAAAACACAAGTCTTTAGAAAAAAATTTTAACCCACATATGCTTCCCCCCTCAGCCACTTCTGACACACTTTGTGGGTTTTTTGGTATTTTTGTTCCATATTTAGTTATAACAGAAACTTGTTTAGATTTACATGTGTTCACCATTCCATCTGGCAGCAGAGTCATGCCTTCTATTATCTTTCATTTATTCCCTAATAAGTGTCTTTAAGATGTCTCTGAGTGAAGATGCTCCTTTAGATTTGTTGGTGGCAAGCCTCTTTTTAAAATTTATTTCTGCTTATAAAATTATATAAGCTTGATTCTTAGTTCAAACTTTGTTATTGAAAAATAGTTTTGTTGGGAACAAATTTTAGGATACCAGCTATTTTCTCTCTGCACTGAAATGCTATTATTCCATTTGGTCTTCTGGTTTCCTTTGTCACAGTTGCAAAGTCTGCTATATGTTTATTTCTTTGCAGGTGGTCTATCTTTTCTCTCTAGCTATTTTTAATGTTGTCCCTTTGTCTTTGATGTTGTGCAGTTTCAATATAATATACTTAGATCTATCTATATTCTTTTCTATTCTTTTTGGGTTAATGCTTTCTGTATCTATGGTTGCATATCTTTCACCAGTTTGGGAAATTTCTCAGCCATTTTCTTAAAAAAAAAAAAATTCCCCTTTCCATTTTCTGCATTCTTTTTTTTTCCTATGATTTTGATTAAGTTGGAGTTAGAATTTTTAACTGTAACCTTTATAGATCTTAGCCTTTCTTTCACATTTTAAATCTCTTTGTCTCTTGTGATACATCAAGGATGTCTTCCAGTTCACTGATCTCTCTTCTGTTGTGTCTCATCTATTGTTTAGCATCTGTTGTGTTTCTGATTTCAACAATTTTATTCCTAAAAGTTTTATGGGGTTATTTCTCAGATAACCTTGGTTGTTTTGATGATCTTTTATTGCATGTTTATTTTTGTGATTCTAATTTTAAGTTTCTTAAACAATTAACAAATAGTTATTTCATATTGTAACTATCTAATAATTTCAATTTTTGAGTTATTTGCTATCTAAATTTATTTTTGGTGTTCCTTTCTTCTGGTCCCCACTGACATACCCTAACTTGTTTAAATTTCTGCTATAAAGGAAAATGTGGGGTAGAATGGAGTGGGGAAGGGAAGTATGTGTGAGTTATAAATAAAAATGGATGTTGAAAGATAAAGCAAAATGCCCCTTCAACTTACCAACCCCCAAACATCAACCCTCATTTTAAATCATGGTGACTTAATTCTTTGTGTTTGGTAGTTTTCTATTGTGGAGCCACATTTGTGTGCTCTTCATTGGCAGGAGATAGATTCCTTGGGAAAGGCTCTGTGTTCGTTTTCTTTCTTGTTACCAGAAAAGGGCTACACATGTGGGGTCACTTTAGACTCTGCTGAAGGTCTCTAAATGAATATGATAGTCTTACGCTTAGATCCTCCACCCTAATGACAGCCCAGGGTGCAGTATGTCAACTGCAGAGCTGGTGCCATCTTATTTTCTTGCTGCAGATTATATTTAGCTCATGGGTTTTGTTTTCGCTTTTTTGCAGGACGGGTGACAGATGGGGATGGGAGATCCCTGGACATTGACCTTATCTAACTCTATCAATGAAACAAATGCAGGAAGACAGTCCACATCCATATATTTCTCATGGATGAAGTGCTCACATCTGTAAAAAGGGCACAACAATTCTGGTTCTTTCATGAGACTGTTTGGAAGGCAGAGTAACTTAACTGAAAGAACTTTTGCTTTCAAAAGCTGTCTATCAATCACCTATTCTGCTCGCCCTACTCCTGCTGTTTTCCTCACATTTCTTATGAGACACATCCCAGAAGGCCTCACGTTCTGGAGTTTTATTGACCCTTGCTCCAGATAACCGCTCCTCTTTCCTCAGCATCCTTCAACTGTCCACAGCTCTTGGCTTTGTGACTCTGGACTCTCTCTCCTTTGCTTCCTTCAGTTCCTTTGTCTTCAATGTGTTAAATAACTTTTCTTTTATTGGTGTTTAGACCTCAACTCTCCCATCCACTGTCTTAATCAGTCTCTCCAGTTCCATCATCTCTTATTATTTTGGCCACAAACTCCTTGCACCAACTCCTGGGACCCAGTGCTTACTCCACTCCATCATGCCCAGTCCAACCAATTCCAGGGGAAGGGGGGTTGTTATACAAGAAGAATAGAAATTGAAAATGTTAGTATCACTTTTATGATTAATTTCTATTTGGAAATCACACTGCAGTTTATCTGAGGGTTGGTAAGTTAGAAAGGGCTTTATATTTCAGCATCCATTTTTATTTATAAATAACACATTCCTCCCTTCCCCCACTTTGTTCTGCCCCCTATTCTCATTCATAGCAGAGATAATTAAAATGGGTTAGAGTAAGTTAGTGGGGTTCAGAAGAAAGGGCTCAAATTTTAAAGCCTGATAGACCTGCTTTTAGGAACAAAAAGATTTCTAAATCCTGTGTAAGTAGAAGGTCTTAAAAACCTGTCAGCAACAGAAACAAAAGAGTACATCTTAGTGATTTTCAGATAGGCATGACTTCTTAGATAAAGCACAAGCAACAAAAGGGGAAAATAAACAAACTGGCCTATGAAAATTAAAAACTTCATGCTGAAAATGAAGCCAGCAAGAAGTGAAAAGGCAGCTCATAGAATGGGAAAAGACATTTGCAAATCATATATCTGAGAAGGGACTTGCATCCAGATAATATTAAAAACTCTTACAATCAATAGTAAAAAGATAAATAACCCATTTTTAACAATGGGCAAAGGATCTCAATAGACATTTCTCCAAAGAAGATATATAAATAGCCAAGAAGCACATGGGAAGGTTCTAAAAATCATTAGTCATTAAAAAAATACAAATCAAAATGACAATAAAATACCACTTTATACTCACTAGATGGTTAGGGCCCTAAAGACAGACAATGCTAAGAGTTGATGAGGATGAGAAGAGGTTGCAGCCCTCAGACATTTCTGGTGCAGCCACTTGGAAAAATAGCTTGACAGTTCCCTAAAAAGTTAAATGTCGAGTTTACACGCTGATGCTGAAGCTGAAGCTCCAATACTTTTGGCCGCCTGATGCCAACAGCTGACTCATTGAAAAGACCCTGACCCTGGGAAAGATTGAGGGCAGGAGGAAAAGAGGCCAACAGAGGATGAGATGGTTGGATGGCATCACCAACTCAATGAACATGAGTTTGAGCAAACTCTGGGAGATAGTGAAGGACAGGGAAACCTGGTGTGCTCTAGTCCATGTGGTCACAGTCAGACACAGCTTAGTGACTGAGCAATAACATCAGAGTTACATCTTGACCCTTTAATTTCACTCTTAGGTTTAAATTCAAAAAAATTAAAACATACATCTTCATGAAAACGAACACATATGTTCATAGCAACACTATTTCTAATAGCCAAAAAGCAGAAATGATGCATATATTCATCAACTGATAAAAGGATAAACAAAACTTGGTTCATCCAAACAATGGAATATGATTTGGCAATAAAAGGGAACGATATGTTGATGTATACTGTAACATGGATGAACCTTGAAAGCATGGTGTTCAGTGAAAGAAGCCATCACAAAAGACCACATGTTGTATGATTCCATTGACACGAAGTGCCCAGGACAGGCAAATCCATAGAGACACGATGCAGGCTGGTGTAGGGCCGGGGGCAGGGCGTCAGGTGTGGGTTATAGAGTGACTGCAGTGGGTGTGGAATTTCTTCTGGGCTGATGAAAATGTTCTAAACTTAAACTGTGATAATGATTACACAGTTCTATACTCAAAACAACTGAACTGAGTGAATTATAAGATACAGTCATATCTTGATAAGGCTGTTTAAAAAAACCCCCAAACTGTCAGCGCATTCTCTTCTCTGTCTTAGGATCTGATTGAATAGCGTGAACAAAATGTTCAATTAGGGAATTTCCTGGTAGTCCAGTGATTAGAACTCTGTGCTTCCACTGCAGGGAGTATGGGTTTTATCCCTGGTCAGGGAACTAAGCTCTTCTAAGCTGCATGATGGGGCCAAACAAAAAATTAGGGTTGCCAAATTTAGCAAATAAAAATACAAGAAGCCCAGTTAAATTTGAGTTTCCAATAGACAAGAAATAACTTTCAAGTGAAGCAAGTCCAAAATACTGCATGAGACAAACTTAGAATGAAATTTTATTTGCTTATTTGAGATTTCAATAACGGGCCAGCTGGGTTTTATCTAGTTACCCTAATTAAAATATAACATAAGCCATAGCCTTTTCACACAGAGCTTTACCATTTTGAAAACCATCATCTCTCCATATGCAGCCCACAGCCCATGTTTCCCATCTCACAGAATGTTAACCCAGAAGCGAACTCCCCTAGATGACCCACTGGTGGCTCCAGGGTCTGAACGTGGGTCCGCCTGACTCCCAACACCAGGGTCCTCTGCTCGAGAGGTGGGCGCAAGGCTGATGGTGAGGGCTCTGCTTCTCCCCTTGTTTCTGCAAGAGAAGCGGAGAAGGAAACCTTCAGTCCTCATAAAGCTCCCCGCAGGGGCTCCAAGGCCTGGCTGCTGAGGGTGCCGGCCAACCAGAACAGTGAGTTCCCATTAGAATGTTCTTTTCTGGGAGGAGATAACAGGATAATAGGTACCTTACTTGCTTCCTGTAAAATGATGACTGACAAAGAGTCACTGGAGGTTAGAGTAATTGAGAACGAGTTAAGCCAATACCTGTGTTCCCTAGAGATCAATTTTTATTTTGAGGAGAGGAGAGAGAGGATAAGCAAGATGTAAAATAAAATTCAGCATTCCTTCTCCCACCTCAGTAAGCGCGGGGGCTTTGGTCTCTGTGAGCACGAGGAGAGATGCGAGGATGTGCTTCTGAAATCAAGGTTTGTGATTTAGGATCAAATGCTATCTTGGCACTGAATTCCTCTGCTGTTCTGGAAGAGAAAGTGGATTCATAAATGATGTTGTAAAGATGTATCATATTCTTGAGCAGGATACACAGTCAAAAATGAAACTGGCCATTTGGGGAACTGAAGTCATGCTTTTCTCCATCCTGATGGTCATCATAACACATTATTCTTGCTGGCATGGTTGGGCCAGTGGGGCATGCCTCCTGTAATGCAATAGTCTCACTCTGGTGTTTTCTATGATATTGACACAAATAGTAGTCATTGAGCAAGCATCAGACTGCATCTGAGTCAGCCAGAGACCATCCTGGAATATATACTCCTGGGCCCCGTTCCTGAAGATTCGGATTCAGCAGGACTGGCTTGGGGTCCAGGAGTTTAAGATTCTTAACAAGCCATATTGGGAACCCCTGGTAGAGGAGAAATATCAAGACACTCTATCTCCTAATTTAAACGTTTGCATTGGACAAGGTTTGGATGCAAGTGGCCTTCGTTTTCTATACATAGATCCTGTTTTTGACAGTGGACCTGTTCATGATAAGGAAATTTTTTGAAATGCCAAATCATGCTACTAATACTTAGGGCAAATAACTTTAAAGAAGTCTTGTGGCAAAATTTTTGTACAACATTTGTCATCTAAAGACTTGCCCCTAAAGACAAGTGTGATGGAGTAGAGAGAGCTGTGTCTGGGAGCACCATAGATGGTGGGGTTTGAATTGCAGCCTGCAGCTGGAGGAACTCAGGACCTTTGCTTAACTGTCTGGGTCTCAGGCTTGAGGGGGGGTGGGGGTGGCAGAGAAGTTAGGAGTGGGGGTTGGGAGTGGAGGGAGCCAGCAGAGGAAGTAAAGGATATGGTGAATGCTGACCTCAAAGGCTCCTTCCATCTTCTTCATTCTCTTATCTCTCAGGATTTGTTGTTGTTGTTGCTGTTTAGTGGCTAGGTCTTGTGCAGCTCTTTGCAATCCCCTGGACTGCAACCTGCAGGCTCCTCTATCCATGGGATTTCCCCGGCAAGAATACTGGTGAGGATGCCATGCCCTCCTCCAGGGGATCTTCCTGACCCAGGGATCGAACCTGTAGCTCCTGCATTGCAGGTGGATTCTTTACCATTAAGCCACCAGGGAAGACCTTTTTTCCTTATTATAGTTATGTAATTTTTCTTAGTGCTTTAGTTTTCATTAAATAGTCTATTACCGTACTTTGGGCCACATAGCCACACCCCCCCCCCCCCACTTCCTGCTTCAATCTTCCCACTTCAGTCCCACTTCCCAATCTATATTAATGATTAGGCATCTTGGTGGACTCTGGCTGCTCCCAGCTGCCGGCTGAAAGGGCTGGGTCTCCTCCCTGTCCATGTCTACCTTTTGCTGCGGATGCATGTCCTTTTTGTGGATGTTTTTCATGAACTTCTCCTGATAATCGGTTTTATTGAATGATTCTCAAGAGAGTTCCCCTTCTCTGTCATTCCTGGGAATGCGTCTGAAAACGCTGGAAAAATATTCTTACCCCAAAGTTGCATTGAGATCTTTAATTAACACAAAATGAGAAGTTCATATGCCAGACCTTAACTGAGAATGTGGTATTTAAGCCTCTAGAATTTCAGGGTGACCTTAGTCTACAAAATAGATTCTCTTGCCTGTAGCCATTGATTTAAAAATTTTTTTTCCCTTCTGAACAGACATTTGCTCCTCTCCTTCATCTCCAGTGTCACAGGACTTCAGTGCCCATGTGGGGTTTGGGAGGTGGTCACAGATGCCTGTTCAGATTGATCTCAAATCACCAGCCCTTCCTTCGTGCTGCCTGTCCAGACTCCTGTCCAGCAGCGTGGACTGCCCTCCATGGTGTCTCCTGGTCCTTTGGACTTTCTTTAGCTGAGGCCCCCACGTGATAACCCAATTCTTCTCAAATGTCACCAGAGGGAGGACAAATGTCCCCTGTCTCTTGCTCTCCAATTTCTGGCTAGTCGGAGTCATGGGCTGGGTCCACAGGTCTTTCTTATTGGATTATATCCATGACTTTTAGCCTGGTCAGACATACAAGCCTGAAGGGTTCTGGAGTTCCCAGGAATTGATCAACAGCATGTTCAGGAAAAATATTAAGCTTGGATAGAAAGCACATCTTAAAAAGTAGTTCTTTCTGATCTCTGATTATTATTGTTGTTGTAACACATAGTGATGTACTTACTGACTGCCTCAGAATACCTTACCAGTCTGGGTGTCAGCTGGACCACAGTCAAGTCAGAAGTAGGGTGGGGCTGAGATGCAGGGAGCTGAGAATTAATCTCAATGTCATTCCAGACACTTATGATACCATTGGAATTTGATGATCCATGTTCTTTCGACCACCTCTGGTCCCGAATTTCCGGCTCAGTGTAAAGAATCTGCCTGCAATGCAGGAGGCACAGGTTCGATCCCTCAGTCAGGAAGACTCCCTGGAGAAGGAAATGGCAGACCACTCCAGTACTCTTGCCTGGAAAATCCCACGAACTGAGGAGCCTGGCAGGCTACAGTCCATGGGGTCACAAAGAGCCGGACATAACTGAGCAACTAAACAAAAATTGTGGTCATAAAATGTGTTCTGTTTGCTCAGAAACTACACAAGCACACTTTAGCCATCATTGGATCCAAGGTCGAGGTTATAACAATGAAAATCACTGCAGTGTTTTCTGCTGAAAGGGAAATGGCCAACTGTGATGGTGAGGCTGCCCTCTGCTCCTGACTTCACCATCAAGCAGAAGCCAATACAGAGTTTAAAGTGTGCAGTCAAGTGGCTGGATTTCAATCCATTTCAAAGGTCCATGAAAGAATGCATTTGTCCTTAAGATTTTCCCCAAAGACCTAGAAAAAGTTTGCCAATTGCAGAAGCAATGGGTTTAGCTACCACTCTAGCAACCTCTTTGCGAATGTGGCTCGTGGCTGAGGAGACACCAGAAGCACCCAGATGTTAGGACACTTGCTCACAGAGTAAGTAGACAAGAGGCATCTTCAGAGTCACCCAGGTGCCTCCAAATTCTGCACCCACTTGTCTACTGCTGCTACGTGCCTTAGCCTGCAGACAAAATCAGTTGCCTTAGATTAGGTTAGGTTCTCAGCTCACTGCCAGGGGGCCGTGGGATGTGGGAATGATCTTTCCACATCAGGTGCACAGACAGATAGGTGTGAATTCTCTCTCCCCACAAAAGAACCACAGCCATAAATATTTAGGTACAGTGGCTTACTGTACTTTAGTTCATGCAATTTCAATTCTGTGCCTTTTAGAGGGAGAGCGAGAGCACATCCCTGCTTCCTTCCTGAGCGGAGATTTGCCATGCAGGGGGTGACTCTGACGTTTCCTCCTGATCCCCGTTCTTATGTGCAGCACTTTCTGCCTCTCCCGCGGAGGCGTCTCATCACGCTGAGTGTGATTCTACAATTTAAAGATATTCATGTAACATTGCTTCTAAACGCAAGCCAGCTCAGTACCCAACTTAGCTGGAGAAACTTATTATTCAGCTTAGTCAAAGAAATGGATTTCTTCCAGCCTTGGAGAAGAACCTGGCAAAGCTGAACTTTGGGAGACAGGACGGTGGCATCCGACAGGTGAATCCCCAGTGGATTTTCCAAGGGCATTTTTGGTTCCAGGTGATCACAGCCTCACACAGCCTTTTAGAACTTGACCCTGGGTAAATTCATTTCTGGGGAAGCTTTTGTTTTTGTTTTTGTTTTTTGCTTTTCACAAGCTTGTACTCTCAGGTTAAAGGTTGGATATCTCCTTTCAGACTCCAAACACACTCTCAGAGTGGGTAAAGTAGACACTATGGCTCCTGTTCTTCAGATACAGAAATGGTGTTTGGATTTATCTGCTCAATGGCACACAGATCATGGTTCACAGGTGGGCTCAGTCCCAGGTCTGCAAGTTCTTAACCTTTCACTCTCTCCACTTCGGGATATTCCTCTCAGATACTGAGTCTTAGGTTCTTCTGTGGACCAAGAGGAAAATGATGATTTTCAAAGCCAACTAGACTACTCCTTTTTCTATACTCACTCTTACCTCTGAACTGACTAATGTTAGTAATAATCATAATATCTGTATTTTGGACACTTATGGTCCAGGTGATGGGCTGAGCACTTCACATACTTTATCTCATTTGATTTTCAGAGAAACGTTTTGGTTAGCTACTATTAGTATGTCTGCTTTACAGATGAGGAAACCGAGGCTTAGAGAAGTCAGTGGTCTATAGGCACTGTGGCAGGGACAGTCACTAGGTATATTTATTTCTAGGGCTGCAGAACAAAGTACCCCAAACTGGGTGGTTCAAACAACATAAATGTATTCCCTCACAGTTCTGGAGACTTGCAGTCTGATATCAAACTGTTGGCAGGACCATGTTCTCTCTGAAGGCTCTAGGAAGATCTGTCCTTGCTATTCCCAGCCCGTCAGAGTTATCGGCAATTCTTGGTGTCCCGTGACTTGTGGCAGAACTCCAGTGTCGCCTCTGCCATCATGTGACTGACTCTGCTCTATCTCTTTGCCTTTTTGTATAAGGGCACCCATCACATTGGATTAAGGGCCCATCTTACTCCAGGATGATGTCATTTTCATAGACCTAAGTATACCTGCAAGCATCCAGTTTCCAAGTAAAACCACTTCTGAAGTTTCGGAAAGGATATGAATTTTAGGAGGACACTGTTTAACCCAGGGCACTCTCCAATCTGGTTTCTCTTCCCAGACACACATTAAAACCATACTCCTGGTTTCCTTTGCAGTTAGGTTGGGGCCATATCCCTGTTCTGGCCAATGGCATGCGGCCAGGAAGGTACTCATCACTTCCAGGCTTGGCCATAAAACACCTGGGCCATCCTCCACGCTCTCCCTTCACTTAGCCTTCAGTGTATCCATGAGTGACCGAGAAGGCCCTGGAAGACGGTGCCATATGCATATGTTAAATCGTAGGTTTAAGTTCTGACATGTGTACACCTGTCAACCTATCTCTGCCATCAAAATAATGAACATTCCCCTCCTCTTCTCCCTGCAACCCCAGCAATCATTTATCTGCTTCCTGTCATTACAGATTAGCTTGCATTTTAGAATTTTATTAGAAGGAAATTACACAAGCATGCACTCTTTTCTGGCTGGTTCCTCTCATAATTATTTTGAGATCCATCCTATAGAGCATACCAGTAGCACATTCATGTGTAATATTCCATTGCATGAGTACATCATACATCAAACATCATTCATTCACCTACTGCTGGACATTTGGCTTGCACCCAATTTGAGGCTATTACAAACAAAGCCACTATGAACATTCATAAACAGTTTTTTTGTGTGAAGGTATGCTTTTTTTGTCTCGGGTAGTTTTATCATCATAACTTTCATTTCTCTCATAACCAGCTATCTTTTCTTTTTAAAATGTGCTGCATTCTCACGGCTTCTGCACAGACTGGGTAGGATGGGGTTAAGACTGTTACACCCCGATTTGAGATGACTGTAGCCAGTGGGTCCTGCTGTAAGCCAGGCTTTAACTTGGCCTCTGATGTTGATGTGAGTATACAGAATACAATAGCTAGATTAGTAAAAACAATTGTCTAGGGACCATCGTTTATGAAAAACAATTGGAAGGAGGAAGGAAAACTTTTCTTCCTTTATCTTGTCTTAATCATGTCTTTTCTCTGCCATGAGATTAGCACACGATGTGGTACCTAGGAGCTATCTATAGGCTAAATACATTTTTTTAGGATGGTTATTTTCTGTTCCCAAAGTAAATGACACAAAACCAACATGAATATGAGCTAGGACAGGCGTTATTAATGGTGTTTACTTTTCATTAGGAGGCCAGAACAAGTCCCTAATTGCTAGCAGATTCTAGGAAATGCCTTATTTGTAAACAGCAGTTCACACAAAAAAAGTCATTAACAGTGTAAACAGGCAATTTAGAGCGAGCAGTTGCAATTATAAAATGTATTTAATGGTTTAAGGAATATTGGTGATATTTTGCAAAGGCTGGTGTCTCTACAACATTTGAACAGCTGAGCTGGGCCCACCAGACTCCACCCTCCTAAGTTCCCAGGACTGTTCAGTGGGTTTTATCATGTTCTTTAAAAATGGTAACCTTCTGATTATAAAGTTAGCTCATCCTCTATTATAGAAAACTCATCAAAAAAAAAAAAAAAAAAAGGAAAGAAGAACAGAGTAGAAATTTCCCATTGCCCTATTTTTAGAGATAATTGCTATTTTAGTATAGTTCTTTCTTTTTATTCAAATAGTTTATAGCTTGATATGACCATGTGTCCTGGCAAAGAGTCACCATTTAGTAAAACTAAATGGCTGTCAGTTTGTTCAGTCACTCAGTTGTGTCCATCTCTTTTGCGACCCCATGGACTGTAGCCCGCCAGGCTTCTATGTCCATGGGATTTTCCAGGCAAGAACACTGGAGTGGGTTGCCATTTCCTTCCTCAGGAGGATCTTCCCAACCCAGGCATCAAACTCACATCTCTTGCATTGGCAGGTGGATTCCATACCACTGAGCCACCAGGGAAGCCCCTTAGTAAAATCAGCTTAATGAAAAAGAATACATTTGGGTAGTTGCTATTTAGTAATAAGTCAGCTAGATTCATTCATACAAGTTATTTATTTATGAGAGGGATTGAAAACCCCACTACATTTGGCTGAATTCCACCTTCACATCCCTCCTCTCCTACCGCTCTCCACTTCTGCTTCCCTCTCAGGCTAAACCCTATGCCTACCAACCAGTGACTGACTCACTCAATGGTCAGATCCCTTAACACAAGCCCATGACCCCAGCTTATTGGATTGGTGAGAATGGTAATGTCTGTCATTTAACGACTCCACTAATGAGGAAGCAAATATATGGAAGCCTTTATCAGGAGGTGATTAGCATGCCCATGCTCCAGAGGAACAACCCTATCTTGATCCTAGTCTTCTTGGAGAAGCTCAGTTGGTTATTCACTCAAGTAGTTCAGTTCAGTTCCGTCTCTCAGTCATGTCTGACTCTTTGTGACCCCGTGAGCTGTAGCACGCCAGGCCTCCCTGTCCATCACCAACTCCCAGAGTTTACTCAAACTCATGTCCATTGAGTCAGTGATGCCATCCAACCTTCTCATCCTCTGTCGTCCCCTTCTCCTCCTGCCCTCAGTCAAGTAGTAACTCCTGCTAATTAATTCACCACCCTAGGACTCACTTCCGATTTGCATGACAATTTCCACTCCTTGCTGTGTGTGGCTCCTGACTCTCCTGGTCAGTGGGTGGGACTGAGCCAGTTGCTAGCAGGCTGACATTTCACCAGCCATAACTGTCCTTGCCATGACATCACCGACAACTGATTTAGACCTTGCATTCACCATGGAAACAGGATCACACACCACCTCTGTATTTCCATTACCTTTTGTTGGTTTTCTAAAAGTAGATATTTTCCATGCCACTATTTTCTCAGCTTACCAATTACACTTTAGAATTTTTGTCTGCGGTGTGCTTCTCCAGGCTTTGGAAAATAAATTCATGAAAAAATGCTATGAATTCCAAATTGTAGGAAATGGAAATTGGCTTGGGCACTCACTGATTTTAAAATGTGAAATCTAAGTGAGTTTTTTTGAGGCAGTGTGTAGAAAAAAGTTAATTAAAACCATATTGTATCTTTTTATGTACCAAAATCAGTTCCGGTACAGAATGTAATTTTGCCTTTAATCCACTGGTATGAGTCAGGAGAGGCTGGATAATGTGCAATAACAAATGACCCCAAATCTTAGTGGCTTTAACACCACACAGGTTCATTTCTCTGTCTGTCCATTATGGGTCATCAAAGGGCTCTGTTCCATGTAGTCATTCAGGGATCCAAGGTAACCAAGGTGCCATCACCAGGAATGTGTGGTTGCCATAGCAGCAGGGACAGACAGACGATTGTCTACTGGCTCTTCTAGGCTTCAGCCCAAAAGTGACACATTTGGCTAGAACTGGTCACCCAACCCTTCCCAACTGCAAGGGTGGCTGGCAATTCTGGAGAAGCTGATGGAATATTGGTTGAGCAGTACTGCTTCTGCCAAGACTGATGCCAGCAGTTAATTCTTTGGTCCATTTCTTTTTAAAGAGAGTTGATAATTCACTTTTTCTTCTTTGCATCCCCAATGTAGCCTAGTGTATCAGAATATCTATATCAAATCTCCATTCAGAGGTTGAGCTCCATGAGGATAGAACTGTGACTTCTCTTTGTATCCCAGTGTCTATTGGACTGTGAGCCATACAATAGGTGTATGATCAATGGTTATTGATCGAGTATGTAAATAACCTCCTACTTTGGCATTCCAATCCCCTATGATGAAAAGCGTGTCTTTTTTTTTGGTATTAGTTCTAGAAGTTCTTGTAGGTCTTTGTAGACTTTGACCACCTGATGTGAAGAGCCGACTCACTGGAAAAGACCCTGATGCTGGGAAAGATTGAAGGCAGAGGAGGAGGGGGTGGCCGAGGATGAGATGGCTAGAGAGCATCACTAACTCAATGGACATGAATCTGAGCAAACTCCAGCAGACAGTGAAGGACAGGGAAGCCTGGTGTGCTGCAGTCCATGGGGCCACAGAGAGCTGGATTGAGCTCAGTGACTGAACAACAGCAATGACAACAAAGTAAGTAACTGAGTAAATAGTTACTCACACTCACACTGATGATGCCATGATATGGTCATAAATTATTACAGGATGCACAGTGTCAGAGGAGGAAGAGTCCTTTTGTCTAGAGCATCTGATGCCTTGTTTGACAATAGGACACTGAACCTGGGACACTTGTCAGTTGCAGGGCCAGTGAGGCTCTCTGTGGGGTTTTCTTGAAAGGCATAGTTATAGGTTGGGCCAAGTCTCTGCTTTCATTGGGAAAACGTTAGTGGAGACTGGAACCTCAGCTTTGTCATATGTACCCCTGCCCCCAATTGTTCGCTTTCATGTCAGGACTCGGGCAGCTTTCTCATTGCTCAAATTCCAAAACTTGACCCTGTTCTCAGCCTTCTTCGGGATTTAACACTCACTTCCTGAGGCAGCAAAGTATACTGGAAAGGACTTGGACTTCAAATGAGGGAGTCTGAAGTTTAAATTCTGACCTCTTTGAAATAATTTCTGCGTGGCCTTGAGACAGTTACATATGCCCTGGGTCTCAGTGTTCCCACATAAGAATTGGGGGTGATGGTGCCTGTCTCGTGGGGTTGCCTTGATGACTGTATGAGACAAAGTCTGTAGAAGGTTCAACAAGTGGATAAAAAATGTCACATCTCTTGACATGAGCCATTGACCCAAGCTCATCAGGATGGAGGGAGTTGGGGGATCAGCCCTCTCATTGCTCAACCACCCGAGGAAGCAAAGAGACCAAAGTTTCCTCCTCCTCCCGAGATGAGAAAGGATGTGGAGAGCTCAGCATAGAGTGGGTGCTCAGTTCACAGATACGGGTAATAATTATGATAGAAACTTGCTTTGTATCTTTTTCTAGCAGCTTCCTGTTCCTGGTCTACAGCCCCTCAATAAAGGAGGGGTGAATTTGCCCAGAGTGCTTTATCGACATTACATGCCTGCTTTCTTCTCATGGTGGTGGGGATGGGATCTTCCATTTAAAACACCAGAGAGCAAACTTCTTCCCTCAGACACATTTTCCGCACTCTCAGGGGAGGGAGGGAGAGAGCCAGTTAAGTTTACCAGCCATGTGAATGCACCCAAGCAGATATCACACACCTCGTCTGGGTTGCTGGCTGGACGTGAGCTGGAAATGGTTTGGAAATTTAATTGTCTGCAGGCCGTGTGTTGAGAACGATTAGGTAATCAGGGTTGTGTAGTATTGGTAGTTCGGTTTACTATCTAAGTATAATGATGGTCTTTACTGGGTGCAAAATGCACCTCAAGGCGTTACAGCGAAGAGGCTGTGTACCACTGGGAGGCGAGGACTGGGTGGGGGCTCCTGGAAGCAGGGCGTCTGCAGTAACCCCACACTCAGGCTGCTCTCAGAGCACGTCGGTTTCCCAGCAAATGGTGAAGACTCTGTTCTAGCTACTCTTTAACAAGCCATCAGTTCAGTCGCTTAGTCGCGTCCGATTCTTTACAAACCCATGGACTGCAGCACACCAGGCCTCCCTGTCCATCACCAACTCCCGGAGTTTACTCAAACTGCCATCCAACCCTCTCATCCTCTGTCGTCCCCTTCTCCTCCTGTCCTCAATCTTTCCAAACATCAGGGTCTTTTCAAATGAGTCAGCTCTTTGTATCAGGTGGCCAAAATATTAGAGTTTCGGCTTCAACGACAGTCCTTCCAATGAGTATTCAGGACTGATTCCCTTTAGGATAGACTGGTTGGATCTCCTTGCCGTCCAAGAGACTCTCCAGAGTTTTCTCCAACACCGCAGTTCAAGAGCATCAATTCTTCGGCGCTCAGCTTTCTTTATAGTCCAACTGTTACATTCATACATGACCACTGGAAAAACCATAGCCTTGACTAGACAAGCCATGGAATCAGGTATTCACTGAATAATGAGTTCTTGTCTATAGGACACTGAGCAAGGCATAGAAGAGCAGCCATAGGAAGAGCTAGCAGAAGACATGGGAGGGCTAGAATGATGCCCAGACACTGCATAATGTGCTCTTCCTCTCTTCTCTCGGTGGATACACACTGTAAGGGAGAGGGCAGTAAACCCATTTTACAGTTGAGGAGACTGAGGTTTTAAGAGGTTAAGTAGCACATCACCGTAATTACCACCCCTAGTGACAGTCATACTGGACAACACAGACCCAGATCAGGGGTCTTCAAACTGCAGCTCAGGGGCCAAATCTGGCCCACTGTTTGTATTGCTCACAAGGTAAGAATAGTTTTTTTTTTTTTTAATGTTTTATAATGGTTGTATCAGTACCTGATTTTCCCTTTAGGCTCAGAAAGCCTTAAGTATTTATTATCTGGCCCTTTAAAATAACATTTGCCACGCCCTGATGGAGATAAAGGTGTAGTGGACATTGGGGCATGCTGCCCAGAGGCCTCCTTTCCAGCTGCTGAGAGGGTTGGCTGCCCACAGCTCATTGCCGAAGCTGAGAAATGTGCTTGGGCTGTGAGTCCCAAGGTTCTGCCCTCCAGTAATTGATCAATGAGTGGGTGCAAAGGCTCAAATTCCGACAACTCTGCTCCACAGGCAGAGTAGAGGGCCATCTACTCTACAGGGTCATCCCAGCTCCACAGCTGTCCTGGGGCTGGCTGAGACCTGTGTTATGATGAGACAATCCCTAGCTTTGGCCACTCCTGGCCACTGTCAGCACTGACTACCCTCCCCAGGCATCTCCTGCCCTCAAAGCTCCTTTTAGTATCACATTTCCCAGGAGATCATCCCAGGTCTTCCTCCCTGCTGGGTGAGCACCAGGGAGCTAGGTGGGCATTGGAGGCCATCCTGGCTGAGCGGAGCTTGGCTGTGAGGGAGCCTCAGGGTCCTCCCAGAGATGGAGGTGGAGCCAGGTGACTCGTCAGAGGCCCCCTGTGCTCCACCGCCCCCCACACTGCCCCTTCCAATGAATCCAAGTCAGGGTTGCCTCCACCTGTCAGTCCTAAACTCTGGCCACATGGCAACTCCTGCACGTCTCCGAAGGCCTCATCTTGTCTTCTAATTTTTGTACATCACGATCCCCTGGGATACCTTCTCCGCTCTACTCACCTACTCTGGAAAACAGTCATACAAGTCTGGCTCCTTCAATTTAACATGACATTGTCAAGGTTCTTCTATGGTATAGCATGTGTCAAGGCTTCATCCTTTGCACAGTCAAATAATATTCCACTTGGATGGAGCTACCACATTTTCTTTATTCACTTATCGACTGAGAGATATTGGAGCTGTTTTTACCTTTTGACTATTGCGAAGACTGCTGCTGTGAACAGTCTTTAGATGTTTTGCAAAATCACAAAAATCATAAAAATCACAGACAGAGACAAGCCTGGGGCCAGGTGCCCTGGACATGCCCACTGTCCTGGCAGCCTCTACCCACAACCTGGCAGGGTAGAAAGGGTTCTCTGCTTCTGCTCTGACAGGTGTTAAGTGGTAATGCTCAGGGAGAGAGTCTCCATAGGCCTCTCTCAAACCCCTCTCTTAAAAGCCCACCCTGAGGTTGCTTAAGAAATTAGTAAGTAATTGAAGCAATAACTTTCAAGACCAAAATATATATTTTCCTCCTCTGTAGAGCACAGTGCCCATAACTCCTGTGATGCTTTTAGCTGTTCTGGGAATAAGCCGACACCTCCTCTCCTCCCCTGGTGCTGCATGAAGCATGGAATGGGGAAAGGTATGCTCCGAAGGGAATCATAAACGGAAAAGAAATAAATACTCTTTTTAAATCCTCAAAAATATTTAACCCCAGAAGATGCAACAAAAACCAGCAGCCCCTGACCCCGGAGAGCTGGAGCTCTCATCTTCTCTGTACTTCCAGAGGTTGGTTTGGTTCTGCAGCCATCCACGCGTTGGAATGAAAGCCCGTTCGGTCAGAATCGTCCACAGGTTCTCATTTAAATTCTAGTTGCGTGCAGGAGCATTGTTTCTCCCGGAAATGTCAGCTCTCTTAATTCTTTTCCCTTTTAAACAGATCCAAATGATCTCCTCCGATTGAAGTAAAAAGAGCGTAAATATTTTAGCATTTTATAAAACAAGAGACATAAGAGGCTGCCTCCACGGTCATTTGAATAACAGCAAGTATTTCCTGACCATTCTAATCAATTAGCCTTCCAGAATGGTCCTACTCCAACTCCATCGCAACATCACTGTCTCCCATTTCTGTCACTTTGGACGCAGGAAATTCACTCACGAAGGGACAGGAGATTTCTCTCACCTTGCACACGATAAATTGAGGGGGACGGCATGGCAGATGGCTTGGGTCAGTCCTCAACACGTCAAAGGATGGTGTGTGTGCGTGCATCCTCAGTTGTGTCCAACTCTGTGTGACCCCAGGAGCCACCAGGCTCCTGTGTCCATGGAGTTTTTCAGGCAAGAATACTGGAGTGGGTTGCCGTCTCCTACTCCAGGGGATCTTCCCGAGATCACACCTGTGTCTCTTGTGTCTCCAGCATTAGCAGACGGATTCTTTTACCATGGCGCTACCACTGAAATCAGGATTAAGAAGCAAGAACAGGTTGCTGTCTTACTATGGTGCAGAATGGACATTCACAAATGAGAATTTCCATGGCCCAAGCAGGTTGTCTAGCTAGATGTCTACTTTGCAGAGCGCAGATTTCACATAGCATTTAAAAAAAGAAAAAAAAAATGATTTCTTGCCAGGGCTCCCTCTACTAAAGGCCATTTGGAAGAACTTGGAAAGCTTAACGATGCCCTGAAAGGTTGCAGAGGAGGAAAAGTATTGGCATCAGCATGTGTTAGGACAGGAGACTTCAGAAGCTGCTTGTCTCTGTCCAGAAAATTCCACCTGACACAAGACCAGCCTCCAGGGTTGAAACTTGGATAATCTGTCTGGTACCGGGAGATTTGAAAGCACGGCCTGTGTCTTTGGGCTGTGAGCTGGTAGAAATCTTTAGTTTTTGCTTTGGCCTCCTGCAGAGGAAGAGAAGAGGACGACGGAGGACGAGATGGTTGGATGGCATCACTGACTCCATGGACATGAGTTTGAGCAAGCTCTGGGAGACGGTGAAGGACAGGGAAGCCTGGCCTGCTGCAGTCCATGGGGTCACAAAGAGCTGGACACGACTGAGCCGCTGAACAACAACCGGCAGATGAAGGGGGCTCTGGGGCCTCTGGCCCGTTGTTTGGTGTCTGGATGAGCCTGAGGCAGGGGATGGAAAGGGAATCTCAGTCGTCGGACCTGGAGGATGCGTATGTGGAGAGCGGGAGGTGCGAGGAGAGGAAGTGTTTCCTGCCTGGTCATCCAAAGGAGGCCAGGACCCAGAGTGCACTCGGAAGTCCCCCTCACGCTGAGAGACGCTTCCTCACAGGCCGGAGATGACAAACGCGGCGACAGAGCCGTAAATATCCCGAGAGGGGAGAAGATAGACAGGGGGAAGTCATTAGCAGTGACAAAGAGTCTGGGTAGTTGAGCATCACTCGCCTAAAATGATTGCGAAGGTTAAGGCTGCGGGAGCGTGAGGGGAGAGGAAGGTGGGATGGGGGCGGGGCGATGTCTGCTTCCTGCCGGCAGAGCTTCCTGAGGGCTCCTCTGCGCCCCGCCCACCTCCCGCGGCCCCGCCCACCTCCCGCGGCCCCGCCCGGAATTCTATGGCCCCGCCCCCTTGAGCAGGTTCCAGTTAGAACCGCCCAGAAACTCTGTACCCTTCAGATCAAGCTTAGCACAGATTTCGCAAAGAGTTACACCTCTGCCTTTCAGAACAGACAGTGACAGTTGGGAAAATCCTAACATTTTCCTGAGAAAGAGTCTCAACCATCTTTATCGCTGTGCAGCACTCCATTTTTAAATATACTTTCCCTGGCGAACCATAGCAAATAATCTCACTATGGCCAACAGCTCTGCATGCTCTCGCTTCTCTTCCTTGTTGTACTTGATATGTCATAAAAATAAGAAAAAGAAGGAAATTTTCTATTCATCACTTAGAAATTTCTAAGACTAGAGATTAGAAATTGCCCTGCTGTCTCCTTGGGGAAAAAAAAATTAAGATAACTTAGGGTGATGCTTATGGTACGGAAACATGAAAGTATCAACTGGTATGTTTTTGAAAATTGAAAATAAAATTATGGAGAAAATGCTTTATTTGATTCTCTGTTTATGGGAAATTCATTTTATTTGACTTTTTTATTTGTAATATCAACTACGGAGCAGAGCGCAGTTGCCAAGGTGTTCCCTCCTGGTTCCATTCTTCTAAATTATTAATGCCGGGCTGTTGATATATTGTCAGCCTTGTACATACATTCTATGAAAATGAGTTTTACAGTAGGTTGGGATTTATAACAAAGCTTGACATATGCAGCTAATTCACCTACACAGTCCTGTCAGTTTTAGGTTCATAAATAATTGATACCTGGGGCTTGAAGTTCAGCTACTGTTAGTACTTCAGCTGTTAAATTTCAGCAGCATAATGGATGAATATTTGTTTATAATTTCTGTCCATGGTCCCAACGTCAGCTCCCTGGCTTCATTTGCATAGGTAGATGGAGAGGGTGCAGGGTAATGAGTGCATGAAGATGACGAATTGTTTGCCGGCATGCCGGTGCGGTTCTGTAAATGTTTGATTAGTTCTGAATGGATTACCGTTAGATTATCTGGTTCAGAGGTTAACGTGAGCAGTTCTTTGCTCCGAGAGCTTTGGTGATCCCTTGCTGACAGATTTTAAAATTCATACCACGAGATCAGAGCCTTGCAAAAGCAAGGGGGTGTTCTCGGCAACAGATGTTTCGTAATTAAGCATACGGTTTCCCTGTTTTGGAGAGCTGGAGGAATTTCAAATGGGCATGATTCATTCAGTTGGAGGAAACTCGAGCTCTAAGAAAATATTCTTACTCTCCCCACTCCCACCCCCCCAAGTTACTCCGCTTCCCAAGAAAAGGAATTAAATGAACGAAGAGCACAGAGGTATCTGAGGAGGAGGAAAGGGTCCCATGCCAGTGAAGGGCAGCTGCCTGTGATCCACCTCCTTCAGAAACCATGAGCTTGATGTGCAAACCACACCAAGGAATCCAGAGACCAGCAGGTCACGATGGCCAGTCATCTCATCGTCGCCCCGGAATTTAATGTGATCTGGAGCCCTGGGGTGGCAGGTGGCTTTAGGAATCCCAAATGAATGACATCCATGCAGCGTAGGGTGGCAGGAAAGTATAAGGCTCACACACATACCACCTCAGAAGTGTGTGTGTGTGTGTGTGTGTGTGTGTGTGTGTGAAGAGCCAAATGCCGGCCATGCATTTGGTCCTGTGATCCTGGTTGACCAGTTTCCAGGAGAATGGGCTGGTGCCTCCACCAGGTCTGGCGCAGCCCAGCTTGGATGAACCCTTTTGTCAACTTGCACCCGGGTCCTGTTTTGAGGCTGTGCAAGCTACCTGCCCCCACCCTTGCTTGGCCCTTCCTTCTCCCACCAACCATGCCCCCCACCCAAACCCATGCCCCCTGTCCACCTTCCGTGATCTCCTCTGCCCCTACTCCCAGCAGAGGCTCAGAAAATGGAGGCAACAGGGCCTTAATGAAAAGATTTAAGGCTCGCAGCTAAACAGAACTGAGTTCCAGCGCGCTCTTCAACTATATTTTTCCAGCCCCGCATCCAGTTCCTCAGCTTGTCTGGCAATCATGTTAGTGATTATATGGGTAATGAAACACGTGCTCTTTTTGTCTGAGCCTCTGATTAATCTGCCTTCTCTTTAGCCTTGATTTATGGCGCTCAACTCTGGAGGTGAACGCTGGTCCATCAGTTCCGTAGCTTATTACAGACGCAGGGGCTGCTAAATGCCTCGGAGGCTTGAATTGTTTCTTGACAGCCAGGCTTCTTGCTACATTCCCTCCAATCTGTTTTGGTTCCTGGTGTGACCTTTCATACAGTAAAATACATTAGTTGAATAGCACAGTCTCATTAAAAGAGTGAATTAACCGAAGAGTCTTTTTAGCTAAATGACAGCAGAGGACTGAGTGCTAATAGCCAGGAGCAGTTGGAAACTTAACTCATGAATCAGCCCTGTTAATACTGCCTCATGCCTGAAGCACCGAGGGTCCCACGCTCTCTGCCGGCTCTCGTAAGAAGAAAAGCTCATTACTTTCCTCCTGATGGGAGAGAAAGAGTGAGCGAGCAATAATAAAGCTTGAATTTTTCAATACTGTTAAAAATGGGGCTGACAGATTGCCGACAATAGGGACAACGGGCCCAGGCAAGGCGTCCGGAGTCGCTGAATTAGCAATACCATCCATATATCATACGATCTAATTAAATCAACCCGGAGAATGAAATTAGTTTTCTGTGAGTGAAATGGCCTCTGAAAGAGCTCTATTAAATGAACTGGAGAGCATTAATTAAATAATTCACAGTGAGGGATTTTGCATTTATACAAAAATTGTGGGCTTAATTGTCCATGCTGTATTACAGATCTGGCCTTATGTTAACAATGTGTCGAAAGCACACTTATTGGGGCATATCAGGAGCAGTTTAACACAAACGCAGCTTGGGAAGTTTTATGGGTTGGGCCAAGGAACCCATGAAAAAGCACCCGGGGTCACCTAGGCTTCTCAAGTCACCTGAAAAGGTGTTTTTGTGCCCAGCCAATTTCACTCCTTCAGACTTTGAAGTGGTTCTATCATGAGTCATGATGCTGATCGGAGCAGCTCTTAGCTGCCTGGGGTGGTATTCTCTTGGGGTGTCAGAGGGCTCCTCCTCAGTTAACCCCTGGTGTCGTGGTTAATCTGGAAGCTTGGCACATTTTGCTCTCTGTAGATATTCATCTGGGTGAACCCGTTTCCCTTTTGTCCCCCCAAATGTATTAGTCAGTTACATAGTCAAAGCTATGGTTTTTCCAGTAGTCACATATGGATGTAAGAGTTCGACTATAAAGAAAGTTGAGCACCAAAGAATTGATGCTCTTGAATTGTGGTGTTGGAGAAGACTCTTGAGAGTCCCTTGGACTTCAGGGAGATCCAACCAGTCCATCCTAAAGGAAATATTCATTGGAAGGACTGATGCTAAGGCTGAAGCTACAATACTTTGGCCACCTGACGTGAAGAACTGACTCATTGGAAAAGATCCTGATGCTGGGAAAGATTAAAGGCCGGAGGAGAAGGGGACGACAGAAGATGAGATGGTTGGATGGCATCACTGACTTGATGGACATGAGTTTGACCAAGCTGCCAGAGTTGGTGATGGACAGAAAAGTCTGGCAGGCTGCAGACCATGGGGTCACAAAGTCCATGGGGACACGACTGAGCAACTGAACTGAGCTGATGGACTCTCTCATGGAAACCCAAGCATTCTGGGTGCACTGACGGAAAAAGTGAGTTTAGATACAATACTTTAGAGAAATTAGATACCAGCCTGCTTAGAATTGTGGCTCTCGAGGTTGAAAGAAGCCCTAAAAGTAATTTAGTTCAAACCTACCCCGTCCCATGTAATGTCTGAAGTCCCTCTAGAATCTTCCTGCTCAGATACTCATAGAGCCATGGCCCCGAGGAGCTCAATCTCGGTCAGGGCAGGGTGGTGCAGTGGTGGGGTGCCCAGGCTCTGGAGCACGTTCCGGGATTCGAATCCCAGCAGCTTCCCCACTTTCTAGCTGTGCTGGTTGGCCCCGTGAGTGGGTCTCTATGCAGCCGTTTCTCATCTATTGAAATGAAGACAAGGGGCCTCCTTAGGAGGATTAACTGAGCTGATCTGTGGCAGCACTAAGTGTCTGGCTCACAAAGGTTAGAGAACGTTATTGTGCTGTTGTTATTCAGCTTCTCCTTTCACCCCCTTACATCAATAGTTTTGCATCAATTATAGCTTGATCTTTAAAAATATAATTTAAAAAATTATCCTGATATTTACTGTCTCTTCTCATTGATTAGAGAATTTGGTGACTTGAAAAAGTCCTTTTTTTTTTTTTTGCTTTATCTTTAAGGCTTTTTATAGTTTTAAACATTTCCCTACTTTGGAGCCAGTTTTCTCTGTATGTACACATACATTTTTTAGGGTGTGTCGTAGGTGTGGGAAATTGTGGTGAATGAGACAAAGTCTCTGAATCCAAGGAGTTTGCATTCTGTTTTTCTTTTCTTTTAAATTATTGTTTACTTATTTTTGGCTGTGCTGGCTCTTCACTGTGGTGCATGGGCTTCTCATTGCAGGGCTTCTCTTGCTGCAGCAGGACGGCCCTAGTAGTCGAGGTGCAGGCGCTTAGTTGCTCCACTGCATGTGGGATCTTAGTTCCCAGACCAGGGTTCAAACCTGTGTCCCCTGCATCGGCAGGCAGATTCTCAACCTCTGGATCACCAGGGAAGGCCCCTGTTTTTCTTTTGAACAGTATTCAATGTGTTACACACCTTGAACATCCTTAAAGTGGTACAAATTAGAAACAAAAGGAAAGAGAATTCTTGTAGAATGTCTTTAGTGGAAAAACCTAAAAGTGGATATTGAAATATCAGAAATAATAAGATCATCGTGCAGACAACTCAGCCATCTTTAGAATACACTCCCTCTGATGTTTTTTATCTGGGTCTTTTTACTGTTAGACATCATGTTAACTCCCCATAACAGGTGGTCTTGGGGCTGTTTCAAGTTATCAAGCCAGTCTGATACACAACCAGGAACATCCTGAAGTACATGCATCAACAAAGCAAATTGGTGGCCTGTTGTTGTTCTTAATTATAAATCATTTTGTTTTTTATTTTACAAAGATTGCTTTAGCAATCCAACTAGGTCTCCTGAGACTTCATCATATTTATAAACACTTCATCCTATTTATTTTGTCACATGCTTTTATCAGGTTGCTTTAGAGACACAAAAATAATCATCACCTTGTATTTCATTAAAATAAAAAGTTGAGATTTTCCATAGGGCAGAATCTTGGTGGTTAGATACTTCAGTTCAGGAGCTTGCCATGTTCAGGGGTCTTATGATCCTAAAGGAAGCAAAATAGAATCTTAACCTCAGGCCAGCAGCCTTTCCCTTGAAAAGGAAGAGTTTATTAGCCCACAGGACAAAGAAAAACAAAAAAGCAATCAATCAAAAGGAAATACAGAGAGAAGGGAAGAAGAGGGCTTGGCCATCGCGGAAACTAGAAGGAAACAGAGTGTGAAAAGCTTCAGAGCGTCTGCAGAGACAGTATGCCTCGAAGAGGCAGAAGAGAGAGACTGCAAAGAAGCACGTGGTGAGTAGCAATATCGATTTCCTTTAATGTTATGCCAGACATTCAAATAAAGATTAGAGCTGCTTTTGGTTGTTGGATATGACAATGCTGAGATTGGGGGAGCATGGATATATGTGTGTGTATGGCTGAGCCCTTTCACTGTCCGCCTGAAACTATCACACCATTCTTAATCGGCTATATACGCCAATATAAAATAAAAAGTTTTACAAAATACACATGTCTGGCATCCCAACGTATATATAAAATGCAAGTATATAATGCTCTATAACCCAAATACATGTCAGAGGTCCAAGTGGTCCAATAAAGTCATATATACTTTATTATATAAGTTAAGTGGGAGGTCAGACATACTTATTTTCTTTAACTTTTATATATATTGGAGTATAGCTGATTAAAAAATGTTGTGATAGTTTCAGGTGGGCAGCACAGGGGCTTAGCAATACGCACACAGGCATCTGTTCTCCCCAACCACCACCGCCCTCAAGCCCTGCCCAGTTGCATCCAGTCTGCCACAGAACACTGAGCTACACGGCGTTGTGCTATACAGTAGGTCCTTGTTGGTTATCCATTTTAAATGCAGTAGTGTGTTTCCCTGGTGGCTCAGACGGTAAAGAATCTAACTGCAATGTGGGAGATTTGGGTTCGATCCCTGGGTTGGGAAGATCCCCTGGAGAAAGGACAGGCTACCCACGCCACTATTCTGGCCTGGAGAATTCCACGGACAGAGGATCCCGGTGAGCTACAGTCCATGGGGTTACAAAGAGTCAGACACGACTGAGAGACTAACACACACACAGCTATACCTACGGATTCACACACCCACCGGGTGGCTTTTGAACACTTACCATTTGCCACAGTGTCCTTGGTGCTACAGAGGGTGCAAAGATGATTCAGACAGTAATACTGCCCCCAGGAGCTGAAGCCTTACCCAGCGGGTGCTGAATAAATGTTTGTAAAATCATGAATGAATGCCTGTTGAATAAGGGCATTAAAACATGTTGATTAATTCTAGTAAGGGAATAATAATAATACCAATTATTCACTGGGTGTTCATTGGAAGGACTGATGTTGAAGCTGAAACTCCAATACTTTAGCCACCTGATGCAAAGAGTTGACTCATTTGAAAAGACCCTGATGCTGGGAAAGATTGAAGGCAGGAGGAGAGGGGCTGACAGAGGATGAGATGGTTGGATGGCATCACCGACTCAATGGACATGGGTTTGGGTGAACTCCGGCAGTTGGTGATGGACAGGGAGGCCTGGCGTGCTGTGGTTCATGGGGTCGCAAGGAGTCAGACACGACTGAGCAACTGAACCAAATCGAACTGAACTGAATAATACCAATAACTAATGCTTAGTGAACACTCACTATCAACCAGACATGCTCTTTCATGTATTTATTCTTTAACATGTGTGCCGTAAGTGGAGTGTAAGATGCTGTGGGAGTTCAGAGGAGAAGATGACTTTTCTCTTCGGGAAGACAGAAAACTCCCTTAAGAGGTCAGGGAAAACAGTCTGACAGATAAGGAAGGGGAGAGGCTCGAATAAGACCATCTATATGGCTGCCTCCGGTGAGCCTGGGATTGGCCACAGGGCCCGAGGGAAGGGCAGGTTCAGACGTCATACGTGTGCTGAGAAAGTGGGGGACAGGACTGGAGCGGCCAGAGAAGGGTGTGTAGGAGGCAGACGGGCGACAAGGGAGGCTGACGGCCTCCATGGGCAGAGGCCAGTCGGATGGAGAGCAAGGAGGCCAGACTGACCTGAGCAGAGATTCTCAAGAGTTCGTGGTGGGACGGGGCTGAGGAGAAGGAAGGGTGGAGGGAAAACCCAGCGAGACAGCGTGAGTACCCGGGCCCCCAGGCGAAGGTGGGTATCACCATGGTGTGACAGGAAGCTGCACCTTCCACTTCCCAGGTGAGGGCCTGGGGGGATGTCTTTCAGGAAGAGCACAGTTGTGGCTGTGCCCAAGGTGGACCCGAGGTGCAAGGCTGCTCAGAGGTGGTCACAGGCAACCAGGTAAGAGGCCAAAATGCACCAGGTGTCGGTGACCTGGAGACAGCAGTGACTGTCAAATGCCCTCCCGACCCTCCCAACCGTCCTTGCCCTGATCAATAGCAGCATTTTAGTCAGGAGATGAGGCAGGGCCTCGGAAAACCACGGCGCTCAGATCCAATCTCGAGCTTCAGGGCTTCAGCTGGTGGCCTTGCAATGGAAGAGTGGGAAGAAATATGTATTTCTCTTTCTTTCGGCATCGACCGTTTCTGTGAGTCATGGGCTTTGAGTCTCCTCTTTTCCCTGGAGGAGGAAGGAAGGGGTGTGTAGAGCTGGGCATTCAAGCCTTGACAGCTCTGGGTAATGGTTCTGTCCTCGAAGTCAGTGCAGACCAGAGGTCTGGGCCAGGTCTGGGCCGCAAGGGCCAGGCTCTGATGCAGGAGAGGGATGGGGGCGGGGGTACTGAAGAGGATGCTCTTATCATCTGGGCTTGTAGGGTCCCCCACCCCAGGGACAGGCCTTTAATGAGGGACCAGTTTCCTGCAGGAAGCAAGCAAGAAGAACAGGGCCAGAATGCTATGGCCCATTTGGCTTCCTGGCTCTAAGACCTCTTCGTACAGGCTTGGGTGGGAATTCTGGCTTTCTTTGTGGGGTGGGTGACCTGGAGGTAAGGGGCCACCACGGGGGATGAGCAGGGCATTCAGGAGCATGCTGGGCACCCCGAGCATGCGTGGATCACCCCCTGGCACCCAGCTTGGAACCTATCCTTGAGTTGTCACGCTCAACACTGTGAAATGTGAAACCCAAACGACTCCATTGTAGGATAGCACCGCCATT
The DNA here is from genome assembly GCF_963930625.1 of Muntiacus reevesi. NCBI lineage: Eukaryota > Metazoa > Chordata > Mammalia > Artiodactyla > Cervidae > Muntiacus > Muntiacus reevesi. The sequence continues at coordinate 164,571,521 of NC_089250.1, forward strand.
TTGAGTAAAACTCCCTCCAGCGGAGAGAAAGAAACTCAACGAGCCAATCAAGGGAGGACAGGAAAGTCCCTCACCACCACCCCTCCCCTTACTCTAACCCACCAATCAGTAGCTAACAAGACATCCTTAGTTGAAGAATTAACCAATCCCCTTAAGCTTCCCTTCCCGCTTCCCCTGCTATACAGTATAAAAAAGATTCGCCGCTTTCACTCGGGGCTCCTTCACCGTTGTGTGAAGAGTCCCTGCTCGAGCTTGTAACAACGTTCCTCACTGTTTTTGCATCGATCCGCGGCTCCTGTGGTGTTTGGTGGGATTCCGCGATCCGGTACAACAACACGGAATGGACACCGCGCTTACTGATCAGACAGGAAAGCCTGAATGGGCCCTGTGTCCAGACCATTTTAAGAGAACACATCATTGAAGGGAGTTTGTGGGTGAACCCTTTCAATCTTGCACACCCTGGCCTGGGCCCATCCCAGGAAGCAGCTAGTCACCCTTGAACCTTGGTCCAAGTTATGCTTTCTTAAGAGCAGCAGCCTCGAGACTTCCCTGCCAGTTCAGTGGCTATGTTTCCGTGCTCCCAATACAAGGGCCCTGGGTTTGATCCTGGGTGGGGGAACAGAGTTCCCAGAGGCCTCAACTAAGACCTGGAGCAGCCAAGTAAGTAAATAAATATTTAACAACAACAACAAAAAACAGCAGCAACCTCTCCCTTGTCCAAATCCTCCCCCAACCTAAAAGTAACATTTGTATTTGCTTTTTTGCAAGTGGAGCTCTTGTCATTCAACTTGCATCCCCCCACGAGGCCCTTTGGAGGTAGGACTGGCAAACTATTCAATCTTTTGCTCCATTGCCTTTAATATTAGCCATATTTAGTTTATTCCTAAAGGCCTGTCTCACATGAGGGAATTCTTTCTGTAATCGTGACAGCTGTGTTCAGGATCCCCTCTGAAATGTGTCATCTGCTCCTTCTTAGGTGATCAGTAAAAATCCAGATGTTCTCATTGTTGCTGGGGTCAGGAAAAGGGAGATGTCTCTGGTTCTCCTTCAGACTCTTTCTAAGAAGTCCAGGCTTGTCTTTCGGCATGAACATTGCCTTGGCAGACCCTTGGCCTAAGGATAACTCGATGCAGAAGAACTCCCAGTAGAAGGCTTCGGGGTTCTGGTGGAAGAAATCGAGGGAACCTAGGGATGGGATTTGACAAACTCCCCGTTTTACAGAGATGACAGTGCGCGGCCCAGAGAGGCCTGGAGGGGACGATTTGGACCAGATCATCTGACGGCCGGTGGGCCTGGGTTTGAACGCGGGTCTCTCGTTCAAGGGCGTCTGCGCTGCCTTCCTGGGCCAGTGTTGTGCAGGCATCAGCTTGGTGGCCTCAGTGACAACTGCAAATGGAGCTGCGTGCTCCTGGATCTCAGACCATCACTCAGGGGCTCAGGGGGAAATGGATGGTTCGTGCATTCTTGTAGTGAAGATGTGGCCTCAGGATCTGGCCCCAGGCTAACCAGGCCTCAGGGTCCACTGTTGGGGGCATCCCAGGCGAGAGGGTGTGGTCCCATTGTAAGCCCCCCTGCTGGACTGCTGGGGAGAACTTCAATCTCACTGTCTCCCCTGAGGGTGACCCCAGGTTGGTGCAGCCTCCCCTGAAAAGTAGTCTCCTCCCAGAGTCGGGAGAAGGCCTCTGGCTCTCAGAGGGTCTCCCCACCCTCTGCTGGTGCCTCCTTCCCTTGGAGGCAGGGGACTGGCTTCCCCCTGCCCTCCCTCTCCTTGGGTTTTCTTTTTCTATTTTTTTTTATTGTAAAACTCCAGGGCACAGTCCACTCAGGTTGGCTAAACAGGGGCCAGAGGAACCAAAACAATTTTTCTCTTTAACAAAGCCATTGTTCTGTTGCAAAGTTTTATTTTGAACGTCAGAATTGAAATATCACCTTCTTTTGTAACAAATTCTCATCTTCCCTCAAGCAAACTGTTAGTGTAGGCCACCTAGAGAGAAGGACAGGTACTCAAGGGAAGTTAAAAGAGAAACTACATTAATGTGAATATTTTGCAAAAGGTGTACTTTATTTATTTATTTACTTGCTTAAATAACTTATCTTTGCTATTAAAAATTATTTTAATAAAATTACGGATAAGTAAAAAGAAGACAATCAAAATTTCTGCTACTCTACCATGGACATTCTGGAATATTACATTTCAAGCTTCTCTTAAGCATGTTGTATACAAGTGTCTTTTTCATACGAAATGAGATAATGCTTTGCATACTGATTTACAGCTCACTTTTTGCCCTGAAGGGTTTGGAACCTTAGGAATACCTTGTCCTAGTAAGAAACCTAGTATATTCTTTACCACTCCTGATGGCTACTTAGTTGTTCATATATATTTTTTAATTTGCTATCACTCAGTCTTCCCTGGTGCTCAGATGGTAAAGAATCTGCCTGCAATGTGGGAGACCTGGGTTTGATTTGGGTTGGGAAGATCCTCTGGAGAAGGAAATGGCAACCCGCTCCAGTCTCCTACCTGGAGAATCCCATGGACAGAGGAGCCTGGCTGGCAGCAGTCCATGGGGTCTCAAAGAGTCAGACGCAACTAAACACAAGCACAAGGATCACTTAGTCAATCAGTCCTTTGTTTTTAAACCCACCACATAGCTGAATGCTATCATAGCTACAACATAGGGATTTGGCTGTTTGGAGAAACCAAAATCTCTCTCTTCTCTCCCCTGTATGATTGAATGCTTCTGCTGTACATGGTTAGAACAATGGGTGGAACATCTGGATATCTGAAATTGTCATGTGATTCCCGGGTGTAGCTCTTTCAGAGCAGAGACCCATGAGTGAAGAGGGGCCCCATATGTTGTGGGGAGACTGGGAGTAGAGAGCTACAACAGACAGTCCTGCTCAGAAAAGGGGGCCAGGCGGTCCTGTGAGTGCTCTTGTCCTGTTGATCCCACAGATAAACAGAAATGAATAGGAAGAGCCATCTCTGGGTCCAGGGCATCAATTCAGTAGATTTGTTGTGCCTAACTTGAATTTAACGTGTGAAAGTGAAAGTCAACCTCACATTTACTACAGTGATGTATTCTGAAAAGGTTTTCATTTATATCACCAACAACTTCAGGTTGCTAAATCTGAGGGTCAATCTTCCCCTTGTTTGAACTGAGTGATACTCAAGGCTGATGGGGTTTCCCTGGTGGCTCAGTGGTAAAGAATCTGCCTGCCGATGCAGGAAACGTAAGAGACACAGGTTGCATTCTGGGGTTGGGAAGATCCCCTGGAGGAGGAAATGGCAACCCATGCCAGCATTCTTGCCTGGAAATCCCATGGACAAAGAAGTTTGGCAGGCTGCAGTCCATGGGGTCACAAAGAGTTGGACCCATAGTCAGTGAGTCAATAGTCACCTTTCTTGACAAAAATGATGCAGCAAGAAAAAATGCCAATCACTTATCTATGCAGCAAGAATGGACAGTTACCAATATCTCAAAGTTTCCAGGCTCTGCGGAGTGTCTTAGCATGTCCAGGGTAAGACAGTCACCACAGTGAGTCCCCCGTTTAGTATGATGTATTCTGGGGTCTCTGTGCACAGTATAGGTTTTCTTCATGAAACAGAACTTGAGTCCTGGGGGGTGGCCCAGATCATCCCACACAGCCTCCTGATTCTGAAGGGGAGGCAGCCTGAAGGCCCATGAAGGGCACTAACTTGGTGGAGGTGCCATGGTGCCTTGGTGGGAGAGCAAGAATCAGTCAATCCAGTCACTCAGTTGTGTCTGACTCTTTGTGACCCCATGGACTGCAGCACACCAGGCTTCCCTGTCCATCACCAACTCCCAGAGCTTGCTCAAACTCATGTCCATTGAGTCGGTGATGCCATCCAACCATCTCATCCTCTGTCATCCCCTTCTCCTCCAGCCTTCAATCTTTCCCGGCGTCAGGGTCTTTTCAAATGAGTCAGTTCTTCAAATCAGGTGGCCAAAGTATTGCAGTTTCAGCTTCAGTATCAGTCCTGAATGCTCTCGTACAATGAAAAGGTCCTAGATAAATGCTCATTCTCCATCTGCATCCACTCATGGGGTATCTGCTGAGTGCTGGTTGCTGTGCCAGGAGTGAGGACCACAGAGGAAAACACATGTCCTCTGCTGTGAAGATGCTGAGTCCCACCCTGTTACACTCCCAAAGAGGAATGGCTTTGGTCCAAACCATGTGGATACCAAGCCTCTTGGAAGTTTTCTCTTAGGGGAACGAGCATTAGTAGCATCACTTTCAAGGTCTCAAGGGCCCCTAATTTTTGATAGGGGGTCAGGGTGCAGCTGGCTGGCACAATCCCACCACTGTCAGCAGGAATAGAGTGGGCGGGGGCCACGTTGACCACAGCCTCTGTAAAGTGAATTATGGGCAATTGCCAAGTGGACCAACATCTGCTTCAGCATCTCGAGAAAGCTGAAAATAAAAATCGATACGTGTAAAATTAGGCTGTCGTGTGAACCCAGCACCACAAGTAATTGCAATCTGGGTCCAGGCTTCTGTGAGTGTCCTGAACAGTCCAGAAAGCAGGGACCTTCCCCCACATCAGTGTCTGTATCCTCAGCTCCCTCTCCCAGTGATAGTTTCTGGCTTAGAAAATGATGCTGCTGGCAATCCCTTTAGAATCTATTTTTAAAAAATCATTCTCTCTTCTTGGCTTAGCATACACCCATTTGTGTTCTGCTATTTCAGAGAAAAGCAGCATGTAATAGTTGTGTTGTAGAAATTGGAACAAGAAACTAGCAGATGCAAGTTTAGTGAATATTGAGTTTTAAACTTGTCTTGCTGTGATTTGTGGCCGTGTCATGGCAAATATTTTTCAATGTCACCGCCTTAGCCTGTGCTGTCACTAAGGCAGTCAGCTGGGGAATAGAGGGCCGAACACTATGATCTCAATATTAATGGGAGCTGTTGAAAGTGGCAAAGGTGATAAAGTATTGTTTAGTTATTAGTGCCATACTTTGGCTGCGGGACATTATTATAAAACGCAGTCTGTTTTTGTCAGATTTCAATCATGGCTTCAATAACACGTTTAGAAACTTGGAGTCTAGGAGCCCACAGAAGAATGAATTTTTTTTTTTTTTTCATCTTAAACTAAAGGAGTTTAGATTGCAATCGGAAGAAACAGGGCTTAAAATTTGGATTTTGTTTACTTTATTAATTATTTTTTCCTCCAAATGCTTTGGCGACCTGACACCCTTGTCTGATTTGCAGACAGTCAGGTGGGTTGGACGTGACTTAAAGGAGTTGGGAAGTTAATACCATCTCTTCCTTCACACTTGCGATGTGGAGAGATTCCTGCAGGTTGTGCAAAAGCAGACCTTGTTCAGTGGGCAGAACCACAAATCGCCCTTGTCCACCGCCCCCCACCCCTGCCACCAGTCCAGGAAGAGAGAGTTATGCAAAGTGCATAATACTTTAAAAAATAATATCCTGTTTTGCAAAATTCCATTTCATTCAGGAAATAATAGTTTTCCTCAGCTTGTCCGTGACCCTGGGGAGAAGACGAATGAATGCTTTAGTGGAAGAGGCTGCCCCTGTCATTAGTAGAGCTGGGGTTTAAACTTATAATTAAAATAACCTTTAAAATTCAATTTTTATAGATAAAGGAGATAACTTGATTTGAAACCCTTCAATGCACACATTTTATGTAGCATTCACCCAAATCCAGTGGTACCATGGAAAAACAGGAACATAAAACTGGATGATGAGAGTTTATATAGCTTTTAAATACCAAGCTGTCAGGCTTTGTGCGAGCAGAAATATTGCAATTGGACAAGAGAAAAGAAAAAGAGTTTATATTAGCGTGGAGGGTTTTGGAGTGAATTCAGGCCAAGCAGAATATAATGGAAACCCCTTTAAAAGAAAGACAACAGAAAAATCTCAAGATCTGAGCATAGTCTGACCTCCCTTTCAGAGGCGATCTGCTTGATAAAGCAGACACAACCCCAATAAAATACTGACAATAGAAAAAAGTAAATAGAAATCATATTAAGCAGTGGCGATATTGCCTGAATTGAAACAAAAATTAGGTATAATAGCCTTGCCGGGTTTTAATATGGTCCCCAATCACATCACAATATAAAGCACATCATGATGTTTCTAAATAATGTTTATCGTCCTGAAATCTCCCTGCCTAGTAGACAACTTGCATTATTGGAGGCTTCTGGCTTATTATTTTTTTTTAAGAACTCATAAATATTTAATGTCCAGGATCAAGAAGGGGGCTGGGGGGAGGGGACCGTGTCTCCAGGAAGCGTGATGTTTCCCTGTGTGAGAGGCTCTGACATTGTCTGGGGCTGGGTTTTGGCCCCAGTGGTGAAGCTTCGGGATGAGGTGGTCCATGTCCCATGGAGGACCTGGAACCGAGAGCTGGTGAACCACCTGGTACCAGAGCCTTGGAGATGAGCCCAGATGGCAGGGCAGCCTGATGCAGATGCGCCAACACCTGTCTGCCAGGCCCTGGCAGGACAGGCCTTAGGTGATGTTTTCCCCATGTGTGTCTTGGAGCAAATGGGCCACAGAGAAAATAATAAAAGTCAAAATGGAGTTACGCTGGCCACACGTGCTTAGTTGCTCAGTCATCTCCAACTCTTTGCGACCCCATGGACTGTAGCCCCCCAGGCTCCTCTGTTCATGAGACTTTTTCTGGGCAAAAATACTGGAGTGGGTTGCCATTTCCTCCTCCAGGGGGTCTTCCTGACCCCCTGGTTGGGTCTCTTGTACTGTAGGCAGATTCTTTATCGCCGAGTCATTGGGGAAGCCATATGTGAATGTTATTCTGAATTCCAGAACCTAATAGAAAAATACGGCCAAAGACAAATCACAATGGCACTCAAACTAGCCATTGGTCAACCAACTAGTGTGTTTACTGAAGGTTTAACGAGCCGGGTACCACAATCCTCAAGTGGTGTTGCCTGTAAGATTCTTTAGGGAGTGTTTCCAAACTTTTCTTAGGTTTCAGAAGCACACATTTTCTTTAGGGTTGATGCTGCTGGCATTTAATAAGGGTTTTGGAATCTAGTCTTTTCCAGACTTTGAAGTTCTATCTGAAGTGAGGAAGAGATTCGAAGAAGATAAGACAGGTTTCCTGCTGTGCGGTTTCCTCAAAATTCCTGCACTCAATTAAAAAATATGAATCTTTCCAGTTAGGCTCTGCAGAATTCATTCATTCATTCGTTCACTGACTCATTCTCTCCACAAACACTTACTGAGAGCTTACTACATTCTAGGCACTGTCCTAGGCTCTGGAGATGGAGCAGTGACTACCTCAGGGAGTTTTCTGTCCTCCTAGAGGCTGTGGGTCAGTGCATATTGAAATCCAGGCGCCCTTCAGAAGGAGAGGTGAGAAGCCAAATGCCTTCTTGGATGGAGTGATGGATGCTTTGGGAGTAGAAGCAACTTGACTCACTCAGGATTCACAAGGTTGTTTTGATCAAGGGCGGGCAGCCCCCACACTCACGTGTGTGTCTCTATTCAGATCTCAGTGGCCGTTTATGGAAGGAGAGCAGAAAAAGGGGGCAGCTCCCTTCTGGGGGCCAGCGTGGCGCTCACTCTGCCCTCTGCCCAGCGAGGGGGCTCTGTGGGCATAGCACTGCCGTCCTGGCCTGCAGAGCAACAGGACAGCCCTTCTTGGGATGGGTGATCTTTCAGAGGTACCCCGCCCACTATAGCCCTGAGTCAGGCTGGACCCTGGCATTGAGAAGGGAGACAGACCCCTGCTAGGAGTCCCCTGGGAAAGATGAGCAAACTTAGTTCTGTCCCTCAAAAGGGTTGTTGTGTCTGGGAAGCTGGTGGTTTGCAGAATCATCAGGGCGAGTGGAGGTGAGGCCAGGGTGGGACCCCCGAGTGAGCCCAGGTGCTGGATCAGATCAGACGCAGCACAGAAATCCAGAATGCCAAGGACGCAGGGAGACTCCTGCCTTGGGTCAGCCCCCGGCTGGGAGAGGCCTGGGCCAAGGAGAGGGGGTCCTGGAGAGTTCCCCTTGGCTGGAGGTCAATGATTTTGCTGCTATATCACTCAAGAGTTTTGAGAAGGGATTGGGTTCAGGATCAGAGAGAAAGAGATGCTCCATTGGAAGTGTCTGTGTGTGTGTGTGTGTGTTTGAGTGTGTGTGTGTGAGTGTATGTGTGTGTGTATGTGGGGGTGTGTGTGAGCGTGTGTGAGTGTATATGTGTGTGTTTTTGAGTCTGCGTGAGTATGTGTGAATGAGTATGTGTGTGAGTGTGTATGTGAGCATCTGTGATTTTATTTTCTGGGGAGAAAGCCTTTTTTTCTAGGGGGACAGCCTCCAGCTTTGACCAGATTCTCACATAAAATGGCAAAGATCCTGCTCTGGATGCTGCTTTCTCTATTACCAATGTCTTAATGGAATTGATGCAAAGAGCTGACTCACTGGAAAAGACCCTGATGCTGGGCAAGACTGAGGGCAGGAGGAGAAGGGGACGACAGAGGATGAGATGGTTGGATGGCATCACCGACTCTGTGGACACGAGTCTGAGCGAACTCCGGGAGTTGGTGATGGACAGGAAGGCCTGGCGTGCTGCAGTCCATGGGATCACAAAGAGCCGGAAAAACAACTGAGTGACTGAACAGCAAATGGAACTGGAAATTTCCCTTTGAGTGCTTCAGAGTCTCCACGTGAGACAGATACACTCTCAGCAAGGTTCCCCAGCTTCTCAACACTTCCTCTGACCCCTGAGGCCAAGGACTGGGGAAACAGAGAAAAGGAATTTTTCACCAGGTTCCAGTAAGGGACGCCAGAAAGAACAGCTGTCAGGGTTGGGGTAGGTGATGGCCCCAGATGAGAGCAAAGGCCATGGCCGCTTGTACATGTGTGTGTCTGGGGGCACGCATGTGTGGATTCAGGGTGGGAGGGGCCTGGGTGGGAGAAAGGGGAGATGCTGCCCCAGCCCAGACCAGCCCAGCCCAGAGTGGGTGCTCGCTCCGCCTGGCCATCCCGCCCTGCTCTTCCTCCCCGCGGCCCCAGAGGAGGTGCCCGTGCCCCAGCAGGGAGCCCAAGCTCTGCAGAGACCACCATCCTCAGGGAAAAGGAGAGGCACTTCCCATCTCCCGGGTTCAAGGGCTCCTGAGATCACGGTCCCTGGGAGGCCCCTCGGGGTGAAGCCGGGCCCTCACGGCCAGTTCATGCAGGATGCTGCGGCACCCAAGGAAGCTGGGCTCAGGGGCCTCCTGCCAGCCTCAGCTCACTGTGGCATGGCCTTGAGAAGTGTGTGAGACTCAGTTTTCTCATCTTTAAAGTGGGCCTAAGAAGAATTCCTCCACACCCTTCACTCGTGGTTGCAGTGAAAACTTTTTAAAAAATCTCTGTGTTTATATGTGTATAAACAAGACTCACATTGTAAAGTCCTACAAATGCTGGTGTTTCCTTTGATGAGATGATTAATGATACTAAGAGACGAGATTGCTGGGGTCATGTCCCGGGTCCCGCTGCAGACAGATAAGAGCCGTTGATGGTGACCCCAAGGGTGGCAGAGACCCCTGCCGTGGGAACCTGCCGCCTCGCTTGAGTCTGTCCTTCCTGCTACACTGCCTGGTGCAGCCCTGAGGAAAGTCACGCCGCGCAGAGTCTGTGAGTGCCGCTCTGGGATCCAGAACTCTTTCTAGGAAAAGTCCTCCGAAATGCCAACTGGGACCAAAACCTTGCAGCCTCCCTATGCCCATGTTTCTAGCTCTCGGGCCTGAGCACTTGATCAAAGTGAGTCCCACGGAGAAGGGGCAGGCTGCCTGCTGAGCACTATTGGGAAAGCAGAGCGCTGAACAGGCTGCCTCTTAAGATTCCTCCCTGCCTGGATCTGCAGGGGACAGAACACTGCGCTGGTTTCACGGAGAGGAGAGCTGGTGTTTGGAGGGGAATTCAACGTGCTCAGGGTCTCAGAGCAGCCAAGTGATGGCTCCAGGCTGTGAACCCCATTTCTGCCTCTGGAGCCCCTGCCTTTCTATCTTTACTACCCGATCCCCTCCATCTTCTCTCTCCCTGCCTCCCCAACTTGACGCAGCCCCTGGGGGCTGAATATCCGCAGGGATGGGCTCTGATCTCTGTGCCGACACGATCCCCTGAAGGCAGTGTTAAGGAGGATGCTGAGGAGACGTTAAGGAGATGCTGCATCTAGGTTTGGTTGGAGAGTGTAGTGATCGATTAGCAATGCCTGCCTGGCAGCCGGGGAGGAAGACGTGCATCCTATCGCCAGCCCTCCCATAGTCCTGGGTCACCAACCTCCCAGGTGCTGTTGGAAGCGCTGCAGCGGCAGCAAAGAAACAAGCTAGGCTGGAACCACCCCTGGTGGTTCAGGGGTTAAGACTTTGCCTTCCAATGCCAGAAGTGTGGGTTCAGTCCCTGGTCAGGTAGCTAAGATCCCACATGCCTTGCAGCCAAAAAGCCAAAATACAGAACAGAAGCAACAGTGTAACAAATTCAATAAAGACTAAATAAATAAATAAATAAAGAGAGAGAGAGAAGAAATAGACCAAAAAAAAAAAAAAAAAAAAAAGGGGGACAGACCAGCAGTGGCTCAGGGATGCTCAGCTGTGTGCCCTGCCTTCTCCCGTGTAGATGGAGCCCAGGGGTCTCCTGCAGCCGTGGGAGGAGTTAGGGTGGCACCAGGTCCTGTGGCCAGGTCCCCAGCAGGAGCATCAGCTACTCTGCTCCTTCCTCGGCCAGACTGTCAAGAGGCCCCCAGCTGCTCTTTGGTCCCCCTGTGATCTCAGATGCCCCTAGAGGGGTGCTGGTGGCAAGAGAGCCCCACAGCTGGAACCTCCCCCCGCCTTCTCAGGGCAGGGTTGGCCCGCACGCTGAAAAGGAGTCAGGGATGTGGGGCAAGGACCTGGGAGTGAGGACAGTTGTGGAGGAGGTTATCTCAGGAGGGACAGGTGAACCTCCCCTGACTTCACAGCTCTCTGAACACAGGCCACCTCGGTATGGTTGCCAGGAAGAGACAGGCTACCCGGCAATGTTTGCATTTCAATTAAACAACAAACACTTGTTTGCTGCAAGTCTGTTCCAAAGAGTTTTGTTTGCTAAATCTAAAATGAAAGTGAAAGTTGCTCAGTCATGTCCAAATCTTTACAACCCCATGGACTGTGTTCCATGGAATTCTCCAGGCCAGAATACTGGAGTGGGTAGCCTTTCCCTTCTCCAGGGGATCTTCCCAACCCAGGTATTGAACCCAGGTCTCCCACATTGCAGGTGGATTCTTTACCAGCTGAGCCACAAGGGAAGTCCTGGTAAATCTAAACCTTTACCAAATACACCCCAGGCTCTGAAGCCAGAAGGGTCAAGGGCGTCAGCCTCTCATACTTCATGACAACCGAGAAAGCTTCAATAAGGTGGAAAGAAGAGCAAGGCCTGCCAGATCTGTGATGAGAGACACTGTCAATACAACTCGATGATTATAGACGTGAGCTCAGAAGCTTGACTGCCTGTGTTCAAAGCCCCGCTCTGGTACTTGCTATCAGGGAGGCCTTGGGAGGGTTACTTAATGCTTTGAGCCTCAACTTTTACATCTGTAAAATGGGTATGGTGGGATAGCTCCTAGCTCATAGGGCTTTAGTAGGTTTATTCATGAAGGCAGTGTAGACAGCATACTTGAGTCAAACGTGGTGATGGTGATCATCCAGGTGGCTGCTTCTGTTGTGTAAGTTTTGAATAGGTGTGATGAGGGAGTTTTTCCAGTAGTCATGTATGGATGTGAGAATTGGACTATAAAGAAAGCTGAGTGCCGAAGAATTTATGCTTTTGAACTGTGGTGTTGGGGAAGACTCTTGAGAGTCCCTTGGACTGCAAGGAGATCCAACCAGTCCAGCCCAAAGGAAATTAGTCCTGAATATTCATTGGAAGGACTGATGCTGAAGCTGAAACTCTGATTCTTTGGCCACCTGATGGGAAGAACTGACTCACTGGAAAAAACCCTGATGCTGGGAAAGATTGAAGGCAGGAGGAGAATGGGACGACAGAGGATGAGATGGTTGGATGGCATCACAGACTCTGTGGACATGAGTTCGAGTAAACTTTGGGAGTTGGTGATGGACAGGGAGGCCTGGCGTGCTGCAGTCCATGAGGTCTCAAAGAGTTGGGCATGACTGAGCGACTGAACAGAACTGAACTGATGAAGGAGACTGGGTCCTGACTTTCATTCCAAGCTCTGTCATGAACTTGCAGGGTTTCCTTGGGCTGGTCCCACTCCCTGTATATGGACCAAGTGAGTTGGACTGGGGCAGTCAGTTGCTAACTTAAAAGAAGTGGTTTCTGAGCAGCAGAGTCATTGCTTCAAGTGAGCGTTAAAGAAACTGGTATAGAGACTAAATAAGCATCTGCTGGGGCTGAGCTGCACACGCGCGTGCGCCCGTGTGTGTGTGTGTGTGTGTGTGTGTGTGTGTGTGTTGGAAGCGGGGCTCAGAGCCAGTCCTCTTGGCTCTCCTTTCCCAGCTGGGGTGTGTCTGGAGGAACCTTGAGCCCCTGGATGATGGCTCAGTTCCTGGTGACTGACAACACTCCTCTGCACGCCCGCCTGTCCCTGGAGAGCCTCCTCCGTTGGACCTGAGTAGAGAACGGCGAAGAGAGTCCCTGCCCCAGGGGCCACCCTGGCGGGTGAGGGGCTCGGCGGCTGACACGGAAAATACTCCAAGCTGTGATGTGGTCCAGCAGCAGCCTCCCTCCCCCAGGACCAAGAGCCTGGTGTCTGGTTCTGCCAGGAGGGGGAAGTGTGTGGGGGCCTCCCTGGGCGAGGCCAGAGGGCTGAGGGCTGCTGAGTGGGGAGAGGGGGCCAGAATTGGGTACTGGCTGGAGCCCCTGCGCTTGCAACCACGCGGGGCCAGGTCAGCGAGGGGCACGGGGGTCTTCCCCCTCTAACAGGGGCGCAGGTCGTCTGTTGGCACGCCCCCCGCCCAGTCACCGTCTGCATCTTAGGGAAAGAACAGTGTTTTCTCCTGCCTCCTTCCCTGCCTGCAAATGTGTGTCAGTCACTCAGTTGTGTCTGACTCTTTGCAATCCCATGGACTGTAGCCCGCCAGGCTCCTCTGTCCTTGGGATTCTAGAGGCAAGAATATGGGAGTGGTTAGCCATTCCCTTCTCCAGGGGTTCTTCCTGACCCAAGGTTCAAACCTTGGTCTCCCACATCGCAAGCAGATTCTATACCATCTGAGCCACAAGGGAAGCCCTAGTTAAAAGGCCAGCATAGTTCAAAATGCTTCCCAATCTCCTAACTGCTTTGGGCCTTTCCTTTTTTATCCCTCCTTGGTCCCTGCATCAGGGACTCAGAAGTTTTCTGGGTCAAGTCTACTTTTCCCAGAGGTTGAGCGAGGTTTGTGGTCTGTTGGGGAGGCTCCTTGACCTTTGTGTAGGCCAGGTGGACCCCAGAAAATGAGACCCTGCTAGTGCCAGAGGGCCCGCCCTGGCTTTCTGGTTGACCATGGGCTGTGCTGGGGAAGATGGTGAGGAGGCAGGTGGGCTGCCTGTTATCTGTCTCTTTCATCTCTATGACAGCCATTCATCTGGTGGAGAGGACCCCACGTCATCCACTCATTCAATCCTTTTCTGCACTTAGTACTTAACAAACACCTATTCTCACCCCTTTGCCAGATGGATCTGGGCATTAGTACAATAAGCCCTGCCCTCCGAGCTGCTCAGTCTAGGGAGAGACAGTTGTGTGGACATCAGACAATAATTCCAGTGAAAGGTAGTGAAGGAAGATAGACATGGTGTTGTGAACACAGGAAGCTGAGCCCAGAGACTGTTCAGTCTCAGAAACATCCATGACATCTTTGTCTTTTGTAGACCAAAAGAAGGGAGGACATGGAAGGGGTGAAGATGCCCCGATCTGGAACAAGTTCAATCATTTTAAAATTTCATTGCTGAACCTGACTTAATTCAGGCCTCGTATCTGGCTGCTGCATCGGTTCATCAGAGCACAAAAATACACGACCAAGCAGACAAGCAAATTTCATGTAAAATAAGCTTCGACAGGAAAACGGTTCCTGGTGTTGTGTGTGTGACTCGGTGGGCGGACACACTTCTTGCTGCTGAAGCAAGACTGATTTGTGTGAAGGCTCCTGTCACCAAATCACTCCGAAGCTTGGGAGATAAAATGTCGCTTAGGATAATGTAATTGGCCTTAAGGTACAGGAGTTGAATTATTTTCAGTGATTTATAATCTGGAAATTAAAGACTCACTCATTTTCTAATTTAATTCCATCTTCAATGGAAAAATGTTCACTCTGATCTAAATTGGCGAGTAATGTTGCTAATTCAAATGCAGATGTAATTTCGATCCTGGTAGCAGTTTGCGGTGATTGACGGGTCTCCAAAGAATCATTAAGATCCTTATCTCCCAATCTCACAAATTCCCCGGCAGTTGTGATAATAACTTCGGCTAAGGAGAAAAGGGGAAAAAATAAATTCTCCCCTGTCCTGTCATTTTGGGCCTTTCCTTTTGCTGGACAGAAATTGTGGGTCTCTTTTGAATTTACAGCCTGCAAGAGACAGTACTGAAGCTTCATTCCCAAATGTGGGGGTGGTATAAACACCAAGGTTTGAATTGTTTACCTGTGTGTCTTCCCTCTAAAATATGAATGAAATGGGCCTGGGCTAAGTTATCCCCGGTTCACGGTTAATTATCTGGGATTTTACACCACATTTGGTGCCATTCATTGATAAGTATCAACCACCCAGGGACAGGGGGACAATGATTAGCCATAATCATGCAGCCTGCCCTCTCCCTTCAGCTGTCACATCCCGGGCATATGGTCGTGTGTCTTCATCTAAGTAGACCCCAAGAAGCCGGGATGGAGAAATTATGGGGTCGCTCCTGCTGTGTGAGAAATGGCCGGGTCAGGGGTACAGTCGCTGGCATCATCTGTTTGCTGGGTGAGCAGCGATGTCTGGATGGAGTTGCAGCCTGGGTCCAGGATGCTATCAACCTGCTGGGTGGTGGTTCTGGCTCTCTCTAAGCAGATGGTGAAAGAACTGACTTCTTTGTCCAACAGCTAATTTGACTGAAGTCAAGTCATTCGATTCTGAGAGTTGGTGGTTTCTAACCAGTTTAGACAACAGAATAGACATTTGGGGGCAAGTTGGTATTCTGCATTTCTATGGTGGCTGAAGGCCATGAATGAGGAGTGGGACATGTCAGGGAAATGTGTACTGACCCCACTTGCCAGCTCTTACCACACGTGAGCTGTGCAAGGTTTTATAGCAGAGTTTGTTGATTTATATTTTATATTACGTCTCCAGGGGCACATGGGTCATGGTGGCACAACTTTGGAGAGTGTAGGAAACACAGGAAGAAATAATTATGACTTGGAATAGGAATGAAAGCAGACATTTTCAAAAAATATTTATTGCTATTTCATAATCTGTTTTTAAAGTCTGATTTTGGGAGTCCCTGGTGGTTCAGATGGTAAAGCATCTGCCTGAAATGAGGGAGGCCCGGAATCAATCCCTGGGTCAGCAAGATTCCCTGGAGAAGGAAATGGTAACCCACTCTAGTACTCTTGCCTGGAAAATTCCATGGATGAAGGAGCCTGGTAAGCTACATTCCATGGGGTCTCAAAGAGTCGGACATGACTGAGCGACTTCACTTCAGTTTTGGGCGTATTAAGCTATGAGGGCAAGACGGCTCAGGCTCACACCTGTGCTCCCATCTTGGGTATATAGCTAGACTACATTTCCCAGCCTCCTTTGCTGTTGAATGGAGACTTACAATTGAGTTCTGAGTGTTAGAATGGATTCATGCATCTCTTCCAGGTGAAGAGAACATTTTCTTGTGATCCGTATTCTCTCTCCCCATCTGTAGGATAAATGGAGAAGACAAGATTCTTCTTCCTGCCTCTGAACAGTAGAACCAGAAAGAAATTTTACTTGAACTAGAAAGAAACTCCTATTAGTTTACACCATGGGGATTCTGGGGGTTTGCTTTAGTAACTGACATTGTTGTTGTTGTTCAGTTGCTCAGTTGTGTCAGACTCTTTGCAACCCCATGGACTGCAATAAGCCAGGTGTCCCTGACCATCACTGTTTTCTGAAGTTTGCTCAAACTAATGTCCATTGAGTTGGTGATACCATCCAACCATCTCATCCTCCATCATCCCCTTCCCCTCCTGCCTTCAATCTTTTCCAGCATCAAGGTCTTTTCCAATGAGTCAGTTGTTTGCATCAGGCTGCCAAAGTATTGGAGCTTCAGCTTCAGCATCAGTCCTTCCAATGAATATTCAAAGTTGATCTCCTTTAGGATGGACTGGTTGGATCTCCTTCAGTGCAAGGGATTCTCAAGCGTCTTCTACAGCAACCACAGTTTGAAGGCATCAATTCTTCAGTGCTCTGTCTTTTTTATTGTCCAGTTCTCACATCCCCACATGATTACTAGAAAAACCATAGCTTTGACTATATGAATCTTTGTAGGCAAAATAATGTCTCCACTTTTTAATATGCTGTCTAGGTTTGTCACAACTTTCCTTCCAAGGAGCAAGTGTCTTTTAATTTCATGGCTGCAGTCACCATCTGCAGTGATTTTTGAAGCCCAAGAAAATTAAGTCTGTCACTGTTTCCATTGTTTCCCTGTCTATTTGCCATGAAGTGATGGGGCCGGATGCCATGATCTTAGTTTTGTGAACGTTGAGTTTTAAGTAACTAACATTACTTATCCTAATACAAGCTGCATCACACACACTACTATAAAAATGTTTAATAGATTTGTCAATTCCCTCCGATCCCCCAGTTAATTTTTTTTTTTTAGTTCATTTTTTGTGTATCTCTTATACATTACTACCAATGATCAATCTGATATCTGCATGACCCACAGATGAATAAAGCTGTTTCCATTTCTCCTTTAATTACCATGACACTTTGAGTTAGACTTGTGCCTTGAATATGATGACTAGTAAATTAGAAGCATTTCTGTTTTATAAATATGTAGCATTTTACTAAGATTGCATTTGTGTCCAGAGCCAGGGTCGGTAGATAAGCTTACAATTTCAAGGACATTTTTACTTAAATACGAAGGCTCACTGAGATATGAGGTGTGTCTCTGGCAGTTGTTTTCCTGGTTGTAACTTAGCCAGTGAGCTTCTTGGGTGGCTCAGTGGTAAAGAATCCGCCTGCCAATGCAGGAGACGTAAAAGAGTCATGTGTTCAATCCCTGGGTCAGGAAGATCACCTGGAGGAGGAAATGGCAATCCACTCCAGTACTCTTGCCTGAAAAATCCCACAGACAGAGGAGCCTGGTGGGCTGCAATCCATGGGGTCTCAAGAGTTGGACAGACTCAGCAACTAAACAACAGCGTAGCCAATGCTTAGTCTTTGTGCTGTGCGTAGTTGCTCAGTTGTGTCCGACTCTGCAATCCCACAGACTGTAGCCTGCCAGACACCTCTGTCCATGAAATTCTCTAGGCAAGAATACTGGAGTGGATTGTCATGCCCTCCTCCAGGGGATCTTCGCAACCCAGGGATCGAACACAGGTCTCCCACATTGCAGGCAGATTCTTTACCATCTGAGCCACCAGGCAAGCCAGCCACCTTTTGAATAATGGACAGACAGTGGGCTGGAGATCACATGCCTTTCCCCATTCCCACACCTTCAGTGGACTCCTTTCCAAACCTCTCCACACATAACTATTTGACACATTATTCTCTGTTGTGTTGGGAGAATTTCCTTCTGATGGTCTTGCTTATGCTACTTGCTTCCTTGCAGCTGAAGAGATCTCACAGATCATGGTCTGAACTCAGAAATTAGATTTCTTTTCTGCTTTTTAATGGAGGCATCAAGGGTGTTCATGGAGTTGAATGCCCCCACCTACCTCTGACCTCACTGTTCATCTCAACCCCCTGTACCCCTTGGCCCCAGCCTCCAGCAATTCTCAATCCCTTAGGACTCATCGGATGAGTTAAGCCCAGTCCCCACCTCCGTGCTTTGTATACCTTACTTTTTCTGTCTGGGACACTGTACCAGGCAGTCTCCTCAGTCTCTTCAGAGTAGAAATCCAGTTCATCTTGGAAGCCTCAGCTCAAGTATCAGTTGACCTTCTCTGCTTCGATCCCCTCATGGGAGAACTGGTCTCTTTTGCTGAACTGCTTTCTCATAGCACCTGGAACTTTGGATCATTCTAGTTCGTTTACTCATCTGTCTCTCTCTACCTTGTCCTCTGGGATAGGATGGTGATGTTAATGTCATTGCTATATAATTCATATCTTATCATTATTATTGCTACCAATTGCATTGCAGAAATATCCATGGTATTATACCTCATTCATGCCCTACATGGATATTTAGCTTCCTGGATCCAGACTAATTTCTGTCTTCAAACTTAGGCATTGAGAGTACTTTTCATTCTAATGCCAGACGATTGGCTTGTCATCTTCTAAGGGTCTTACTCTGATGGGAAGGGATAGATGGTGATGATGCTTGAGTTTGTGGCTGCCTGTAACTAACTATATATACAGCTGCTCACATGTCGGTATTTGGATGGCTCCCATAAACCACCTGGGCCACTTGATGCCAACAAGAACCTAACTGAGCTATCATTCTGGATGCACTTAATTCCTTTAAGGCACTCACCTAAATAATAACCTATGATCCAGAGTCCTGCAGGCTAATGACATGACATGTACATAAGTATTTCCTTCTATATGTTTTTAGATTTTTTCCTTTCATCAAGAGCCCTCTTGTTCCCGCATCACTAGAGTCCAGAGAGTTACATCCTCACCTGTTCTTGGGCAGGCATCTCAGCGCCTGAGTGTCCTCTGACACCACCCTCTTCTAGACCATATGCCCAGTCTTTTCCATCTTTCCTGATGCAGTTATCCTCTAGAAGAAGTTGGGTTGTGTCCCAACTTTGGGACCAATTCATTCAGCTATTCTTTTTAAATCAATATCAGGCAGAAGAAGAGACGCAGAAGTACAGAACAGACTTTTGAACTCTGTGGGAGAAGGGGAGGGTGGGATGTTTAGAAAGAACAGCATGTATATTATATGTGGTGAAACAGACCACCAGCCCAGGTGGGAGGCATGAGTCAAGTGCTCGGGCCTGTTGGGCTGGGAAGATCCAGAGGAATCGGGTGGAGAGGGAGGTGGGATGGGAGACCGGGATGGGGAATTCGTGTAACTCTATGGCTGATTCATATCAATGTATGACAAAACCCACTGAAAAATAAAAAATAAAAAAAATTAAAAAAAATAAAATAAAAAAAATAAAAGGTTAAATAATAAAAAAAAAATAAATCAATATCAATAAACAACTACTAATCACTAAGTGCTGGCTGTAGATCAGGTGCTGTATGAAGGGCCTGGCACACGCTTTTTCATTTGGTCCTCACACCCAATGCTCATGTCCTAGGCACCATTATCTCCATTTGGCCTACCAAGGAGCCAACATAGAAGGTCGAATCCAAGTTCACCTGGTCAGTCAGTGTTGAAGTTTGCATTTAAGCCAGGTATGTACTCTGCTCCCTCCACACTGCCACTGACTTGGGTCCCAGTCTGGACACTCCCTGAGGGCAGCACCAGGGCCTGTGTCTGTACATCCCCCATAGAACTGGCTCATGGGTGGTGCCTAATACTTGTCCCCTGAGAAAAAAATGACCCGAAGTAGAATTACATTCTTAGTGTCCAAAGTTTTAAGTGTGAATGAGGATGAGTGGGGAAGCTGCTATTTTCTTTTAAGCCCTTCTATTCATCAGGGTCCTCCAGAGAAGTGTCTCTGTATCTATCCATCTATCAAGACTTATTTTAATGAATGTGTATGTGTGCTCGGTTGTGTCTGACTCTTTGTGACTCCATGGACTGTAGCCCAGAAGACACCTCTGTCTGGGATTTTACATGGGGTTTTACAGGCAAGAAGACTGGAGTGGGGTGCCATTCCCTTCCCCAGTTTTAAAGAATGGGCTCATACAATCATGAAGACCAAAAAGCCCAAAATCTGCAAGGTAGGTCAGCAGGCTGGAGACCCAGGACAAGCCAGTGTGGCAGTTCAAGTCTGAAGGCCACTTGCTGGCAGAATTCTTGGGGGTGGGGGAGGTTAGTCACTGTTCTACTCAGGTCTTCAGCTGATTAGATGAGGCCCACCCACCTCATGGAGGGCAATCTGCTTTACAGAGTCCGTTGATTTAATCTCATCCAAAAGCACCTTCACAGAACCATCCAGAATAATGTCCCACATGTCTGGGCACTGAGGCCCAGCCAAGATGATATATCATTAACCATCAGAGCCCCCTGGCTCTGTTGTGAGGACCACAGACAAGGAGACCTTTGTTCATTCACATCGTACAGTGTAATCATCAAGAATGGCTTCTGGATCCTGCATTTGAACCCCAGTTCCTCCATTTCTTACCATGAGACCTCAGGGAAGTAGATTAACCTCAACTATTCACAGGAAATAATAATCACTGGGAAGAATAACCCTGGCCTGATAGGGAGATTAAATGGCAACATGTGTGGGGAAGTGCTTTGAGAGCCTTAAAGTGAAGTATAAAGTGGTAAAGTAATGTATAAAGCAAGCAATCTGTGCTTATGACCCCTTTCTTCTTGGAGTCTATCAGGGTGACACTTCCAGCCTGGCCTTTCCCATAGTGCAGTTGTCATGGATACCAAGGAAGCATTCTTTTAATGGGTGGATATTGGGCACACTGGGCCATGCTGTCAAAGCAAGCAGATCACGGCAGTCAGGAGTGGCCTGGCATCTGGCTAGGTGAAGTGAGGTGGGGTGGAAGTAACTCTGTCTCAGAAACAATCCTTCAGGCATTGTTATTTAGGGGCACATGAGTTGACCTGCCACGGAGACTCTAGCTGGTGATTCACACTATTTTTTTTTTTTTTTTTTTCCGTTAATGTCCTTGGCTGGAGTTTCTGAGCACTTGGTATGCATTAACTCATCCCACCTATGAAGTCAGTAACAGTCTTCCCATTTCACAGCTGGGGCCTGGGCTACAGGGAGGTTGAATAATCTGCCAAGGCCACACACTGGTAAGTGGCAGGGCAGCCAACACAAGAACCTGTGTCCCTAAGAGCTGTTCTGTGTCTGCTTCCAGGGGCTGGCTTGTGGCTGGGGGCCATCACAGGTGACCAGAATACAAAGGGGTTTGATGACCTATTGTGTAAGTTTTCACTGTGGAGTGGTCCCCAGACTCCCCCGTGCAGCCCCCGGCAGGCCCGTCTCTGCCCAGGACCGCACTTTCCCCATCTCGACAGTAGGCATGCTCTCTGTGCAGCAGGGCGGGTCTGCTCCATGGGATGGCAGTCTGACAGTTGTCTGCATGTGATAAAATGAATGTCTTCTCTGCCTTAATCTCTGCTCACCCCACTGCCCCGCCCTTCCAGGAAGCACTGTGCAGCCAGGTATGGCAGGTTTGCTGGGCTGGGTGCTTACGTAGGACCCCACGTGGGTTCCCCATCCACCCTGGCTATCCATGGATATGGCAGCATGAGGCCTATTTCAGCATCCAGCGAGCCACTTGGAAAACACGGACCCTCCTGCAGGAAGGGACTGGGGGGGTTGGGAGAAAGGACGGCAGAGGATTCCCGTCTTGGAGTTACTGTCCTGAGGGCGGTGGTGGAAGGGTTGGTGTGAGTACAGTGCTGCTCCAGGGGCCAAGGTCAGTGGACAGAAAGCATGACTGTCCCCGACAGACACCATGCTTGGATGGTTGGCTGGATCACCTAAGATCACAGAGTCAGCCAGGCTCAGAGCTGAGACACTAACCATTCTCAGAGCCCTGTCATTTCTCCCAGACTCTCTCAACGGGGCTGAACAAGGGAAGCCCCTGAGGAAGACCACTGGGAGCCTGGCTTTCACAGACCAGCCCTGCTCTCCCGGGCAGCTGGGCAGGGACCACTGAGTGGGCCTGGCCTCGGGTGTCTCTGCCAGGCTGGACCGCGGAGCTGATGAACTCTGTGTCCATCTTCTATAACTAAGACCTCCCTGGCCAGTTCAGTTCAGTTCAGTCACTCAGTCGTGTCCCACTCTTTGCAACCCCATGGACTATAGCACACCAGACCTCCCTGTCCATCACCAACTCTTGGAGTTTACCCAAACTCATGTCCATTGAGTCGGTGATGCCATCCAACCATCTCATCCTCTGTCATCCCCTTCTCCTCCTGCCCTCAATCTTTCCCAGCATCAAGGTCTTTTCAAATGAGTCAGTTCTTCAAATCAGGTGGCTAAAGTATTGGAGTTTCAGCTTCAGCATCAGTCCTTCCAGTGAATATTCAAGACTGATTTCCTTTAGGATGGACTGGTTGGATCTCCTCGCAGTCCTGGCCACTTAGGAACCCCTTGATCTTTCTAGCAAAATTACCTGGCTGGGGTCTTGTAGGCGCAGAGCTCTGAGGCATTAGTGAGGCATTATCACCATCCACAGAGGAAGCCCCATCGGCAGAGAGCTAATGACCCTAAAGACGAACTTGGGAGATCCACCTCCACAGTAGGTCCCCTCATGAATGAACTCAGCCCCCCCAGAGCCAGGCCCCTTATCAGAGCTTCTCAGGGAGGACCAGCCTCCTTCTAGGGAACGTCTCAGAAGACGGATGAAAGCCAAAAAGGGAGCTAAGCAGGACTGAGCACTGAAATGAGAACATAAAAGTTTTCTAGTTTACTTATTAGTACAATATGTAATTGGATAGAAGGAGCAGGTTTCTAAAATTTGTCTTACCATAATGACTATAATTTTTTAAAGATTGAAAATGAATCTGACTAGAAAATACCATTAAACTACCAAGTTGCTTAAAATTTAAAGGGTAATTCACATATAATGCTTTTATTTAATAGCCCAATTTACAAAACGTCTAAAATTAATGCGGATCTTTTCAGGACAAAATCAGCCGTAACTGCACCAACTAATTTTTGCTCATTTGAACTGAATTATTAATAAGAGAGAAATATACCATATGTTCCCCAAAGAGCTGGATACATTTATTTCAAATAAAAGCACCGTGTTTGGTGGAATATAAGAGGTTTAAATGCTTTCAGAGAAATGGGTTACTTATATACAGATTTAATAGAGTATAAATCAGGCAACGTAATTAAGGACGCAGCTGCTTCGGAACCCAAAGCTGGCAGCCTTGCCTTCTCAAGCTCCTTTATCACCTGCAGTGGCTTTCACCAGCAATCATTCGTTCTCAAAAAATAATACTAGTGAATCAATGATGTTGCAATTTATACTATACTGAAAGAGAATTTTATAGTAGGTTTAGGTTAGCCTTGGTCATATCTACTGACTTCATCTGTTTCTCCTCTAAAAATGATTTAGAGCACCTACTATGTGTCAAGTGGTGAATCTGTGTCTGAGCAAAATAGCCCTGGGCCACTTTTTCTCCTTTCTTCCTTCCCTGCTTCCTCTTTTCCTTCCCTCCCTCCCTCCCATCACTCCTTCCTTCCTTCCTTCTTCCCCTTCCTCCTCCCTCCCTCCTTCCCTCCTTCTCTCCTTCCTTCCTTGCCTCCTCTTTCCTTCCAATTACTCCTCATCCTGCAAACTGAGTACCTGGGATTCAGGTTCGATGTGACTGGCCTCAGCCTACACCATGGAGTGAGCGGGTCACTGTTTCATCATTTGTGCCTGGAGGGGAGAGGTTTTCCCCACCACTGTTGATGAACTGGGAAGCCTTCATCCTGGTCTGGGGACAGATTGGAAGACTCTATTCTCTACAGCTTCTTGCTTTGGGGGACAGATTGCTCCCAGTATTAGTCCAAGCCTTTCACTGCAGACCATCAGGGGAGAGCTCGCAGATGAGTGGGTTGGAGCATCACCAGCCAGAGGGAAGTTCAAGACGATCTTTCGAATGGCCCCAGCTTTACAGCACCTGCTCACACTGCTCTCTGTATTAGGTGACAGCTCTTGAGTTGAATTTATCAGATTGCCAAGACCTTTGGAATGTCTCACCCCCTCTGTGGGCTGTCAGCAGGGAGACAGCTTGAGGTACCACACTTGGTGCCTGCTGGTCTCAGGGGCTCTGCATGGAGACTTCTGCACCCTCATGTCTCAAAGGCCCCGCGTTCTGGGAGCTCCCAGGGTATTTCATTGGTGCTGTCAGTGCCTTAATTTCTGTCTTTGCTCCTGGATTCCCTGTAAGCCCCGGGTGGGACAGGCACTGTAATGTGGACAGGCTCTGGGTGTGGCTGATCAACTATACTATTCCAGTGCCTGTTACAGGGTCCAGCCCCGTGGTAGGTACCCCAAGCTCAGGCACTATGAATAAGCCAGATGAATAAGCAAATGAAAGATGATATTGCTGAATGGCTGACTTCTGATGCACCAGTCCCTTTTCCAACCTCTGGCATGCCTTTGCTGACTTTGGCACTGCCATTGTGGTGAGCAGAGTTTAATTCAGGAGAATTTATCTGTTTCCTTGAAGGCTGGAGTACAGATAGACGCTGGCAGTCATGGGCCCTGAAAATCTGGTGCGTGTGTTTCAGCCACATGCACAGGCAGCCGGTTGCAAACCCCCAAAGCACTTGCGTGTTAAATCGTATCTCAGAGTGAGTTTTTTGTTTTAATGGAAGCAGTTATCCAACCAGCAGGCTTCAAATAGAAATAGCCGCTCTCTCTACATAATGGGCGAGGGATACTTTAATTAATAGCACCTCTTGGCTATTAATGACAGTGGCTTTGGTTTCTGGCCATCTGATGACTACTTGAGCTATTGTTTTGGGGATGCAGGGACATGCAAACCTGCTTGAGTCAGCCTGGACACAATGGGCATCTCAGAGGTGTTGTAATTTGTGGATTTGCGAAGCCTGGCATCTGGGTCTCATTTATATCTCAGAGCAGCGCTCTACCCTGCGGGGTTGGGGGAAATGAAAACCCCTCCATTGTCTCTTTCATTATGGTGCAAACTCAGGGTAGGATTCCCAGCTGCCGACAGAGTTGCAGCGCAGCTTCCCTTTATGGATGGATGCGGCTTTGTTACAACATGGCCATGCCCATAGCAGCAGGCGTGGTCTTCCATGGCCTTCCCGGCCTCCATGGCTGCCGTGTCGACCTGGCTCAGACGGGCCCAGGAAGTCAGTTTTCTAAGACTGGGGGCTGATCCTGCAGCCGATGGGGAGAAGGCCCTCGCCTCTGACCCCAAAGCAGCAGTGACCGGAGGTGGTGGGCCAGGGACAGGGCTGTCTCCCCACCAGGTGGGGTGTTGAGGGCCGAGGGTACAAGGTGAGGGAGACCCTCAAGGGGCTGTCTGTCTGCGGGGAGACAGTGGTGGAAGCACACTCTGGTGACATGGGCTTGCCGTAGGTGCCTAGAGAGGCGGGGTCTGGGTTCTCCTGGCCGAGGCTGTGACTCCAGCCAGCGTCATCCGGATCCAAAGAGGCCAGAGAAGGAAGCATCTCCAGCCCCCAATCCTCCCAGCAGGCTTCCCTCTGCAGGCCCTGCCTTTTGGCTTTGTGAGGGGTGTCCCCCAGGCAAGGCCTCAAAAGGAGTTCCAACCTTCCCGTGTCTGGGCTCCCTGCTACCCTCACCCGCCACACTGCCAGCAGCCATGGATCAGGATGGGGGAGGGGTGTGTGTTTCAAGTGGAGGGGGCGTGGGGGTGGTGGACCCTCTGCATCCTTCCCTCCAGATGGGCCAGGGCCTCTGCCTTGGATTCGGTCTTGCAGCCAGTTGTGTGCTTGCATGCATGCTCAGTGGTGTCTGACTCTTTGAGAGCCCATGGACTGTAGCCCACCCGGCTCCTCTGTCCATGGGATTTTTAGGCAAGAATACTGGAGTGGGTCACCATTTCGTCCTCCAGGGGATCTTCCTGACCCAGGGATCGAACCCAGGTCTCCTGTGTCTCCTGCTCTGTGGGCAGATTCTTTACCTCCTGAGCCAGCAGGGAGGTTCCCTGGGTCCTGCTGCGACCTTGAGAATCTGACCCGGTTATTTGCCCACCCCACCCAATGCACACACTTCTGTAAACTTTCCAGTGCCTTCCTCATGGGGGCGGGTAAATCCAGGAGCGGGGTCTCTCAGGGCCTCTCTGCCTCCCACCCCACTTCACCCCTTCACTCCAGCGCTGGGTCTCCTTTCTCTCTTGTGTTCCCTCAGGCTGTGCCCTCTAGGGGGAATACCTTTGACACCCCTAAGTGCTGGGTCTGCTGGGTCCCAGGCTTCAGCTCTCAGCTTCCCCCTCCATCAGGAGGCCTCAATTTCTCCACCGGCTGTTTCTCCCACGACGAGGTCTGTGCATTTCCCCTCTTTGTATTTAGTTACTCGGCCGTGTCCGACTCTTGTGACCCCAGGGACTGTAGTCTGCCAGCCTCCTCTGTCCAGGGACTCTCCAGCCAAGAATACTGGAGCGGGTTGCTGTTTCCTTGTCCGTCTCCTCCTTAGACACCATCTTTATTTCCCTCCTGAGCCCTGCTCCGGCAAGAGGAGACCCTGGCTTCTTCCCCTTGGGTGCACACATTTGGGATTTGGGAGATGCGGAGAACTAGGGCGTCCTGTTCTTTGCTCTCCGCTCCTAGATCAGGCTGTAGTGACTGCATTTCCCTGCAATACTGGACAAACTGTGAGTCCTATGAGACACTGACCCCTGTTACATTGTACAGAACAAGCGTTCACTGTTAAATGAGCAGATAGGGGAAGACTGTGAGTGTGTACGCGCCCATGTGTGTATGCATACGTGTGTGTGCACGTATGTGTGGGGAACGCCCTCACTCACGGGAGGCTCTTGGTCCTTCCTATGCCCCAGCATGTTGCCTAGAGGACCAGCCCCGGAGGCAGTGTGATTCCTCCACCATCTGCCCTCCTGGACACACACAGGAGGCTGACTTCAGCTCCCACTGAAAGGAGGTAATTAACACTCTCCAGCTCTCTGCCTTCTCATCCAGGTACCTCAACCCCAGGACGGGTCCCTCTGTTTAAATAATTAATTATAATCTAACTGCCTGAAGCAGAAGAGGAAGCCGTGGGCTCCCAAAGGGGCAAGTCCTTTAACCCTCGAACTTTGATCTCGGCCCCAAAGGTCAGCCATCAGCCACTCATCCTGCAGCCAGCCTAGTGCTTAATTACCCAATTAACGCATCGTTTTATAGCCGGGTGGTTTAAGGGACTGTGCAGGAAGAGTGTGGGCCGCGGGGGCCTCAGCCTTCGGTCATGGCCCTGTGGTTCTAATGCACGAATTAAATATCTGTCTCTTCTAAAAGTCAGTGTGTGATTTATTGGAAAATTGGTGGGAACAGCCCTTGGGGGGTTGTGCTCAAAATCTGGTTTAAAAGAGTGGCTGCTGGCTATGACTTTTTGATTTCCTCTATCCTATTGAATGTCATTAGCCCTCTTTCATGTAAAATAAATGTTTGAATCCAGTTTAGAGAGGGCTTATTTATTCATTTTGTTCCCTTCACTGCACACTATCATTATTTCTCTGTTGATTCTCTTCTCTGGAAGAACAGAAACTAAACCTTTTCCTTCAAGGCTCATATTTAGGATTCAGATGATTCGGAGGCTTTCCTGGGTTTGCTGTCTGGACTGCCCCACCACCTCCCCAAATTGGAAGTGGTAGGTTGTACATTTCAGTCCTGGTAAATCATATGTGACTCCAGGATAGGAAGGACTCATTTGTGATTTGTTGCTATTTATTTATTGGGAAGCAGACTTTCCCCGGGATGGCTCTAGTGGTAAAGAACCTACCTGCCAATGCAGAAGGCATGGGTTCGATCTGTGGATTGGGAAGATTCCCTGGAGGAGGCATGGTAACCTACTCCAGTATTCTTGCCTGAGGAGACTGGTGGGCTACAGTCCGTAGGGTCTCAAAGAGTCAGACATATCTAAAGCGACTTAGCATGCAGCCTTTCCCAAAGAAGCAGAGTGTGCAGAAAACCACGATAGAGGGACTCGATCCTCTTTCCAGCTGACATGAAGGAAGCCCCAGCCACACTTTTCAAATCAGGAGGGAAGCATAGGCTTCATCATAAATCATATCCTTATTAAAACATCCTGGTCTCCATCTGGGAGATGTGAAGAGCCTAGATTTTATCTTTTCCTCAGCCACCCAACCCTCCTCTGACCTTTAATTGTTCGGTAGAAAGTACCAGAGAAGGCCATTCATTTACTAGGTTACTGTGGGTGTGGGGAAAGGATCCACTTAAGACAGAGCATAAGAAAGAGAGCTTGCAAAAGGACAGCTAAGAAGAGACTGCCTTATAGGCAGTGAGCTTCCTGACACTGGGGGTAATCAAGTTGATTTCAATTGGAGGAAACAAGTTGGATCAGAGATTCAAGTGGAAGGAAATTTGGATCAGCTGAAATGAGACTTGCACCTACCTTCTGTGCATCTAGGTCCCTAACTCAAATATTTAACATTTATAAACTGCAAAACTTTTGTCAGCTTTGTTTTTCCAAAGGGCCGAATAGCCAAAGTGGATCGAGAGGCCTCCCCTGGCCCAGGCTGCCAGCACCTCAGTGATTATAGTCATGTGTGTTTCACCTTGTCAGGATTAAAGCATTCTCCCATGGTTCATATGCTGCTTTCACGTTCAGTTAGTTTTTATTTTTTTGAAGTCCATTCCAAACTTTACCATGTCTATCTTAGCGTTAGAAAACCTAGGCTCACAGAAGTTAAGTGAGCAGCCTAGGGTCACGGCGCATGCCAGGAGCAAAGCAGGACTCGGGCTCCAGAGTGTGGGCTCTCCCCCTGATCTGTGACTGGCCTGCAGCTGGGATGTTGGAAGTAGGAGATGTTTAGTAAATGCTGAACAAATGAATGAATCATTGTACGTCACCCAGTGAGGAACGCCAAGGGGAATCACTTTGTCTTGGGTCATGGCTGATCTCTGACAGCTTCGCTTCTGTACCAGACAACAGATGGCCAGCTCTTCTAGGGCAGGATGTCAGGTGCCCAGCAGAGGGTGTGCAGACAGTGAGATCCCAGCGCCTCTGCACCTGCCAGCTGGGGTGAAACGTCTGTGGCCTGAGCATGCCCCCAGGAGCCAGACTGCCTGGATTCTGGTGCAGGCACTTCTGTGTACAGCCTGGATGACCTTGGGGAAGTCACCTTACCACATCAAACCCCAGCTGTCTCCTCTGTAACTTGGGCTGGTGCCAGTACCAGTCGCACGAAGCGCTTGAGGAAATTAAGTGATTACTGCACGCAAAGTGCTGGGAATAGACACAAGGAGCCCTATGTGAGTAGAACCACTTCTGTGAGCACCCACCACTGGCTCACCCCCCTACAGCCCTGGAGTATGTTTTCTGGACAAGATAAGCCTCTGTGCTTGGAGCCAGCCATTTGTAACGGTAGTGTGCACCCCAGGCTTATGGAGCTGTCCAAGGTCAAGGAAATGCTGCTTCCAGACATCGGACGATGCCTCGTTTGGGTGAGATGCAGGAGCTGTTTGGCCCTGCACAGAGTGGTCCCTTACAGTGACCTTTGTTCTTGGGTCTGCCTCTCATGTGTATGTGACTTCCTAAGCTGTCTCCTGTGACTTTAGTTTCTCCCCGCAAACTTAGCTCTGGGACTCAGCCTGGAGTTCTCCACCTGGTCCTTTTAAAATCACTTTTCTTGTACTTGGATCAGAAGCCAAGATAACCCAAATGTTAGAAGAGAGAGTAAATTACCAGCAAGTCACCTTTGGGTGAAGGATGAGAAGCTTCCTTGATGAATAAAACATGGTGATTTTTCACTCCCACCCGAATTCTGTCCAAGGCCTTCCATACGCTTCTCCTCTCTCTCCTGCCCTTCTTCAGTTCTTTCCTGTTCAGAAAACACAGGTCATTTGAATTTACATGTCAGAGGACACCCCCTCCTACTTTAAAACCTTCAGTGGCTCCCCATTTCCGCCAAGGATAAAACTCAAGCTCTACCCACAGCCTTCCCATGAGTTGACCCTGCCGATATTTCCAATCTCATTCCCGACTACTCTTTTACTTGCTCAAATACTCTTTGGCCACATCGGGCATCCTTCATTTCCTCAAATGTCATTGGTCTTTCTTGCCCCAGGGCCCTTGCACAGGCTACCTCCTTGGCCCAAAACACTCTTTGCCCTACTGTGAGTATAGCTAATTTCTTTATGTCATTTAGTTGTAAGCTTAAAAGTCACCTCGTCAAAGAGAACTTTCCTGACTATTCCACTGAGGTGAGCCCTCCTAGCTTCTCTTTTTCCTATTGTTGCTTTTTTTTAATTTCTTCTCAGTACCTACCAAATGTGGGGGCTGCTCTTTCCTTTTAAGATGTTAACTTCTCAAGAGAGTGACGAATGTACCTGGTTCCCCACCGCATCTCTGGTGTGCAATGTTTACCAATGATATGCAGTCACAAACTTGTGGAATGAACTTTAGCACACGAATTCTGTGACTTCTCTATATTTTCACTTTATAGGCTGCTTTCTGAATTTTTCTTAACATTAAAGTTGCAAGGCATCATCTCAGTAAGGAGAATGCATTGACTATGAGATTGCCATATGAGCAGGAGGGCTTGGTGTGACAGACACCAGTGATGGCTGGGCCTGTGTCTCCTGGGGCTACTTCTGAGTCTTCTGCAGCAGCAAAGGACAGTTCCCAGCTCATTGAAAGCCTCTCACTTCCATGTCTGCCCTAGTCTCCACACTTCTTGGCCTTTTAAAAGCTATCTTGAGTGCTGGGAGTGTGTGAAGCTCACATTTGGGCAGCCCAGAAGTGCCAGGAATTTTACCTCCTTGGGCAACACCTTCAACCAAGGGAGGCAGGGGTTAGGCATGTAATCACCCAGCTGGGCTGCCTCTTGATAGGATAGCTCAGGGATGTATTGTCTACAGTTCTTCAGCCTTGGCCTGACCTCACTGATGGAAACAGGCAGGGGGACACAGTGCTTCAAGCACCTCCCACAAAAGGCCATCATGTCAACTGGCTCAGTGACCTGCACATGAAGAAAGATGCACACAGCTGAGCATCACAGCTACTTGGGAACTGTGACCTTCTACTGAGCCCCCACTTCATTGCTAGGGTTGCTTCCTACACCTGCAGTTGGTGCCAAAATTTGGCCTCTGAGATGAAGTCCACGGAAACACGCGGTGTCCTGGATTTGTGTCTTCTTGATTTTGAAGCTTTGGACATGACACACATGGGAAGCTTCTGGAATGGTTGGAGACTTGTGTGTGAGGGAGATGGTAGGGCCAACTGGCACTTCACTCTGGAGATAACAGGAAGTTTTTGCAGTTATCAAACAGGGGAGTGACCCCATGCTTTCTTATAGCTGGACTAGGCAGCCCCACTTGCCTGTTTTCAAACGTCCTTGAATTGTCAATTTCATTTGAAATAGTCCTGAGTTACTATTTGAGATCAATAACCTCAGATATGCAGATGACAGCACCCTTATGGAAGAAAGTGAAGAAGAACTAAAGAGCCTCTTGATGAAAGTGAAAGAGGAGAGTGAAAAAGCTGGCTTAAAGCTCAACATTCAGGAAACTAAGATCATGGCATCTGGTCCCAGCACTTCATGGCAAATGGATGGGTAAACAGTGGAAATAGTGGCAGAGTTTATTTTGGGGGGCTCCAAAATCACTGCAGATGGTGACTGTAGCCATCAAATTAAAAGACACTTACTCCTTGGAAGGAAAGTTATGACTAGCCTGCTGCTGTTGCTGCTGCTAAGTCGCTTCAGTTGTGTCCAACTCTGTGCAACCCCATAGATGGCAGCCCACCAGGCTCCCCCATCCCTGGGATTCTCCAGGCAAGAACACTGGAGTGGGTTGCCATTTCCTTCTCCAATGAATGAAAGTGAAAAGTGAAAGTGAAGTTACTCAGTCATGCCCGACTCTTAGCGACCCCATGGACTGCATTCTGCTAGTCTCCTCTGTCCATGGGATTTTCCAGGCAAGAATACTGGAGTGGGTTGCCATTGCCTTCTCTGATGACCAGCCCAGACAGCATATTAATAAGCAAAGACATAACTTTGCCAACAAAGGTCTGTCTAGTCAAGGCTATGGTTTCTTCACTAGTAATGTATGGGTGTGAGAGTTGGACTATAAAGAAAAGGACTATAAAGAAAGCTGAGTGCCAAAGAATTGATGCTTTTGAATTTGGTATTGGAGAAGACTTTTGAAAGTCCCTTGGACTGCAACTGGAATTCCATCACCTCCACTAGCTTTGTTCATAGTGATGCTTGCTTAGGCCCACTTGCTTCACATTCCAGGATGTCTGGCTCTAGGTGAGTTTGAGTGATCACACCATCATGATTATATGGATCGTGAAGCTCTTTTCTGTACAGTTCTTCTGTGTATTCTGTGGTGTTGGAGAAAACTCCTGAGAGTCCCTTGCAAGAAGATCCAACCAGTCCATCCTAAAGGGGTTCAGTCCTGGGTGTTCATTGGAAGGACTGATGTTGAAGCTGAAACTCCGATACTTTGGCCACCTGATGCAAAGAGCTGACTCATTTGAAAAGACCTTGATACTGGGAAAGATTGAAGGCAAAAGGAGAAGGGGATGACAGAGGATGAGATGGCTGGATGGCATCACGGACACAATGGACATGGGTTTGGGTGGACTCCGGGAGTTGGTGATGGACATGAAGGCCTGGTGTGCTGCGATTCATGGGGTCACAAAGAGTTGGACATGACTGAGCGACTGAATTGAAATGAACTGAACTGAACCATTTGAGAACTGCATTCTATACCAGCTGTCTTGAGAATGGTTTGGAAGAGGAGAGAACTAGAGGGAGGAAAGCTGGCTGGAGGACTTACAATAGTGCAATCAGAGACAAGATCCTGCACCAGGGAAGCAGCCATCAGGCTGGACTTCAAAATGTCAGGGAGTTGGAAATGATGGGATTTGCCAAACAACGGAGAATGCAATCAGTTCAGTTCAGTCACTCAGTCGTGTCTGACACTTTGCGACCTCATGAACTGCAGCACACCGGGCCTTCCTGTCGATCACCAACTCCCGGAGTTCACCCAAACCCATGTCCATTGTGTCGGTGATGCCATCCAAACATCTCATCCTCTGTCGTCCCCTTCTCCTGCCTTCAATCTTTCCCAGCATCAGTGTCTTTTCAAATGAGTCAGCTCTTTGCATCAGGTGGCCAAAGTATTGGAGTTTCAGCTTCAACATTAGTCCTTCCAATGAACACCCAGGACTGAACCCCTTTAGGATGGGCTGGTTGAATCTCCTTGCAGTCCGAGGGACTCTCAAGAGTCTACTCCAACACCACAGTTCAAAAGCATAAATTCTTCGGCACTCAGATTTCTTTATAATCCAACTCTCACATCCATACATGACCACTGGAAAAACCATAGCCTTGACTAGACAGACCTTTGTTGGCAAAGTAATGTCTCTGCTTTTTAATATGCTGTCTAGGTTGGTCATAACTTTCCTTCCAAGAAGTAAGCGTCTTTTAATTTCATGGCTACAGTCACCATCTGCAGTGATTTTGGAGCCCCCCAAAATGAAGTCTGCCACTATTTCCATTGTTTCCCCATCCATTTGCCATGAAGTGTTGGAACCAGATGCCATGATCTTAGTTTTCTGAATGTTGAGTTTTAAGCCAACTTTTTCACTCTCCTCTTTCACTTTCATCAAGAGGCTCTTTATTTATTTATTTATCATAAAGAGGAGAATGCAATATTAAAAGGAAACAGGAAGTGTGGAGCCTTCTACCCACAGATTTTTGGCTTGAGTGGTTGGGAAGACACAAGGCCATTCATTGAGGAGAATTCATCCATTCATACGTCTTCCTCCCTATTCATTTGTTCTCTCCACACTCAACCATCTTTGTCCACCCATCTGTAGTCACCCATTCACCCATTTTTCCATCCCCCTACATTAAACCATCCATCCATCCACCCACCCATCTACTCACCATCCCCCAAATCCTTATTGAATGCTTCTGCTTAATGCACTCAATGGAGGTTCAGAGATAGAGGTTCAGAGACAGGAGCTGAATATTGGACCATTGAGTTTGAGATGTCAGTGAGACCTCAGGGTGGATGTAGTGTCCCGTGGACCATTAGGTGCTGGGTTAGGAACTCAGACAGAGGAAATTGCACAGACAACTGTTGAGACCACACAATTTGTGGCTTAAAAAAAGCTATAAATGAAGCTGAAAACCTCCCACAGGTGATGGATACCAGACAGACAGTTGAGTGAACACAGAGCCCAACCACTGACTCTACTGCCAGGGAAGATGCCTTTATGTCTGGTCCAGACTGGAGAGAGTTCAACTCAGAGTCTCCTCCTTACCACCCTGGGACCCTCAGCAGAATGCCAGCCATCAAGGACAGTCCTCCACCACCACCCCCCTTTGGATTTCCTAGGCTTTGTTGGGCCCGGGTCAGTGAGTTAATGTTATTTAAATCTAGGATTTGAATGGAACGTTATTAAATGCCTCCTCAACCACACGAGGCTTGTGACGGGCCGTCATGAATGGGGGATGAGGCAGATAAATTGCTATTCTGACTCTAGCAGTATCACCAGGTTTGCTGAGGACAATAATTATGTAGCTTCCAGTGTTTGGAAATATTGCCTAAATCTCCTCCCCACATGTTGTTTGTGATGGAAAACAATTAGACAAAAGGTCCTTTTGGTAAGCTGCCTCAGATGCAGATCGGCTTGATGAATGGGCTTTCTCCTGGACCCCGAGCATTTGTTAGAAGTAAATTATATGTCATTTCAAATCCAAAAGGTCTGCCTCCCCATGTTTATTGGGATAAATTAAATCTTCTAAGGAGGGTAAACAGAAGGCCCTGATAATTATTTGCTTCTGTATAATTTGAGCTGAAAAGGATGCTGCTAAGAGGAGGGGTTGGGGGAGTAACACCCTGCATCGTGCCCACCACGGAGAGGGTACAATGGGGAAATTTAATCTGATACTGATCTGCACGCATGGCGCGGTGTCGGGGTGGGCAGCCCCACTCACTCACCAGGGCTGTTTTTCAAATGCTGCCTTTGAGTTGCAAATTGCAGCCAAAATCATCTTGATTTGCTATTTGAGAATTAACCTTTGTAATTTTAAGGCGCTTCCTTGCAAGAGTGGATGATGCTCCTCTGATCAGACAGGCCTCCAGTCCTCGTGAGACCAGAATAGGACCTTCTTCTGGGCAAGACTCAGCACAGACCTGAAGGTTACCAGCTACATTGATAGGAATCCAGCAATTCATCCATCCATCCATCTGCCTACATATTCATCCATTCATGCATATGTTTTCTTCCCTATTCATTTGTTCTCCCCACATTCAACCATCTTTGTCCACCCATCCATTGTTACCCATTCACCCATTCTTCTACTCCCCTACATTAAACCATCTATCCATCCATCCATCCATATACATCCATTCATCCACCTACCAATCTATTCACCATTCCAAAAATCCTTGTTGAATGCTTATGTTCAATGCTGGCTACGAAAATACTACCAACACCACTTGCCAAAAGACAAAGCGATGTTTATTGATCACCATGGTAAAGGAGGCCCCACCTCTACAGAGCCCTGCAGAGTGGGGAAGGCAAGGTCAGAATTTATTGAAAATTGGAAGTGTGGGAGGTATGGGAAGGCTGGATTAGGATTAGACAAGGATTGGACCACAAGGGCCAGTGGTCTAGAAAACAGCAAGGCAAGGACTTTTCTGGGTAAGGAATTCAAGGAAATCTCAGGACACACACTCAGGGTGCATCTGTTTGTGCTTCCCGAGAAAGAACTGTGTGTCTTTGGGGAAGTTCCTCTGATAAGTAATCAAGCCATTTTCCTGGACAAGGGGCTTCCAGGTAAACAAAGTGATGCTGATGAAGCTGAGGGACGCATAGACTTTGGTCCTGCAGACAGGTGTGGTTTTGAGTCTCTGTGTCCAGGCTGAGTTCAGGGCAAATGAGTTTCATTTTCGCTTCTGGGAGGAAGTGACCGGAGGGGAGCCTGGCCGAGCGGTGGCCCTGGAGACATTTTTGAGTTCAGCCAGGGTGCTCAGTGGGGTGGGAGTATCCTGTGGAGAGTCAGTCCCTCTTCCTGGCCTTTGTGCTTCTGTCCCACGTTTCTGCAAACATAAGACCGTAGTATAAGACGTAGTCCCTGAATGTCATCCGGCTTGGCAACTTCTCTTGAGTTGAGGTGCAGGACGAGGGGTACCAATCAAGGGAGGCGAGAGCAGGGGTGGGAAAGAGAGAGAGCTGACGGGCAGCCCTCCAGCGCACACCCAACACCGGGGCGGGAGCAGCCCCTGGCCTTCATTGCTGCCTGGCGCCCGCCCCAGGATATCATCTGCCCTGTGAGGGTCCAGGCTCAGGTTTCACTGGCCGAGCCTGCGATAACATCTGGCTCCCAGGCCACTCCCAGGCCAGTGACCTCTCAGGCTCCCTGGTGCCTCGCAGTCTGCGGGGAACGTTTCCTCCACTCCTGGACGGACAAGCCTCCTTTACTGATCTTCAGGGATACGCAGTTAGCCAGCTTCCAGGCCCCTCCTGAGCCGACTGTCTCCCTCACACGCAGTCCTGTAGTGTCCTGCCCTGGGGCTCTGCCTGGTTCAGCTTTGAAGGAAAATTCCATCCAGCCATGGCTACTGCCCGAACACCTAACCAAGCCCTCGGCCTGAGCCTGCAAGAACAGACCTATAAAATCCCAGATGTTACTGCTTCAGCTTCTATCAGCAATCTTAATCATGGCTGGTTGGAGCTAACAGGCATCAACCAGTGCTTATTAGCGGATGCGGACAGTGAAGACGCCTCTCATGTACAGAGCGGTAGTAAAACCGCTACATGAGCTGATTCGCTCCTGACTTGGTGGAAAGTGTCCCCATTTAACAGCAGAGGTGGAAGACGCACGTGGTGAAGTCATTTTCCCAAAGACAAGCTCCTGGAAGTGAGGGCTTTGTGACTCCCTCCCCGCACCCGGCTGAGAGGCAGTGGAATGGGAACAGAGCTGCTTGTGGCGGACCTGGGTTTGACTCCAGGCCTTGCCTCTGACTCTTGGTGTGTCCAGAGCAGCCTAATTCTTCCCTGAACGGCAGCATCGCACGGATTCTTCTGCAAGTCAGAGTCAGCCAGCTGTCATACTTAGAACACGTGTGTCAGAAATGTGACGCTGAGCCACAAAGAATGCGTCTCTCTCTTAAAGAGGGAGCATGTTGCCTCCACGGACCTAAAACCTCTCCTTCCTCCCCTCCACTGCATCCTGGCTCAGTCCCCCAAGCTTGCCGCCTGCTTCCCCCTGGTTCTTATCTTCCTCTTGCTGGGCCTGGCTGTGACCTGAGCAGATCCTGCCTTCTGGAACACCGTCCATTCAAGGTTGGACATGACCGCCCTTCCTGGGCCATGCCTTCTATCTGTTTGCTGGAAGGCCACCACCCCACCACAATTCTATAGGATGTCCCTGTCCTTGATGGGCTGACTGTTCGTGGTGGGATCTCCTGGCCCCTCCCTCACTCTCTTGTCCCACCCCAGAGGTTCTCAAAGTGTGGTCCCAGGACCAGCAGCATCGGGTTTACCTAAGAGCCAATTAGAAACCAGACCTAGAAAATCAGAAAGTCTGGGAGGTGGGCCCAGCACTGTGCTTTGAGTCACCTTCTAGATGCCTCCGGAGCCTTGGTCTGTTCTCTCCTGGATCATTCCAAGAGCTTTTCTAACCTTTAGTGAGTGAATAAGTCTAAGTCTCTGTCTCTAGCCTATCTCTCTTCTGTGCCTATGGTGATTCTATGAAAGCTTGATGTTGTCTCGGGATGATGAATGAGATCATAGAAAGAGCTAGAAGAAGGCCCAAGACAGGTCAATTGGAACAACCCCTTCACTTTAACCAGCAGAGCCCTGGGCTTCGGAAGTGTGAAGGGACACACGAGCTTCAGCTTCTAACCCAGAGAGGCCTTTCTTTGTCAGCAGATAGACCCTTTCTCAAAATCACCTGTGGGTTTGGGGGTGTGGGTGCTCATTTCGTGGGTACAGGGGCCTGAAGCAGGGCTCCAGGACACCTCGTTTACTGGAGGCTCCACAAGCCCGCGCCTTCTCTTCCCTCTCGGGTGGAGAGCTACTCCTGGACTGAGGGATGCTCATTGATTTCCATTAGAAGACACAGTCTTAAGGACTGTGGATCACTGTTCCTCAATATGTCCCTGCGCTAATAAGGTTCTCATTAGATACTAATTAGTCTCATCGTAATGCGCCTGTTAAACATCTCCAGGCTACCCTGTTCTCTGTACAGCTGGCCCAACAGGCCCCCTCCAAAGGCACAAGCGGCTGGGAGTCAAAGCCTGCCTGGGCTTTCATGGGAAACCTGCTTTCCTGGCCGGCCTGTGTTGCTATCAGCCCAACCATGGGATTAGGCACGGGTCAGAGCCGGGGTCACGGGAGGAAGATCAAATGTCAGCGCTGGGGCCACGGCTGAGTCCTCGACACAAGTGAGGTTATCTTCCTAAGTGGCTCATCTTCTAGGCCAAGCCCGGACTCAGATTCAGGGGAGGGGAAATGTCCAAGGGGAGGCAGGGCCGGGTGGTTGGAGGCTGGGATCTGGGTCAGGAAGGTGACCACCCCCCCATCTCCGCATTTCCACCTCTCTGAGAGGCCACTCCCCGAGCCAGAGGCGTCCCCCAGTTTCACAGCTGCCGAAGACAGGCTCCTCCAACAAACTCAGGGTCACTGTAGCTGCTGTCCATTGAGATCTGCCCTGTCTCAGGGTCTGGGCTCCTCACCTTATCAGCTTTCTTGTCTCCTTGGAACACCAAGGCGGGGGACCCTGTATTTTTCAACTGAGGTGAAATTCACTTGATATAAAATGAATCATTTTAAAATGAACAGTTCAGTGGCATCTGGTACAAACATCTTCAACACCCCCAAATAAAACCCTGTACCCATTTAAGCTGTTTTTCCCTATCTGCTCTTCTTCCCGCGCATGGTAACCGTGAATCTACTTTCTGTCCCTATGGATTTAGTTATTCTGAGTATCTCATATAAATGGAATCACATACTATGTGACCTTTTTGACTGACCTCTTTTACTTGGCACATTTTCAAGTTCATCCACGCTGTAGCATGTATCAGTATTTCGTTCTTTTTCATGGCTGAATAACATTCCATTGTAGGATTGGACCACAGTTTGCTTATTCATTTATCCATTGATGGACATTTGCATTGTTTCATCTTCAGAAATACTCTTTTTACCACCATTTCATAGAAAAAGATCAAAGTTGAATGTTTTTCCCAGGTCGCCTCAGCTGACTGGCAGAGGTGGGCATTAAATTCAGGTTTTAAAATCTCCACTTCTAAGTTTTCAGCCACGACTTCTCAGCAGGTCGGAGCAGCTGATCTTGGACTGAAAAGACGGTGGATTGGTGTTCTCTGGCCCTCCTCTCCTGTGGCTCTTTGAGGAGGGTTTTCATGGCCAGTCTGTGTTTTTAATACTATGTTTTAGGCAGAAAAATGAGAATTCTTAAAGAAGGTTAGTCTGTAATTCAACGTGATTTATCATGCTATTCCCTTTTTTAAAAAAGTCATAAGTTACATGCAATGCAAGTCACCAATTTTAAGCGTATAATCTGATAAACTCTGACACAAGTGAACAATTGCACAACCACCTCCACTATTCAGATAGGAAACATCTGCAGTCTCCCTGTACCTTTTCCAAAGAGATTTTGTTGGTATATAGTTGCTTTACAGTGTTGTATTCGTTTCTGCCCTACGGCAAAGTGCATCAGTAAAGTAAAGCTGTACGTATACATATATTCCTTCTTTTTTGGATTTCCTTCCCATTTAAGTCACCACAGAGCACTGCGTACAACACGTTAGCTTCTATTTTATACATGGTAATATATATGTGTCAAGCCCAGTCTCCCAATTCATCCACCCTTCGCTTCCCACCCTGGGTGTCCACACATTTATTTGCCACATCTGTGTCTCTGAGACGTGAATGGTCCCCATACCTTTTCACAGCAGCCTCCTCCACCCTAGATCCTGGCTTCTACTCAGCACGATTGAAATTCACCCACGTTGCTGCTCCTAGTAGTTTATTCCTTTACTGTCGAGTGTGGTATCTGGTTATTTGGATATACCCGCAATTTGGTTATCCATTCCCCAGTGGATGCACACTTAGGTAATTTCCAGTTTGGAGCTATTATGAATGAAGTAGTTATGAACATTCATATACAAGTCTTTGTCTGGACCCAGGAGTGGACTTGCTGGGTGGCATAGGACGTGTATTGCCATATTTATGCCTGGGAGGTGGCTTTCTGAAGCTGGCTTACTCTGGGACCCATGAGGGTCCTGCCCAAGGATGCTAAGATGAGGTCCTGAGCCTGACGGTCTTGGGATGGGGGAGGCCCAGCTTCACCCACAGTGTGAGTGTCCCTCCCTGGGGAGGATCTGATGGAGCTCAGAGGGCAGCACTCAGGCCTCCCCAAGGAAACAAGGCAGGTTGGAACTGGGGATAAAGTTTGCATTTTAAAAGCTCTCAATATTCTGAGCTGATGACTCAGAGCCTGACTTATTGACTCACTGCACACCAAGAGATGCAGTGATGTTTTTCAAAAACCTTCCTCAAAGTGCTTCCCCACAGGCGCCCTTGGGTCCCTGCTGGGGGCAAATGGATAAGATGGGGCTCCTGCTAGACTGAGAATTTCTGGGAGCTGAGGCTAGGCCCCTTCTCACAGCCTGAAGGCAGTTAAGCTCTTCCCAATCAATAAGCCTGTAATCTCCCTGCTGTTAGAATTTTACTAGGCAGGGCAGTTATGGTATCTCCACAGTGTTGGGAGTGGAAAAGGAAAATGAGCTAGGGAAATGCAGGCAAATGTCTGTATGTTTTGAGACAGAGCCCTTCTCTTCCAGGCCTTTTCTGGGGGAGTCATTTGCATGCCCATCTGATAACAGGGGCCTGAGCTGCCCCAGCAGATAAAACCCATCTGGGATGTTTGAATGAAAAATAAACATTTGCTTCCTTTAGGCTCCTAGAAGGTCATTTGCATAAAAACCTGCAGTGTTTCCAAGGCCTTGGAGGTGGGGTGGGAAGTGCAGCGGTGGAAACAAGAGTTTGCATGAGCCTGGGAAAACAGAACTAAGTGTTTCAGGTTAAGCCCTATTGCTTCCTTATTATTTGCAAAGATCTAGAATCCAGAGACGTCCAGGCTGAGGCCCCGATCCTTGCTCTGGCCTCACTTCCAATTTCCCACTTGACCTCATAGGACCTCAGTTTCCTCTTTTGTAAAGTGAGTGAATGGGGCCAGATCTCGGTTTCAGCTGTCTGCATTTATCGAGACTATATGATTTGCAGGGCACTTGTTAGGAGATTAAGATACAGCAGGGTAGATAAGGCCCTTGCTTTCGGAGGTCCCCATCCAGCAGGGCAGCAGGCAGACCAGCGGGCACCAGCTCGGCCTGTGCCAGTCCTGTTTAGGAAGACAGACAAACCTCATGCTGGGAAGACAGGACCAACACAGGATGGGAAGGGTTGAGGGGAGAGGGCTTCCAGGGCAGGTAATGCCACTCTTCCAGTTCTGACCCTCAGATCTGACTCTCCTGCCTGTCCGCATGGGCTCCCTCACCTCAAGATGATCTGGGATTAGTTCTAGATGACAATCCGACTTTTTCGGACTTTGACAGAGTCTTTTCAGAGATGCTATTATCAAGTTCTGAATGACATCAAGTCAAATTATGACTGCCCTCTCCTCTCTCTCTGCCAGCTCTCCCTGGGAAGCCCCTGGGAAGTGTGTCCTAGAAGATGCACCCAGCAGAGGGATTAATGTCACACCAGACTTGAGTCTGGAGTGTGTGGGGCCGTAACTCTGATCAGGTGAAAAATAGGATGTAATTCTAGAGGGAAATACATGAGTTCATTAGCTATTTTTTTTTTTTCAATGCAAAAGAAGAAGTCTAAAAGTAAAGAAAATAATTGGATATTGTGAAAGGAATACCAGCCAACACCCTCCCAGCCAAGAGGCAGCACCAGGCAGCAGACAGATCCCTGGACAGGATCAGGAGAGAGGCCTCTGCCTGGCTTTGTGGCTACAGGCAAGGTCTCTGGGACTTCATTTTTCCCAGCTGTACAATGAGGAGATTAGGCCAGGCTGGCTATAGGTGTCTTTGACATCTGACCTTGGGATTGGGTCAACCAATAGGAGGACGTTCCTCTGTGTCACTGATTTGGGAAAGCCCAGCTCAGAGGAGCCCGGGGATGCGCTCTGGCCCAACCAGCTGCAATCAGATGATGGGCTGGAGCCGTGTGAAAGCAGAGGCTATTTCTAGCTGCTGAACTGGTTTCTGTCCTTTTTGAAGGATCATGTTACATAGAGACCCTCAAAAAAAAAAGGCAGGTTGGTGTATACCACTGCACATGTGTTCTGGTGTATACAACCAGGCACTTCTCAGAATGCCTGCTGTGGACAAGCCCTGTAAAACAACTGATCGCAGCCCAGGTCCTCAGCATCACCGGCTTTATTAAAGAAACAAAAGCTTTGCAGTCCCAAACCATCCTCCCTAATCTGGTCTCCTTCGCCTTTAAGAATTTTATTGTGACTGACTACACTCTTTGGATGCAATTAATTAAATCAATGACCCTCTCGTAAATTTAAAAAATACATCTCCCATGTCTCTAAATCTCCGAATCCCAGCTGGGAAACTGGAAGGCGTGAAATACACAGTCATCATGTCATAGCCACAGAAGCGGGATTCTGGAGCTGTGGCTCTGTGATGAATGTCCCCAAGACACACACCCACAATTTGGTTAAGCCCCAAGGGGCGTCTGGAGAACCCAGGCGGGGGGGGGAGGCTCCTGGGGGAGACTGGGCTGCCTTGGGGTGTGCTGCGGGGGTCCCTCTAGACTAGAGGCTCAGACAGCAGTGTAGGGCAAGGCCAGTGCTTTCCAGAAACTTCATAATGCAGTTGTCTCCAACCATGGATTTGGAGAGAAATCCCAGAAATTCCACTAGGGCAGCTAGGAGGGCACATGGGCTGTGTGCTGCCCATTTCTCTGAGTGGGGAGAGGCAAAAGGAACAGAGAGCAATTGCATGCTTTCTCCTGCCAGGAGGCTAGACTGCTCAGGCCCGGCTTTGCAAACTGCTGTCTATAAATGCCTCTCTGTTGAGGACCTGCAAAGTACTCGGCACTGACCTGAGTATTTGATTGCCACGTAGAGGGTGGATCCGGGCCTGTGCTTAGTGATGGGCAGCCTAGAGGGGTTTCAGACACCCGAGCGGGCAGGGTAAAGAGGCCACAGGACAGGTGCCACTGGAAGGCACCCATGGGCAACCTGCCTGAAGGGACGCAGGGGGATGCTGAAGCCATGAAGGGTGACTGGGGGTTTCCCAGGTGAAAGGTAAGGGTGGAGGGGTGGGTTGGAAGAAGGAAGCGTGTTCTCTGCAAGGCCATGGCGGTGGGAGAGGGTAGAGTTTGAGGAACAGGAAAACGTTCAGTGTGACCCAGGCTTGGGGGTGCTGGTGTGGGGCGGTGTGGGCAAAGGTCGCCGTCTCGGTGACCCTAGAACGTGGTGGGAGTGACTCTGGGCAGAAGGGGAGGGGGCCGATGGGGCAGCGGGCTCGGGCAATCAGTGAGTACACTTTGGTGCATTTGGGGAATTCAGTTTATTACCCAATTTGACACAGTATTGAGGTTGAGACTTTTCTGTCCCCTTTGGTTTCAGTAGATTCTATTCATTTTTCTTCTCTTTTTGTTTTGTTTTGGTTTGGTTTTGGTTGGTATTGTTCCCAATCCACCGAGCATTATATTTCACAAAATACTGTTTCCTGAACTCCTTGACTTTTCATCACAGCAATTATTTTATTTAGGACGAATCAGGGAAAGCCCCATTTCCCATGTGCGGGTTAGCCCTCGGGGCCTCCCACTTCTGATCTCCTTTCCAGGAACGGAGGCTGAGCAGACAGCCTTGAGAAGGGCCATGGGCTTGGGTGGAACTCTATGCTCGTATCACCTCTCTCAGTGCCAGCCACGTCACATAACCTGGGCTCCCAAAGGGATTTCAGGGGCTGGCTGGAGCATCTCACTGGTTCTCGCCGAACCTTGCAAAGTGGGTGCTGCTTTCTTGATCTCACCGATGAGGAAACCAGGGGCTCTGAGAGACCCTATGACTGCCCAAGTGAAAATGTGGAACCGTGGAATCTACGGAGCAGAGAGAGAGTCAAGGTGTGACTCCAGCAAGGACCACCTCGACCCTTCCTTCTGATGGAGCTGGTGAGACTCTGGCTCTCGCAGAGAAACAAACACAGACTCTGCGTGTTCCTGGGTGTAACAGGGCACTCTTAGCTCATGGCAAGCTAGAGGCTCGGCACAGAAAAGACAGGGTCTCAGCAGGAGGGTGAGCTCTATTTTTGTTTGGCTACCCAAGTGCCCCAAACTTCCGTGATCCACCTCGGAAAAATGATTGACACAAATGGTTTATTTAAAACTTATTTTTTTCAACAATGTAAGTTGAAGGCAATTTTGGGCAAAAAGCACGCCTTTTGCTGTGGGCACATGAGAGGCAGGAAGGAGACCCTGCTACCGCCCCACTGCTCAGCCTCCCCACAAAGCGGCTCTGTCCTTCCCCCCATCCCTGCCCATCCAGCCCCGAGTCTGAATGAGCACCGTTTGAAAACCACCGCTTGAAATTATTCTTGAATCTACATCTATTTTCAGCTTATGCTCAGTTCTTAGCATTAAAATAAACCCTAGCTCTTCTTTACACACTATATGAAGCAGAACCTCCTTTCGTTTTGAAAACTGTCTCCTTCAAGCTTCAAGAGTTGCTTTTCCATTTGCAGGGGAAGTCACGTGATTTCTT
The DNA here is from genome assembly GCF_963930625.1 of Muntiacus reevesi. NCBI lineage: Eukaryota > Metazoa > Chordata > Mammalia > Artiodactyla > Cervidae > Muntiacus > Muntiacus reevesi. The sequence continues at coordinate 164,616,161 of NC_089250.1, forward strand.
GGGAGCCGTGTAGGTTCTGGAATCTGAACATCTTGGGTTTAACCCCAGCTGGGTGGCGCTGGGCTAAGAGATGTCTGTTTCCCCTCTGAGCATTATTGTTTTCACGGGTTAACCTTGCTAGGATTTGGGATATTTAAGTCAGGCATCATGTGTGATGTTTTCCTTTTCCCGGAATTCTGAGCTTCCAGCCCTGGGTCACTTGTCCACACCCTTCATGACTGTTGACCACCGACCGTATCCTGCCTGCTGTCCTACACTGCTAATCTTTCCTCTTTACAACCTGGATTTTGGTAAACACAGAAGGAATGAACTCGCTTTGCTTATTCTGGGCTGTGCAGATCGCATAAAGCTGGTCCCTTTCTGTTTCTATCTCTTCAACCTAATCTTGGCCCTGATCTTTCATCCAAGTAAGCAGACACTCAGCTCCAACGCGGGGCCCTGCAGACCCTGCCCGATGGGTCTCAGGTGGGCAGATCCAGGCGCTTTCATCTGAGAGGAGATACCTGGGCTGGGACCCCTCCGCCCCATGGGTTTCTGCTCAGAGCAGTGCCCTGTGACGTCATCCATCAACACCCCAACGGCCAGCACTTCTCTCTGCTGGTTACCGCACCCCCCCATGTCAGTCCCCGACAGGAAGACGTGTGGCCCCCGACGGGTCCTGGACCACTGATTTGAGGTCGCTCTGTTTCCTTTGACTCGGTCTCTGGCACAGCCCCAGGAACGGGAGTCCTTGATGGCACCTGGCCCTTTCTAGTCACCGACAAGGGAAACCTGAGAAACCATTCTCAGAAATGGAACTAAATTGTCAGTGAATCTGTCCCCATCTGGAGAAGAGAGGAAGGTTTGGGGTGGCAACAAAGGCTCCTTTGATATCTGTTAATTAACTACTTTGGACTCGGGGGTCTGGAGAGGCTTTCGTTTGATACACAAAGAATCTGGGGCAAGGAGGATACCCACGTACAGGGTGTCTGCCCTGGAAAGGGCTCCATGTAGTTACCTGTAGGGCAATTCAATTAAAAATAAAGAAAGGGGAAAATCTATGAGATTAGCTCTGGGAACAATGCCACCGATTGTGGCCAGGTCTGATGATCCTGAGTAAAGCAGATGTTAAATGTTTTGATAACTCAGATCAGCCCCAATGTGATTCTTCTGTTTTTCTTCATTATCTCTGGACAGGGAAGTGGTGAAACCCTCAACAGTCACACGCTTTGGTGATTTATTGAAATAATCATATAGCGAGCTGGGTTGTAAATACCCATAGGAAGGGGCACTGTTTATTAATGGGGACCAGCTGGTGTTGTCTACTTACCTTTCTGTCCTCACCTGTCCTTCCTGGAAGGGCCTTCTGTGGCTGCAGAGGTTTCTTGGGCTTTTGTGATAGACTCAGGAGAAGGGGGAAGCGTAGAGGGGCCAGGGCAGTATTGATGGGAAGGCCCTAGTAGAGGCTACTGGAGTTTTCTAGATACTTGGAAGAGGGGAGTAGTTGAGAATTTGTAATGTGTGAGCAAAAGTGATGTGAAGGACAAGGGAGAATTTCAGGAGTGTTGCCTGGACCACATGCCCCTTTAGGAGCGTACTTATGTCTGTGTGAATGAATGAACCCAGGTGGAAATGCCGTCATGTTGAAATGACTTTGGGTTTCCAGAGCCCATTCATTTGACCACAGTGTCACTCAGAGACTGGACTACTTGGGACACGGCTTCAACAGGGTAATAGACACGTGCCCGAAAGTGATTTGCTAGACTGAGTGATTTCACTTATTTGTTTTTAATGAAGCAAGTTTAACACCTGGAATATTTTTAATATACTGAAATAGCAACATTGAAAAATGAAGAAAACTCAATAAAATTTTGCTATTTGAACAGATTTCCAAATGTCTATTGTGCTGAGTCACGTCAGTCTTCTCTGACTCTTTGTGACCCCATGGATCATAGCTCGACAGACTCCTCTGTCCATGGGATTCACCAGGCAAGAATACTGAAGTGGGTTACCATTTTGTCCTCCAGGGGATCTTCCCGACCCAGGGACAAACCCATTTCTCTTGTATCTCCTGCATTGGCAGGTGAGCTCTTTACCACTAGCGCCACCTGGGAAGCTCGTAAACACCTGTTAAATGAAATAATCACCTCTCCTCTTTCTGCCTTTCCTTTCTTCATCTGAGCGAGATGCCAGTTCTGTGAGGACCCACCTGTCTTGTTCACGGGAGGGTCCAGGGCCATCACTTGGCTCACAGTGGACTTTCAATATGCATTTGTTGAGTGAAGGAAGGAATCAATGAAAAGTCAGGTTCTCGGGGACCGAGTTTCCATGACCATTCATGGTAGAGCAAAGCCTATCCTGCTCCCACCCCAGGGTCTCTGAACACACACTTTTGAGTAGCTCAGATCTGAAATCTGGCCTTATTGACCAGATTCTCTGTAGACTTCCTACCCTCTCCTGTGCTTGCCATGGTCCTTGACTCTGTCTTTACAAAGCAATAAGACTGCATTTATTATAATGTTGGTCACACTGAGGCAGGTCATAAAATTTGAGTGGTAGATATGGAATCATTTCATTTGAACATTTTTAGCTTCACATTTTTCAAATGGCCATTTGGCTCTGTATAGACACAATGAAAGAATTACGACCTTTGGCCAACTTTACTGAGCAAGGCAATAAAATACAGTTGAAGTATATAGTGCCTTTTGATATTTTTGAGGGTGGGGGTGTCATTATAGCTTGAATTATTCTATTTCATCTACAAGGACAGGAGCATTCTACAGAGACTGAAAAGTCCTTTGTATCAGCCTCTGGGAGGAGAAAGACAGGCTGTCTTGGGAATGTGCATCTATTGATACCTAAATATCCATGAAAAAAGGAATTTCACATCTGCTTAGAGTCCTTTAGCCTCACTCAGGGCTTCCCAGGTGGTGTTACTGGTAAAGAACCCATCAGCCAATGCAGGAGACATAAGAGACATGGGTTTTATCCCGAGGTCAGAAAGATCCCCTGGAGGAAGGCATGGCAGCCCAATCCAGTATTCTTGCCTGGAGAATTCCATGGACAGAGGAGCCTGGCAGGCTTTGGTCCATAGGGTCATAAAGAGTCATACATGACAGAAGCAACTTAGCACGCAGTTTCAGACTCCATCTTCCCTTTAAAATATGGAAATGGCATTACCCGTTCTGCCTTCTTTATGTCATAATTGTGTGAACCAGTTAGGAAAATATATCTTAAAGTACTTTCCAGACTTTGAAGCAGCATGTAAATCTACCTCATGTTCTATTAGCTTAAAGTGACCCTACCTTGGACTCTTGGAGTATATATCATAGACGATCATATGAAAAGATAAATCTTAATATTTGTTTTAAGAGTCAATAATACAACATTTGTCAGCCACATAATCATTATTTACTTACCAATTGCAGATTACTTTATGAGGATAATGACTTGGGTAATTGCTTTGTCATAGCAAGATATCCACACACTCATAGCCAACCATGTAAATGATAGCTTTATAATCTCACAATTATGGAGCAGTGTGAAGGCTACCAAAGAGGTTGAGATGTAATTGCTAATTGCCAAACGGTGCACTGGGACTTTATTTATTTCCCATCATGACAGTTTAACGGCGGGATGCAAAGCAAGTAGTGTAATGCGGGAATGGTTTGCATGTGTCTAAGGCAAAGACTCAGCCCCAGACTTTTCAGAGTTGCATTGTTTTAGTTCGTATTTTAATAGGACACTCTCCAACTTGAGAGGCAAACATGTAAAGGAAAGGCTTGCCTTCAACTCTTTACCTAAGTTATCAGGTAGGGTGTCTTGGATGTCACCTCTAGAATTGGTGCCGGCTTTAACGAGGGTCCTCAAAGAGAGGTCAGCCTGGAGGTCACACCTCTGATGAAGAGCATTTAGATCAATACAGGAAAGGGGTCACTGACTCACATTCAACCCAATATGTATCGATTCGGCTCTTTTGTAAGGGGAGGACAAATCGGGGGTTGGCATCCTGGCTCCACTATTTCTGAGCCATGTGACCTGGACTCCTCCTCTCTGAGCTTTAATTTCCTCATCCGTAAGACGGAAATGATAAAGAGAGAACTTTTATGGGCAGTTGTTGCGAGCAGGTTAAATAACATGATGCAGGTTGAGTGCTTAGAGCAGCTCCTGGCATGTTGTCAGGGGACTGGCCACATTGGCACATTGTCCATCTGGGGTGACCCCATGCTGAAGCCTTCCTACGACTTTGTTTCTTGAAACATCACCCATCTCACAGGGAGTCCTTAAATGTCTGACATGCTGACAAGTGATATTAACCTACCCTATCAACTTGAAGGATCCTGCCTTGGGGACTGGAACTTGACTCTGAGAATCAGTCACTTGGCTTACGTGGGGGACTTTCCAGCTCAGCTTCCCTGAGGCTCGAGTGAGGCTCCCAGAAATACTTTACTTTTTAAGGCTGATGAATCTGATTTAGCTCACAGGGTCGTTGTGTGAAACCTCAGTCTTCCAGCTTGGTCTGCACGGACACCAACCTGCCCTTACTCAGAAACCCTCAGTCCACAAGCACATACTCTTACACTTGAAGTTCCTACCTTCTTCCTTCATGGACATGCCTCTCTATTTGCTAGGGTTTGAGTGAATTCCAGCCTCACTTGCAGCTGTTTTCTCTCCATCCCACCTTCAGGTTCACGACCCATCCCCAAACCCACATGGGTCATATTTATAAGTATATTCACCAGTAACTCAGTCAGATTTACACAAATAGGACCTTGATCTTGGTGCTCAGAACTTGATCTTCTTGGCCCCATTCTGTATTTCAGAGTCATAGCCCAAGACACTAGCTTTCTTTGGAGAAGGTCAGAATGTTTAACGTGCCTACTCCAAAGCCTTTCCAGTGTGTTTTCCTTGTGGCCAGACAGGAGTTCTGCCCTTCCAAGAACCAGAAGCCTCCCATAGGAGTGGGGAAGGCAGGCGATTTCAGAATTCTTCCCTTAGGAACAGTCCAGGGAAACTCTCAAGGGAAAGTGTGTTACAGAGTTGACATTTACATTCACATTCAGATTTCTTGTTCTCCTAAAACTGTACTCTCGAGAGGATTGGATCCAGAGAAAAGAGATGTGGACAGAGGAAAAGGTCAGTGCTTGGCAAGGTGAATGACCTGGTTCCAGGGGAAAGTCTTTCTCAGGTATCAGCTCTGGGTCTATGTGTTTTTGTTGTAAAGTATTTTATGTCCCGTTTTCATGACTGTGAATAGAAGCTTCTCCATGATTCTGCCCATTCGCAGGTCTGGAGAACATGACGTCTAGAGTTACACAAACAGAAAAAGTGAAAGTGCTAGCCGCATCCGACCCTTTGCAGCCCCATGGACTGTATAGCCTGCCAGACTGCTCTGTCCATGGGATTTCCCAGGCAAGAATACTGAAGGGTAGCCATTCCCTCCTCCAGGGGATCTTCCCCACCCAGGGAGCGAAGCTGGGTCTCTCCAGGGAAGCCCACACAAACAGAAGTGGTATGTTTTAAATGCTTATCTTTTCAGCATAAATCCATGGGGCATGATTGCTCTAGTCTCGTCTTCTTAGTGACATCAAGGCCAAGTGCAGAGAAGATACAGTAATAAAGCAGAAAAGGTCAAAGTGTATAGGTGCACGATTTTAATGTCCAGAGAATGCGCAATTTTCTTTTCCTGATGTGAAAAAAAATGAAAGACCTTATATTCTAGGAGTCTTGAAATCGCTTTGGTAAGAGATGATCACTTTCTAACCAAGCTTATTTGCATTGACTTCAGAAGTTCTGTGCCTTAGGGCCTGACTGTCCTCTGGTATCTGTTAGGGAGAAGGGTCTGTTGGCAGCAGCTCCAGATGGAGATCCAGGACCTGGGTCTGAATACCTCCACTTCCACTTGACCTTGGGCAAAGTTGCTAATATTCTTAGCCTCAGTTTCCACTTCTGTGAAATGGGCAGAGCAATATAGTTGTGTGGCAGTGACACTGTGGAATTGTGTAAAGGCACAGGATAGAAATTGTGATCTCTCTCCCAACTTCCTCCTTTATTTCCTCCCCTATCCTTTCCTTCTTTCCTCCATTTTTGAAGAGCTTTTTCAAGAGGATGGGGTGGGGGACAGGGGGAAAGTGGGAATTATTTGAAGATCTGGTTAACAGGAAAGCTGGAACATGTTCTCAGACCTCACTGAACAATGTTTCTCAGAGTGGGATCTGGGGACACCCCCATCAGAGGAATCTGAGCGGCTCATGTCAAGTGCAAGGTTCTACAACCCATGGGAAACCTGTCCAGTCAGTCGCTCCGGGGGTCTGCATGCACCTGACACAGCTCGGGGCCTGCAAACAATCATCACCCTTCTCTCTTCTGACCACATCTGTTTTGTTCAGGGGCCCACTCTTCCTTGACAAAACTCGGGGGAAAATCCTGGTTGGTCTGAGCAGATCAGGAAGCTTCTTGTCTCCCCACTGATGACAGGTTTAGCAGAGGGCAGGGGCCCAGTTATGACCAAGGGGATGTGCCAAGACAGAGGCTGGGGGTTCTGGAAACCTGGCTTTTCTCTTTGGAACCCTCGTCTCTCCCTCCCCTAAATGCTGCTGTGTCTGTGTGATGCCTGGAACTGGGGTCCATCTTGCACCCCAGAGACCAGTCAAAGGCAGAGTTCAAGGCATCCTCACTGATACATCAAGTGGGGTGGGGTTCCGGGGGAAGGCAATTTTAAAAACTGAGATATAATTCATACAACATAAAATTCACTACTTGAAAGTATACCATTTAGTGATATTTTGTAGTATGTTCCTAATGTTGGGCAACCATCACCCATGATGCCAGAACACTCCTCTCATTCTGCAAACCAACACACCCCTAAGACAGCCTCTCTCAATTTTCCCACTCCCCAGCGACAGGAACGAGTGAGCTACTTTCTGTTTGTATGGATTTGCCTGTTCTGGACATTTCCTATAAATGGAATCATTCAGTATGCGGTCTTTTGGTCTGACTTTTTTTCCTTAGCATGATGTTTTCAAGGATCATCTGTGTGTTAGCGTGAAGTGTCCAAAGGTCAGTGACATTCATGTTACCACTCAGATGAACCCATTCCTTTTCACGGGTGAATAATATTCCATCATATGGCTATACCACAATTTTTATCCATTTGTAAGTGTACAGACATTATTTCCACTTTTGGCTATTATGAATATGCTGCTATGAACTTTCATGTATACGTTTTGTAAGGACAAATGTTTTCCTGTCTCTTGGATATATATATCAGGTGGTCCTTATACTTCCTAAAATATGAGCAGTATGGCAGATGGTCAGAGGTAGACTCTGGAGTTTGACCACCTGGGCTCGGTTCCTGGCTCTAGAAATTGCTAGTTTGGGGACATCGGGCTGGTAACAGGACCCCCTGCCTTGATCCTTCTATCAGATGGTGATGGTAGCTACATTGTCCCTACAGGATCCCAGTGAGGATTAAATGAGTTAATCCATCAGTATGCCTTTGAACTCTACGTAATTAGTACTGTTAGAAAATGTTAGCTGTTGCTGTTAATATTTTACCCACATGCCGGAAGGAACTCCCTGCAGACTCTCCTGCTCAATTTATTTATATAAAATTGGTCAAAGGAAAAAAAAACTGGTCAAATAAGAGCAGGCATGTGGAGTGGGATGGGGTTGGAGGTGGGAGGGAAGTTCAAGAGGGAGGGGACATATGTATACCCACGGCTGATTCATGTTGATGTATGGCAGAAAGCAACACCATATTGTGAAGCAATTATCCTCCAATTACAAATAAATAAATTTAAATTTAAAGAAAGAATAAGAAAAAAAAAAAAAGAGTGGGCAGTAGCACCGCCTTCTCAACTCTTTTACTTTCTTCACTTTGGGCTAATTATTGAAAACACAAGATTTTCCTTTCTATACAAAACACAAGCCTGATCTGCTTCACTGTTCTGTGGCTAACACGATTGCCTGGCTTTGGTTCTTCTTCGGGTCATAACCTCTTATCGGAAGGCCCATCTCCCTGGACCCCTTGCTTCATATATACCTTGATACATCTTTTGAGCTTCTCTTGTTCAAAGGTCAGCGTTTTCAAGTTAGGCTAGTAATGGCATGGTTCTCCCAGCCCACCCCGATACCAACCAGCATGAGGACTGATCCACCCTTAATGCCAGGCCTTAGTCACAGCTTCAGGGAGAAATATGAGGCAAGACATGGCCTTGGGAGAGGGTTGCCGTCCTCCATTTCGAGCTTTCCCGAGTGTCACAATTAATGTGCTATAATTAATACCTAGCTCTGCCTGAGCCTGAGCTGAAACGCACATCCTGGTCCCAGGGGGCACATGTATCTTGGCAGAACTGCAGCTCCTGGGCCCGCAGTTCAAGCTTCCTTAGTGCTATAGGCGCCTCCCTGCCAGGCCTGAACTCTGAGGCAGGTAGAGGGTTTGATTTCAGCCATCGGGGTCTGGACCCGAGAAGCCTCCTGCTCCTCACTGACCTGTGTGAGCACCGTGCTCTGGAAGGCTAGACGGCGCCCCGACAAGAGGACCCTGGACCTCATTTTCCAGCTCTCGGTCCATGTCTGTACTCTCTACTGGCAGTGTAGGATCCTAGCGAAGGTGACAATGGAGATGCAGAGCCTGGCTCCATCGCTTTCAGCTGTGTGATCTAGGGCAACTTCCCGCACCTCTCTGAGCCTTAATGCCCTCATTCTTAAAAGACAAGCGCGAACAGCAACTTCGTTGTCACTTTGTTGTTCTGTGGATCAAATAAGACAAAATAAAGTGCTTTCAGAGTCTCTTGGCCAATTCTCAACAAAGATTAGCTGCCAACGTGTCGCCCTGGGCCTGGGTCCCTGTGTGGTCCACCCTCAGGGAACTTGTGTCTTCATCCGTCGGGTCTGCTCCTTGTCCTGCCTTCCCTCAATAAGCTGCACAGGTCCTCCACTCCCGCAGAGAGCTGGCGCAGGTTCCCGATTCCTCCTTGTCCCTCACACCCTGGGGACCAGACCCGCTCTCCCTTTAATGCCACCCACTCCATCTGTTCTCCCTGCATCCTCTGGCTTTCAGCCCCCTTGTCCCTCCTTCCAAGGAGTCATCACTGGGCTCTGGCCTGAATGCTCACCGCCACAGACCCTGCCCCACTGCCTCCAGGCCCGCCTTTCTAAACCACAGCCCTCACTGCCTCCCATGTGCTCGGAGAACTCCGTGGGGAGCCCTGCAAACACATCTGGGCCTTCCCACCCTGACCCAGACTACGGTCCGGTCTCCCGGCGGCCTCTCCCCGACACATGGAAGGAGACATGGGCTGCTCCAGGTTTGCTCAGGCCTTCCACATGTGTTCACGCTGCATGCAGCCGTGAGTGCCCCTTCTGCCCAGCCTGGTCTCAGGGACCTTTATTTTGACCCTCTTGTCTGGGAGAAGCAAGTGGCACCCAGGCTTTCAGGCTCCTGTTTCTCTCCTCTGGCTATGAGCACCGTGTGTCTCTCTGCTGCCCAAGCATCTCAGCAGAAGTCTGCGTTGATGTTGCAGCATTTGCAAGCGCTGATGGGACCAAGTGCAGGCCCCCACCCATGCCCCAGGCTCAGCAACTTGGCCAGAGTCTGTTTGGTTTATTGGGATCCCACTTACAAGTCATTATAAAAATAAAAAGATATTCTGCTACTGACAAAGCAGTTCCAGAATCCACAGTAAGTGGTCACTCAAGAGCCAGGAACGAGTCTCCTGCCAGGAGATGTTTCAACAGGCAGGAACGGAAGTGAAATTTAATTTCTCAGTATCACATAAGAGGCTCTTTTCTGTGATCAGGAGAGGGCACTTTGGTTCACAAGATGGAAGAGGAGAGAATGGACTTGGCTTTGGTGATGGAGGGGCAGCCTCGGCCCGAAGGTGGACAGGCCAGTAGGAGGCAAGAGGGCATTGAAGGGCACAGCCAAGTCTGGGAAAATCCTGATAAGTATCTGACCTCGGTCAGGGTCGGCAGCCCCGAGATTGTGCTCAAACCCATCAGGCCTCAGGTTGCCAGCGCTGGTCAGCTCGAGTCTATAGTTCAGTGGTAAAAACAACGATGGGTCTGCTCGACTCTTGCCCAGGCTGTGGAATCCAACGCTCATTACAACCGGTTTTTGCTTCCAGGCCCAGAACGAAAACGCCGAGCTGCTGACGGCTTCCTACAAATTCCATGGTGTTTTGTTTAAGGAGGAGAAACGCATCCAGCTCTTTCTATGGACTCTCCTTGCTCCGTCAACCACACAATAAATTAGACGGGTCAAGCGTTGTAGATTTAATCTCACTGTGAACTGAAAACATAGTAGCTCTCCCGGCCATCGGAGAATCCGCGAGCGCCCGGTGACCCCCCGGTGAACCAGAGGGGCCGGGGCGGCCGGCAGGTGCGCTGGAGGGACTCAATGTGACATTCAGCGTGGTTCTTTGTGCCCTTCTGAGAACTGCTGGGGAGCGCCTGGAACTGAATCCTCCAGGGCTTTCCCTCGCCGTCTCACAATTACCTGTGCCCGGCAGAAAAAAAAAAAAAGGAGAAATTGAGAGAGAGGGGAGGGCAGCGGGAGGATGGAGAAAGGGGCTGATTCTCGCAGAGATGAGGAGGTTCCAAACGGAAGCCTGACTGTGGCAGAGGAGCCAACGGGGTGGTCAAGGGCGATAGAAACAGCGTTTGGTGGAAACAAATTGCTCTCCGCTGGCTGGCAACATGGAGAGCCCTGCGTGGTCCTCTGGGTTGGGGAGCGGGAGGGGAGAGAGACTGAGAGTCCAGGAAGCCAGGTGGCACCGGCCGGGGGTCAGAGGCTGGACGAGACACGTTGGCACCTGCTGCAGGGAGCCTGCTCCCAGGACGGATTCCCTGTGACTATTTGGAGCACCCAGCGTGGGGGAGCCAGCACCCTGAGTAGTCTCTCCTGTGGGCTAAGGCTCAGGGGATGGGGCGGGCTGCTGATGGCTCCCCTCCTCGCTCTGCACAGCCTCCCGCCGGTGACCCTTGCAAGGTGCCCATCTTGGGCACACGCATCTGCGGGGGGCTGGCATTTGGAAAGGTCGCTGGGGCACCCAGAGCACAGTAATGAATTGACACCCCCCCCACACACTGTGTTTCGATTCTACTCAGACAAGTCTCCTTCTCTGCGGGAAGGGGAGAGGGTGGCAGGTGAAGTCTGTTTTTGCATCACAGCTAAGCCCAGGGTGCCAGCAGCTCCAGGCCCGAGGCTGCAAGCGCTGCCAGAGGTGCAGTGGGGGCTTAGGGTCTGCATCAAGAGAGAGGACTGACTGACTGCCTTGTAGGTACCTCTGAGGGAGACCTGACTCCCCCCCTCCACATCTGCCTGGGACTCAGCATCCATGCAGATGCGTGAGTGCTGACGCCCAGGTGCCCACCATGCTGGAAATTCCACCACGGGTGGGAGTTGAACAGGTGCAGGCAGAAGAGCACGGAGCGACCCATCTTACCCGCCTGGCGTCTTTAACCAGGTGATATTTCAAAGTCAGTCCCCAGGACTAAGTCTGATTTGTGGTCCCCGGAGAGACAAAGAAACACATGCCTAAAGGTTTTCCCAGATGGGTTGGGGGAACCATCTTCTGTCATCCAGGGGAGTGCAGCCCAGAGGGAAGCAGAGAAAGAGAGTCCACGAGGAGAGCAGGAGGAGCCCTCGTGGGGGTGGGGGGTGAGAGCCCAGACAGACGCTCATTCACCAAGAGCTCGGAGTGCTCAGAGGCTCAGGCGCTCAGGCGCCGTGCCAGGCTCTGAGCATCCTGAGACATAGGATCTGCTCTGGCCTTAGATGGGTTCACGGGCAGCTCATGGTGCCCATGGCCTTGGAGTGTTTTCGTAAACCCCCTGAGGCTCTCCTTCACGCTGAACCTCCTCCCCAACCAGAGGCCAGCCGGGGAGACTGGATGGGTGAGTCACTCAGTACACAGGCTGGTCTGTCTGACCCCCAAGCAGGGGCTTGAGGGCAGTCACATGCAGGGAGCAGTGACCTGGGATCCAGGGGCTGGGCTGAGCCCCAGCGCCCCCACTAGCCACCTGGGCGAAGCCCTTCTCCAGCGTGAGCCCAGTTTCCCGCTCTAGGCCATGATGCAGAGCCCTTAGGACAATAGGCTGTGACATGTGAGTTAGTCTGAAGCCTGTGGTCACTAGGCCACCCCCTCAGGGCTCCCCCAAACCCCTAGGTAGCCCCGAGGGCTGTTCTGCCACTTGGGGCCAGACTGAAACCCAGAAAGGGTGGGGAGACCTAAGATTCCCATACTTGTCTCTTCTCTTCAGCATCACAAGATGACTGGTGGGACTGTTTCCCAAAGGTCTCTCCCTCCCAGATTCCAAGGGCTCTCTCTGCAAATGTCTCCAAACTGGAACAAAGATGCCACCCAGATGGGCAGGGAAGGCCCATTCAGATGAGGTGCTGAGTTATCTTTGTCCATCTCAGGGCCCCTGAGCATCCTGACAGCTGCAGGGCAGCACATCCCAGAGCATCTCTGGACGGAGAGGAAGGGTTTGTGGTTCCTGCTCACTTGCAGAATATCCGGGACCCCTCGTTTCACGGCCTGGGTTGGAGTCAGAGTGTAGGCACTGTGAAGGCAGCAACCTTGCCTTGCTCCCCTCCCCCAGCGGCTGGCCCACCGCAGGGGCTCAGTCAGTGTTTGCTGGCTGACGAAGTTACCTGGTACTCTGCTTCCTCCTCAACGTGAGGTGGGGATGGAGACAGTGGTGCTGGGGAGTGGTCCTCTCCACCCTGCTCATGCAGACGGTGTGAAAGAGGACTTCCCTCCCTGCCTAGTGGCTGGTCGTTCCTGAAGGGGAGCTCCACCTAGGCCTGGAGAACCCACAAAGCCTCCATCTCCTTTGTTGGGCTTTTCCTCCTGGCTCTAATTCCTAAAGGTCCACACTCCTTTTTCTGAGCTCAGCCATAGCCACGGACACAGGCTTGCTGTCTAAGGACCCACCTACTTTCCCTGTGGGATTAATCTGAAAGAGGTCCTGAGTTCATGTAAGTAGAGTTTCCCACAATGCATCACCTTCATCCTCATCATGCCCACCCCTGAACCTTGGCATCACTGAAGTATAGTGACACCAATAATTTATGAATGCTTTGGTTCCCTGGCCTTAGACAAAAATGAAGTGAAAAATGAAAGTAAAGTCGCTCAGTCGTGTCCGACTCTTTGCAACCCCATGGACTGTAGCCTACCAGGTTTCTCCATCCATGGAATTCTCCAGGCAAGAGGACTGGAGTGGGTTGCCATTTCCTCCTCCAAGATAACAATAAGGTCAGGTAGAATTTGATCAGTCCCAGCAGAGGTGTTTGGGAGAAATGCTTTGAAGGCCTGAAGAGGGAGAAGAGCCATCTGACTAAAAGGCATCTGGAAAGATTTTACCTGATAACCTGGAGAAGAGCCACAAAGGACAGGTGTGGTCATCAGGTACGGATGGAGGGAAGGCCAATTAAGAGGAGGGTGTAGCATGAGAACTGGCTGTTTTCAGGGAATGCCTAGTTATTCCGCCTGTGTGCAGAGCCAAAGGTGCAGAGGGATGTTGGTATGACCATCGTCAGACCATCGTGATGTTGATGTTCCTGCACGTGACAGGCGGGAAGCAGGCGCGGGATGAGTAACACACTGGAACGCTGTGACCCGGCAGCGGGTAAGGCCGGGAGGGGGTCTGGGTGCATGCTGTGGGTGGCGTCAATGCCAGGGTCGAAAGTTGGCCTCTCCTAACTCACCTTGGCGGTGGGAAGCCACCTGAGATTTCTTTTTTTAAAAAAATAATTTTATTTATCTACGTATTTTTGGCTGTGCTGGGTCTTTGTTGGTGCACGGGCTTTTCTCTAGTTGCAGTGCAAGGGCTGCTCATTGCCGTGGTCTCTCCTGTTGTGGCACAAGCTCTACAGCGTGCGGGCTCAGTAGTTGTGGCACATGGGCTTCGTTGCTCCATGTATGTGGGATCTTCCTGGACCAGGTATCGAACCCGTGTCGCCTGCATTGGCAGGCGGATTCTTTACCACTGAGCCACCAGGGAAGCCCCCTGAGATTTCTGGGCTTCATCTGCCTTTCCACTTTAGGGAAAATCATCAAAAGTGGGTATTCTATTTCTTTTGATGAATTTGAAAGTCTTTGTGGAGAGAATTCAGTTGAGATGACCCCACCTGCACTTCTTAGCAATTGGGCTTCAGTAAGGATTTCTCTTCAATAATTACTCCTTCAACCTCTTAGAATTTAGAATGTGTCAAGACCTGACCCGCTTCCCTCCACCCCAGGACAGATCTGAGGTGAAGCAGGACTGGGAGATCTCCTCTGAGGAATGGTGGAGACCAGCGCTCAGACATCTCTCTGTAAAGGGCGGATAATAAATGTTTTGAGCTTTGTGACCCATACAGTAATTATTCAACTCTGCCATGTGGTCTAGTCGCTAAGTCGTGTCCAACACGCGCCCCCATGGACTGTAGCCCAACCAAGCTCCTCTGTCCATGGGATTCTCCAGGCAAGAATACTGGAGTGGGTTGCCATTTCCTTCTCCAGGGGATCTTCCCAAGCCAGGGATTGAACCCAGGTCTCCTGCACCGCAGGCGGATTCTTTACCAACTGAGCTACAATGAAAGTGCATCATGTAAATGAGGAGCTGTTCTTCTGATAAAATTTATAAAAATATCTGGTTGTCTGGATTTGGTCCACATGTCTTAGTCTGCTCACTGCTGGTATTGACTGTAGAAAGGCTTGGGACCCTGCTCTCTTTCCAGGTCACCAAGCTTTGTGGCTTTCATATGGGGCTCTCACTGCAGAGAAAAACTCGCTTTGGTCTGGCTGCCCAGATGCAGAGTGGGGGCTCCTGCTGGCTCCCTCTTGTCTCCAGAGATGGTGTCAGACACACTCATGTCTGTCTTGACAGCCGTGTTGTCTTGGTCCCAGCACCCACACTGATGGAGGAGTATGATGTAAAGCTGAAACATGCCTGAAGATGTTGGCTGTAAGGGTGCAGGAAAGTGGGCCCCTGAGCTGCCTAACAACACCCAGCCCCTCCCCATCATTTCACAAAAGGCCACCTGTCAGAAATTCCTCCCGTGGCCGCTGTTGACATTGCTGTCACTCTCTGTTGCTGAGTTTCCATCACGGATATGATGGGCAGTTTAAAAAAGTGCTTAGAAATGCTGTCAGCCATCCTTTTGAGAAAAGCCTGCCGGGACCCGATTAAACGGGGCTTGTAGCCGAAGCCCCGCTTTTCTTGATGACACAGAGTAAGTGGCAGGTAATCCGCGTCTTAATCTCCTTGCGGCCCCGAGAGGCTTAAGGTAACCGATACCCCTGTGAATGCCACAGAGTCTGATTGAGTTACCCTGAAAGGCCAGCACTTCTTCCTGCTCCTCTCCTAATGGAATGTGCTCAGATAAAGGCACCTTGAAGTTGGCCACAGTCTCCTGAGCTGTCGCTCTGAAGGGAACATTTGATTTCCCTTAAGCCGGGCCAATGTGACTCGGTGATTTTTTTTCCTGAAGCGTTTCACCGAATGCAGCCCCCTGACCGCACGCCTGGGGGTGGGGCGGGGTGAATCCCCGGGGGGCGAACCTGCTTCCTCCGGTGGCTTTGGCCTTTGAGAGCAATTCTGACTCCTGGGGAAACTGCATGAGCAGAATTCTTACCTTTGCCACCACGATTAAGATTGCTCAAGAGCTGCACTGCTTTTGACACAAAGGGCTAATAAATCCATTGGGACTGGAAGGTGCCTGGAACACGCTGGGGCTGAATGGCTGGATTCAGTCATTCGCAAGTTTGTCCCTATATCTCCACCCCTCTAGCTGGGGACATGGAAGGCAGCCTGGTGAAGCAGAGAGAGCCCTGGACTGGGTCCTTGAAACCTGGCCGTGGGCCTCTGACCGAGTGGTTGACTTGCTCTCTTGGTCATTTGGACCCCGTGCCCTCTCTTGGCCCATCTGTAAAATGGGGCAGCTTCATGAAAAGATCACTCAAGTTTAGAGCTGTCAGATTTAGCAAATGAAAACCACAGACACTAAGTTAAACCTGAATTTCAGATAAACAAGGAAGAATTTTTTTTTAGCATCGGCATGCCCCATGCAGGGGCTTCCCCAGTGGCTCAGGGGTAAAGAATCTGCCTGCCAGTGCCAGATACGCAGGGACTTGGGTTCGATTCCTGGTTTGGGAAGATCCCCCAGAGTAGGAAATGGTAACCCACTCCAGTATTCTTGCCTGGAGAATCCCATGGACAGAGGAGACTGGTGGACTACAGCCCATGGGGTCATGAAGAGTCGGATATAACTGAGTGATTGAGCAATGACAATAACAATGCCCCATGCAACACCCGGGACAGACTCCTACTGAAAAATTATCTGTTGTTTATCCGAAATTTAAGTTTAACTAGACATCCAGTATTTATCCTTCAGCCCTCCTCATGTCGCCCCCGCCCCAAGTAGTTTCTGAATTTCTACTACGGGACACATGGCTTTGCTTTGATATCCAGGGCTTCAGGTGGCCACAAGCAAAGGGTTAGTGTGAAATGTCTAGCTCTTTCTGGGGACTGACCCTCCCTGACTTGAACTCATGCTTTTTTTGAAACATTGGTTAGTGACAGCGTCTCCCAGGGCCTAATGGAGTCCTTGGTGCCAAGAAGGTGCCCAATGAACACTGGTTCAATGAATGAATGAATGAATGGTCTCCCACTTAGTGGACCTCACCCCTTTCGACCTCTGTTTGACCTTCTCATAGCCCATGCTGCAGTTAGCTGCGGTGGCCAGATCTTCCCACACACGCCCCTTGCTTTCCAGGCCACTCTGCCTTTGATCAAATGGTCCTCTCCTCGGCACCCACCTCCCGCAGACACAGGCAGCCTCACACAGCGGGCAAGATCTCGAGTGCTGGAGACTGCCGCCGAGTCTCACTTCTTCCACTGTGTGTCTTTGGGTAATTACTTTACCTCTCGGTGCCTCAGTTTTCTCATTAAAAAATGTAGGTAACAAGAAAACCTGCTTTAAGGAACAGAAGTGCTAATACATGTATGGGATTTAGAATACAGAGTGTGACATGTAATGAGATTTTTAAAAATTTTTAGATGTTTTTATTTTTATATATTATAAAATTTATGGGTTTTTTTTTTTTACAATTTTATACAATTTTTATGCAATACAGTTATTACAAAATATTGGCTGTATTTCCCTCTTGTTCAGTACATCCTTGAGCCTATCTTACACCAGTAGTTTCTGACTCCCACTCCTCCACCCTTCTCTTGTCCCTCCCCTCCTTCTCCCTGGTAACCACTAGTTCCTTCTCTGTATCTGTGAGTCTGCTACTTTTATGTTATATTCACTAGTCTCTGGTGGCTTTTAGGTTCCACACATAAGCAATATCATACAGTATTTCTCTTTCTCTGTCTGACCTTTCCCTCTTAGCATAATGCTCTCCGAGTCCATCTATGCTGTTGCAAATGGCAAAAGAAACAAGGACTCTTACTCCAATTGTCTTCAAAGCCAAATCTCAATCACCCTATAAGGGCCACCTCCTCCATGAAGCACTCCTGACCGTCCTCCTCCCTACCCCTCAGGTGGAAGCAGGCTTAGCTATATTTCTTGCACCCTCCTGCCCGGTCCTTTGGGATAAAACGAACTGTAATCATTTCTTCTCTCTCCTGTAGATTCTACAGTTCTTGTGGGAGGGATCAACTCTACCAGCCTTGGGTGTCTGAGAAATGAAGAGTATGTTACTGCTCATCCTAGGAGCTGTTTGTATCTGATGCTCTCATCAAATAGCTAGGAGATCTGTGAAGGGGAAAAGGAAGATCCAGTTTAAGATAAGACTGAGAAGGGTGCCCTCATCACAAAGGGATGCAGTTTGGTGTCATAGAAAAAGCAGAGAATTGGGGACCCATAGATGCAGCGGGAAACCTGCTCCATCCTTTCAGAACTTAGAACCTTCAGAACCTTCCATTTCCTCATATGAGAAAGGAGTGTAAGGATGCTTCCTCCTGGGGATGAGGTGGGGAAGGGCTAGGATTGGGTGGGGGGAGAACACCTATGAAGGGTTTAGCACAAAGCGGGGCTGCACGAAAGTGCGTTGTCTAGCTCTGCAGGGCTGTGTGAAGCATATCAGCTCTGATACGCGGTTTGGGGGCATCCCTAAATGTCCTGCTTGTGTTGAAGCATAGGCAAGAAGCTGGGACGGCAGCCCAGAGTGCTGATTTCAATACCCAAAGGGCAAGGGAACAGGTGAAAGCCCATCCAACACCCTGCCAAAGAGGCGGGCAATCTGCTCAGGCAGAGCAGTGGAGGGCAGCTGACATCTTGAGTCACCGCCTGCCTCGCCCACACGGACTCCAACGAGGGGGCTGGGAGCATCCGATCTGGCAGCTTCTCTCTCCCACCACGCCTCTCTGGAGGCTGGAAGCCTGATATACGGTGCACACGTTCCCTGCACCACCAGCTACTCAACCCAGGGATAAAGGTCATTCTGAGCTTCAGTGGTTTGAGCTAGTAAAGATTTTTATAAAAACTCACTGTCTTGATTTGTGTTCAAGTACTTTAAAGTTCACATATTTCTTATTTGAACTTTGCTGGCTGTAGTCATTTCATCCACAATCAGCCTGGATTGGTTCTGCTTATTCAGAGCCCATCAATCACAGAGGACCGGACTGTAGCGCACACCGCCCATGCACTGGCTTCGCCCCAGGCTAGCCGATTTATCTGACATTTAATAAGGAGTTTTAGATTTTGCAGCTTATCAGAAGAGCGCCATGCAAGTGCGGTTGAGCTGTGAATCCCAAATAAGTGGGCCTGCACAGGAATCGCCTTCTTTCAACCCAGGCTTTGTGGGTGTCGGGACATTCTATCGTCCTGCCTTTGCTTTTGTTATGCCTTCCCTCCTTTTCCTAAAATGGTGTGAAGGTTAAAATCATTTTGATGTTGAGAGATGGTGGGGAGGATTCCAAAGCCAGCTTTGCCATAAACAGAAGCTCTGGAACTGCAGACAAGGATTGAGAAGCTCTGTTGTCTGATGAAAGCTCAGGTTAGTGAAGAAGATCGGAATGCCCATTCTGTGCCAGTCAGGGTGCCAGGCATGGTGTGACGAAGATGAGGTCCCTGCCCTGAAGGGTTGGGCGGTGTGGTGGGTGAGCAGACCTAGATGTAAATAGCTCAAAGTCCCAGGTGGGCTCAGCTGCCTGCTCTAATAGGGGTATAAGCAATGCATAATGGGCTTGTTGGGGCCAGGCAAGAGATTAATATTCTCCCAGATCCGAGCCTTTTGGTCGAGGCTCAGACAATGAGGGCAAATTGACATGTTTGACTCCGTAAGGAAGTCTGATGTCCTGTTAAGCTACTTTCCAGTTTCTTCTGACGATCAAGACCAATGTGTTCAATCGATTTCCCGCTCGCCCTCTTATGGTCAGTTTGATTCTCTTGGGCATCTTGTGTATGTTTAAACTGCCTGGCTTGGTTTTCTATCATAAATGCTCTTTAGGACCAAAGTTTCATTAGAGTACCGGTTGGCAGGGCATTTTGATAGGAAAACATGGATCCTGTGCTGCTTTCGTCAAGTCAAACCTAATTTCTGCGTTTTTCTTTCCTAGGATTTTCATTACCATTTTAGGTCTTTCAATTTCTAAGTTCAATACATGCGTTGACAGCTGTATATGAAAGCCACCCTCACTAATGTTGGTTATTTAGTTTTTCTAAGAAATTCAATTTTACAGGTTCCTCTGATAGTCTTCTCATTAAGTTCTGCCTCCATAGCATCAGGAAGGTTCCTACAAGTTTGGTCACAGAGTATCACCACTGGTCTCCTAGGGAGCCTGTTAGGAGACGCAGTTTCTCAGTGACTGTCCTGAAGATTATGGTTAGCATGGCTGAGATGGAGCCCACAAACGCTCAAGTTAATGGAAACCCCCTGGATTCCCATGCCTGTTATTTTTTTTTTTAATAATTTGAAAAAAGGAATTATTTATTTATTTGGCAGCATCCTCCAGCATATGGGATATCTCAGTTTCCCAACCAAGGATCGAACCTGTGCCCCCTGCAATGCCCATGCCTGTTAAAGGTGGGGGACAAGCCCCAAGCATTACACTTCCACAGCCTCATCCAACCTCAAGCTTGGCGCTGACTCCTTCCCAGAGCCCCCCAAGGAGTATCAGATCTCAGGATGCAGCTGGTGCCTCCCAAGCCCCCTCAGACGACCCCAGGTGTCCCACCACCCCACCATGTCCAAAGGCAAACGCGGTGTCTCCTCCCTAAACCCGTTCTCCCACTGAGGTCCCGCCTGAGTGAGCATCACCCATGACAGATTCCTCCTTCTCTCTACTCTTGCATATCCATCTGCAGCTACATCCCGAGATTCCACCTCAAAAACAGTCTCTGCTCCATCTGGTTAGCCATCAGGGGCACTTCCCCGAACCAGCCAGCCCACCTCTCACCGTGGCTGGTGAGCACCCAGTTCTGTCTCTACTTAATCCGTTCTCTACGCTAAAGGCACAAAGGCTTCCCTGGTGGCTCAGCTGGTAAAGAATCCACCTGCAATGCGGGAGACCTGGGTTCGATCCCTGAGTTGGGACAATCCCTGGAGGAAGGAAAGGGAAAGGCTACCCACTCGAGTACTCTGGCCTGGAGAATTCCACGGACTGTAGAGTCCATAGCGTTGCAAAGAGTCGGACAGGACTGAGTGGCTTTCACCCTTTTTTTCCACATTAAAGGCGGAATGATTTTTTTTCTAAATGGCCGATCTGACTTCGCTGTTTGTCAGTATCAGAGCCTCCGGTGGCTCCCCACCGCCCTCTGGATGGGGCACATCCTTCCCATCGTGGCTTGGAAGGCCTTTCACACCCTGCACATCACCTGCTTTCTCAGTCTCCTCCCGCCTTGGGCTTCTCCCCACCTTCCCGACCCAGGCATGCTGGGCTTCTTCCAGGACATCTGACTGCCGAGCTCGCAGCTCCAGACCTGCCATGCCCTGTGCCAAGGGCATTGCCCCCTGCTTTACCAGCATAGGAGACCCCCTCCTCACTCACGTCCCAACTAAACCATCACATCCTCTTTGTTTGGCAGAGTGGGGGGGGGCAAATATAAAAGTTTATATAGTTGTAAAATGTCTTAGCTGCAAAATATAGAATCCTTATTCTAGAGAGATTACATTCAGTTTAGCTCAGTCGTGTCCAGTCTTTGCAACCCCATGGACTGCAGCACGCCAGGCCTCCCCGTCCATCACCAACTTTCGGAGTTTACTCAAACGCATGTCCATTGAGTTGGTGATGCCATCCAACCATCTCATCCTCTATCGTCCCCTTCTCCTCCTGCCTTTAATTTTTCCTAACATCAGAGTCTTTTCCAAGGAGTCAGTTCTTCCCATCAGGTGGCCAAATTATTTGAGTTTCAGCTTTAGCAGCAGTCTTTCCAATGAACAGCCAGGACTGATCTCCTTTAGGATGGACTGGTTGGATCTCCTTGCAGTCCAAGGGACTCTCAAGAGTCTTCTCCAACACCACAGTTCAAAAGCATCAATTCTTTGGCGCTCAGCTTTCTTTATAACCCAACTCTCACATCCATACATGAGTACTAGAAAAACCATAGCCTTGACTAGACGGACCTTTGTTGGCAAAGTAATGTCTTTGCTTTTTCATTAAAGGTACACAAAACTTCCATGTACAATTTCTCATTAAGCCCGGACTAATCATCTAACAAGGTTCTGTCCTATTAACAGAGAGAAAAAACAAAGTTTAATTGTGCACCAGCTTACTTTTGATATTAAAACTCAATTACTTTACATTCATTTCAATTTTAGCTAGTCCTAATCACACGTAAAATTCCTTTCTAAAGATTGGGCTTTTCCCCCAACAAACATTCTGCAGCTTTCTCTCTTCCTCTCTTTCTTTTTTTTCATGTCCTCTTCTGAGAAGTGGTTCTCCCCCGCCCTAGGTCAGCTCTTCTATTTTATGTCTCAGACACTGGCCATCCTGCATTAAAGCAGCCCATTCGTTCACTGTTACCCAGCTGGAACCTACAAACGCAGGGTCTGGGTCTCTGTTATACAACCAATACCTGGCACCAACGTTAACACAGAGGTGGAATGAAAAATTTTTTTAAAAATAGTCATTGGAGTATAGCAGATTTACAATGCTATGTTTGTTCCAGGTACACAGCAAAATGAATCAATTATACATACATGTATATATATATACTGTTTTTTAGGTTCTTTTCCCATACAGGCCATCACAGAATATTGAGTAGAGTTCCCTGTGCTATACAGTAGCTCCTTATTAGTTATTTATTTTATATGTGGTACTGTGTATACACAAATCCCAAGCTCCCAATTTATCCCGCCCAGAATCAGACAAAACTGCTGATTTTTGACCAGCCATTTCATAATGATTCAATCTAATCCTTGTCAATCATACATTTTTGTACAATGTAAACACAGTGTCTCTTTGTTTTAATTAGAAAGTCTTTGATTATCAGTAAACTCAAATGGCAAAGACTTTTGTACATAGGTTCAACTGCTTGCATGAAGCTCACAAATGGGAATAAAAGAAAGGCCCAAACTGGATTATTCAAAGAATAACAAGAAACATCACGAAGGACGACACCCCATTCCTTTGGCATGATGTTTCATACCTGAGGGGCATCCGAGAGGCCACTGGGGGAGGTGGTGGGTGGGACAGTGAGGGAGATTTGTTTGAAGAGGACCTCAGAGAAGATTCTCCCACTTTCACGGAGTCTATGCCGCAGGATTAAATATTCATGTGATAAGATTGCACCAGTTACATCCTTGTTGGCAGAATATGTTTCCCCCGGTGAAAATACAATTTGTGAATAACTACTTTAGAAACCTACTTTTTACTTTCAAGATTAAACATTCTCAGTGGCCATGCTGGTCTATGGGAGACGTTTTTGACATTTGAAGATAAATAACTATTTGGTTTCCATTTCCTTTCTGGCCCTCTTACATGTGCTGAGAAAGTATAGATCACCGGAAGCATTTTCCCCTTAGATCTTAGTTAGCAAGAGGCTGCCATCTATAGATCCTAGACCCAATTACACACTGCTTTAAGAGCGGAAACTGCAGGAGGACTGTGGCTCTCGTGGGTTCGTATCAGTTTCATGCCTCTCACCTCTGAGAATTAGGATGGTAGGTTTCTAATGGGATTTTAGTTTTTCATTTAATTTAATTTGCCTTATCTCGCAAAAGATCTTGAAATTCATATTATAAGGATCATCAAGCCTCCTGTTCTGCGAGGGAAAAACTGCGGTCCACCGAGGATGAAAGGATTTGCTGCCCAAAACTACCCAGGATGTCAGGGCATTGCTTGGATTTGCATCAAAGCTGAACTTTCATCTCATTCCAGGCATCCATTTTTTGCTTGTTTGTTTGTTTGCTTTTGGCCTTCTGTTATTTTATTTTTTTAATTTTCATTATTATTATTTTTTGGCCATGCCTCCCTGCTTGTGGGATCTTAGTTTTCCAACTAGGGATTAAACCTGGGCCCCGGTGGTGAAAGTACCGTTTCCTGACCACTGGACCACAGGGAAGGATGGCATTTCTGTTTTCTTAATACAGGAAAAGCAAGGCTCTCTCAGCATAGGGGTGCACCCTGAGACAAATCAAGTCTAGCCGAGGTTGGTGCCGCGGAAGCTGGGTCCCTCCACTGACCTGAGGAAATGGTTTACATTTCAGAGTTTGTCTTCTACACGGGTGACTCAAACCTCCCTTAATCTTTTAGACAAAACTACAACAGCAATAATAACTGCATAAGCAGGATTGTGATGGGAACAGGATTTGTAAGCAGGGTTGTCTTCATAAAATACCTTTGTATTTAGCCATAATATTATGAAAACAGGAATAAAGTTATCATCTTCTAATTAAGAAAAAGCGGGCGGACGACACAACTTTAAAAGAGCCGTGCTATGCAGAAACAAAGGGCTGCCCTCTAGTTTTCAATCCACAGTGTTCCACGAAATGTCTCTTCCCTGCTGGTTCCCAGATGCCAGGCCCTTTAACAAAGCCGCCCTTGTTCCTTGGGACACGTGCCTAGCTGCGTTTTCAGAGAGAGGTTTCGCGGGCACACATGTGTAGCCGTGTCCACCCTCCCCCATTCGTGTGATCTACCTGGTGACTTTTTTTTCCCCCCCTGCCTGGAAGAAGCTGGCCTGAGATGAAACTGGCGAAGGCAGGCAGGATGCAGGCGACACAGGCTGGAAGTTCCTGGATGTGTTAGGGAGTTGGGTGAGGGCTCTCCCCATGATGGACAGCCCACTCTGGCTGCTCCTGACCTCTCAGCCTGGGAGCACCAGGATGGGTGTGCTACAAGGCAGATAGACAAACAAATCCACGTGGAAAACTCCGTGTCTCAGTGAAGGTAGGCTCGGCCCATGTGGTCTGCGCGTACCTGCTCCCCTTCTAAGGAGAGAAGGGGATGGTCACTTGTCAGGGTCCTTTGTGGGGGCAGAGCTGTCGCTCCTGGCCTCTGTCATCTCTGCCTTGCCCTGGGTCCTGCCTGCCCCCGCGCATCACCACCCTTCTTGATGCCCCGCCCCTCCCCGCATCCTTTGCGTACATCCGCCTCCCCCAGACCCTGTGCAGACACGTCCCCATCCTCACCTGTCCCTGGATTCCGCTCATCCATCAGGATCCGCCGATACCTTCATTCCTCGGGAAGCCTTCCCTGGCCTCAGCTCCCGAGCCGGATTGATTGCCTCTGTCTAGACTGCTGGAATCCCGTGGGCACTGCCTCCCTCTTGTTCTTAGCGGTTGGCACTCTGAACGTGTGATGCGCCCTTGCACAGTGCCGGGATCCCTTAGAGGACCAGGACTGTGTCTATTCATTTTTCTCTTCCCAAGGTGGAACTGGGAGCTTGCTGTCCACGAGAAGCTAGCTCACAGGACATTGAATGACTGGATGGGTGATGGAAATGAATGAGTGGGGTGCATGGACCCCAGCGGGTCTTTCTGAGCAGGGATGCTGGGGAAGCACATGTTGCCCTGGGATTTCACTTTTGATAGCTTAGGGGAGGGGTTGGCAACCTTCTTCTAGAAAGGTCAGCTAGTAACTATCTCAGGCTTTGTGGGCCAGATGGTGTCTGTCCTATCTACCCAACCCAGCTGTTGTTGGGCAAAAACACCCAGAGGTCATATGCAAACAGAGGTCCATGATCCTGGCCCAATAAAACTTTATTTACAAACACAGGCAGACAGCTGGAGTTAGCCCACTGGCCAGAGTTTGCTCACGCTGGCTCAGGGGTGGGGACAGGACTGCTGCTACCAGAGGTAGATGTTCCCTCGTTGGTTGAACCTCAGTATGGCCGGGGGTCTCTGGGGGTCTCCTGGGCAGGGGCACTTGTACTTGGCTTTCTCTCTCCTTTCCTTTGGGCAGACATGGGAGGGGTCGCAGAACTCATTTCCAGCCCTTTAGCTGGCTTCTCGGTATTTCCTGTGTCTTTTTGCCCTAGGTAATTCTAAGATGAATGCATCCCCTCTAGAGCTGGGGAAAATAGGCCAGCAGAGGCTCTGGTTATCTGATGTCTCCCCCACAACCCGCTGGGTGGGCTTGGGTGGGCTTGGGTGGGCTCCCTCCCCGGGTGGGCTCCCTCCCCTCTCCTCTGTCCCCATGTCCCGCCCTGCATCTTCCGTGAGAAACAGTGACAACGCCGGTGGCAGTCGATGTTTAAGGCCACATCAGAAAACCATCACAGCCCAAAAAATAACAGTTGCGCTGATTTTTCTCAAGGATGGACCTCTCCTCTGCTGTCCTTGACAAAAGCCGGGGTGGCTATAAGCCTGGGGGCTGGAGTGACCTCACCCACCAGCTGGTTCTCAGGCCAGGAGGACCATTCAGCAGGAGGCTGGAGCAGGTGGGGGTCCCTGGACATTTCTCTCTCTCTACCTGGTTTCTCCTCACCATCTCTCCAGCATGGTGACTCTGGGTCACCAGATTTCTTACTATCAGCTCAGAGATCCCCATGTGCATGTTCCAGGAGAGCCGGAAAGAAGACACACCACTGTTTATGACCCAGTTTGGGAAGCTGTGCCGGGTTACTTCTGCCACATTCTATTCATTGAAGTGGTCATGAAGTTCCACGCACATTGAAGAGAGGTGAAATGGACTCTATGTTATCATTTGAAAGGGTAATGCTCTTTAAGAGCGGAGAGGCTGAAAAGGAAATAGCATCTCCACACTTTAACTCCCTGGGCCCTGCCGCGTGCCAGGCGCTGCACTCATCACCTTGCTATTTACACCATCAATGCAGAAGTGTTGTCAATACTTACATATCTGTAATATCTTACTGAAAAGTCCCTCCTTCACCTGCCTTGAGTCCTTGTTGAAATGTGTGCAAGCCTTGTTTCAGGTGTTTCCAGTTCTCTGGGAGGCTCTTTGATGGGGGATCGGGCACATACATCCTTGTAGATGAATGTGAACCTTTATGGGGATTTCTTTCCCTGCTGGGCTGAGCTGTTGCTCCAGGTAGCAGGCAGCAACAGGTGTGCTGGGATGTGACAGGTCTATAAGTTAATTCACTTGACAGCAACGAGCTGGTCGCGCGGCCTGGTGTCCATGCAATCCTGAATCTCCATGTGATTCCTGGTGCCAAGTCGTATCCTCAGCAAGTCTCTGTCCAGAAGGAACTCTGAGAACTGGCTGAATGGGCATCGGTGGAGGAGCAGCCTCACCATTCGTCTGCTCTTGTCTCCAAAGCAATTGGTTAAATCACGACACAGAGTCTCGGGTTCAGGAGAAGGACTTGACCTGAATGGGATTCCTGGCATGGAGTGGGCTGGGGGGCTGTGGGTACCGGAGTTTATCTCAGCTTATATTTGGGGCTCTAGATACAGGCCCAATTTTAATGCTCATCTTATTTTTAGCATTTTGATACATCCTAAATCTTTTTATTCTTCTTTACTTTCTTAAATATTATGGCTGAAGCTAAAGTTCCAATACTTTGGCCACCTGATGTGAAGAGCTGACTTATTGGAAAAGACTCTGATGCTGGGAAACATTGAAGGCAATAGGAGAAGGGGGAAACACAGGATGAGATGGCTGGAAGGCATCACTGACTCAGTGGACTTGAATTTGAGCAAATTCCAGGATATAGTTGAGGATAGAGGAGCCTGGCACGCTGTAGCCCATGGGGGTCACAGAGAGCTGAACACAGCTTAGCAACTGAACAACAACCACACTCTCTTAAATATTATGGCTTTAATGACCAGAAGCCCATAAGTTCAGTGGGATTTTTTTTAAAAATAAGAATATTTTTATAGGCTTCAGAGATTCGAGGACCCTTGAAGACATCCTGCTGAGTCCCTTCACTTTACAAACGAGTAACCTGAAGCTCGGAGGAAGGCGGTGACCCGCCCCGGGGTCACACCCACGTCTGACGCTATTGCTCCCGGTCCAGGGTTTTGCCCACAGTCGTTTGGCCTCTGTAGCCCATTGAGGACTGTGGGGGGAACGCTACACGTTGGCCCATGGTTCCCTCTGCTGTCCCGTCAGACTCTTCTCCTCTCAGACACCCGGGGGTGTCACCACCAGACGACGAACTGAGTGTGTGGCTGAAGAAGCAGTCTGGCCCCTGAGCACAGGGACCGCAGCCCAGGCTCCTTGATTCTGCCGCGGCCTCGCCTCAGCACCTGAAGCCTGGTGGCCGGGAAGCCTGGAGTCTCACTGACTGGTTGGCCGGTTGAAGGAGGCCTTGTCCCAGGAAGCCTCATTTCTTTCTCGTCTCTTCCGGGGCAGCCATTCTGCCTCGGCGGTCACGGTCCCCACCCCTTCCCGCTCCACACACACACACACACACACACACACACACACACGCACACACACACACGTGCTGAACGTGGCAGCAAGCCCGCACCCCTCCCCTGCCCTGAGAAGGGTTGTGGACTTCCTGAGTGTTGGTGGAAAGTTCAGGATGTAACCCACCTGGCACTGGTCCTTGACAGCACGATCTTTTGTTCCCAGTTCACTCAACTTGAGGAGGAGGAGGACGGATGCGTGAAAACACAGGCCTTGTGTTCTGCCCCTTCTGCACAGGAGCTCTTTGAATTCTAGAACCCTGGCGTCTCTGGGAAATTCCTGGCATCTTCCCCTTGAGATATCACCCTTTCATATTTCCCACCAGGCCAGCGTTTATGAAAGCCTGGTCTTCATGTCGTCTTGGTCTGTGTTAGAATCACCTGGGATATTTTTAAAAAGCAGAATCTTGGGTAACAGTAGTCATAGGTATCTAGGACTCACCATATCACACTCTCGGGCACACAGAACCCAGGAATATTCACACTAACAAGCCCCTTGGGTGATTTTGAAGCACCTGGCATTTGAGAGTCTGTGCTTGAGGCAACTTGGGAAAGTTATTTTGTCTACAGTCATGTGCCTCGCACAGGGCACAGAGAAGGTGATAAGAAACTGTTGAATGAATGAATAAATGCACGAATGATGCCATACCCCTGAACTCAATCGCAGAAGAGGTTTGCTTGTTTGGGAACAGTCTCTTGTCTTTTCCTCCAGGCAGCACACCTGCTGTTTAATACTTTGCACACCTAGAGCAGACACGGCAGCTGACATTCCTTCTTGCTCTCAAATACCATTATGTTAATTCAGGTAGATTTTGGAGATATTGCAGGTCTGTTCCTGTTAATGTTGATATTCTGACCTCTTCCCATGAATTATGAATGCTCTTAATGGCATCTAGAATAGCGAATCCCTTCCAGAAGGTTTTCAATTTACTGTGCCAAGTTCATCAGAGGAATCACTGTGTATGGCAGCTCAAGCTTTATGAAGTGTATTTCTTAAATAATGAGTCTTAAAAGTCAGAGTTACTCCTTGATCCACAGGCTATAGAATGGATGTTGGATTAGCAGACACGAAAACAACATGAATCTCTTTGTGCATCTCCATCAGAGCTCTTGGGTGACCAGGTGCATTGTCAGTGAGCAGTCATATTTTGAAAGGAATCTTTTTTCAGAGCAGTAGGTCTCAACAGTGGGCTTAAAATATTCAGTAAACCATGTTGTAAACAATGTGCAATCATCCAGGCTTGGTGGTTCCGTTTGTAGATCACAGGTAGAGTAGAGTTAGCATGGCTCTGAAGGGCCCTAGGATTTTCAGGATGGGAACTAAGCCTTGGCTACAACCTCAAGTCACCGGTTGTGTTAACCCCTAGAAAAAGACTCAGCCTGTCAGTTGAAGCTTTGAAGCCAGACACTGACTCTTCTCTAGCTATGAAAGTCCTAGTTGGAACCTTCTTTCAATACAAGGTTATTTCTTCTACGTTGAAACTATGCTGTTTAGGGCAGCCACCTTCATTTCTTATCTTGGCTAAATCTTTTGAATAACTTGCAGCAGCTTCTACATCAGTACTTGCTTATTTTCCTTGCACTTTGATGCTAAGGAGATGGCTTCTTTCCTTAAAGCTCATGAATCAACCTCTGCGAACTTCAAACTTCTCTTCTGAAGCTTCCTCACCTCTTTCAGATTTCACAGAATTAAAGAGAGTTGGGGGCCTTGCTGTGGAGTAGGCTTTGACTTAAAGGAGTGTTGTGGCCGGTTTAATCTTCTATTCAGACC
This sequence comes from Muntiacus reevesi, assembly GCF_963930625.1. Lineage (NCBI taxonomy): Eukaryota > Metazoa > Chordata > Mammalia > Artiodactyla > Cervidae > Muntiacus > Muntiacus reevesi. The sequence continues at coordinate 164,645,675 of NC_089250.1, forward strand.
ATTCAAGCTTTCTCCTTATCAGCAATAAGGATGTTTTGTTTTCCTATCATTCGTGTGTTCACTGGAGTAGTGCTCTTAATTTCCTTCCAGAACTTTCCCTTTGCATTCATGACTTGGCTGACTGTCTGGCACGAGAGGCCTAGCTTTGGGCCTATCTTGGCTTTCAATTTGCCTTCCTTACCAAGTGTGATCATTTCTAGCTTTAGATTTAAAGTGGGAGATGTGCTATTCTTCCTTTCCCTTGAACACTTAGAGCCCTCTGTAGGATTAGTAATTGGTGTGTTTCAGGCCTGAGGAGAGGGGAAGAGATAGGGGGATGGCCAGTCAGTGCGGCAGTCAGAATGCACACATTTATCAGTTTATTGTATTATATGTGCATGGTTTGTGGTGTGTGTGCGTGTGTGTGAAGACGCTTCAGTTGTGTCTGACTCTTTGTGAACCTATGGACTATAGCCCGCCAGGCTCCTCTGTACACGGGATTCTCCAGGCAAGGATACTGGAGTGGGCTGCCATACCCTCCTCCAGAGGATCTTCCCAGCCCAGGGATTGCACTTGTATCTCCTGTCTCCAGCATTGGCCAGTGGGTTCTTTACCACTAGTGCTGCCTGGGAAGCCCATGGTGTGTGTCACTCCAAAACAACTACAATGATAGCATCAAATATCAGTGACCTCAGATCACCATAGCAAATATTAATGAAAAAAGTTTGAAATATTGTCAGAATTCACAAAATGTGACACAAAGTCATGAAGTGAGCAAATGCTGCTGGGAAAATGAACCAAATAACCTTGCTCAGCCCAGAGCTGCCATAAAACCTCAGTTTATAAAAATCATATTATCTGTAAAGAGCAGTAAAATGAGGTTTGCCTGGACTGCAGCAGGGGGGGTCAAATTCAAGGATGTGCATGTATGTAAGATCATGTTACAAAGGTTAATCATCTTTAAAATTATTTTGTGCGTGTGTGTATTTTCCTTGTTTTAGATTTTCGAAGGGTTCAAAAGGAGGATGTCATATTCAATTTGAAATGGTAAATTGCTGAAGGGTTTAGTTGTCTCTAGTCAATGTAGAATGCACAAAGGTTTTATTTTCACAATGTCATTTATGAGACATATAATGCACATAAATTGACAGGACTTTTTCTTTCTTTTTTTTTTGGAAAGAGCTTGCTGGGCTGAGTGAAGTACAGGCTGAGGCAGGGGAGGGCATCCTCCCACTCGGCCATCAGGCACACGTCAGTGGTCAGGGAAGGAGAAGGTCCTGCAGGGTGAGCAGGGGACTTGCAGCGGCGAGTTCTCGGAAGGCTCCAGTAGGAAAGATGTGGATAATTTATACAATGTTTAACTATCTTTTAAACAGTCAGTTTTTCTTGTACAGTGACTGGGCTTCCATAAAACAGACAAGGCCTGCCCATTTGGCTCGGTTTTAGAGGGGATGGCGCTGTAAAGTTAATGCACTGAGAAATCTGTGGTGCTTTGGCGTTAAACCCAACACGGGACATAAAGAATTGAGGCTGCTATAAGCCATGGCAGACGAAGCAATTTTTGCAGATGAAAACTGTCCCGAGTTGATGAGAAAGGGCCTCCCTGCACCACTCTGAGAAGCCAGGAGCCCAGGAGAGATGGCTGAGGTCTGCCCTTTAACTGCCCGTGTGTGACTGTGAAAAGCCAGCTTCCAGAAGCCCAAGTAATTAACCATGGGTGGACCCCGACATTGAAGGAGTCCTGAACAACAGAAGAATGGAGTGATGAGACGTGCGTGCACGCGAAGTCGCTCAGTCGTGTCTGACTCTTTGCGACCCCATGGACTGTAGCCCACCAGCCTCCTCCATCCACGGGATTCTCCAGGCAAGAATACTGGAGTGGGTTGACATTTCTGACTTCAGGGGATCTTCCTGACCCCAGGATCAAACCCTTGTCTCCTTCATTGGCAGGTGGGTTCTTCACCACTAGCGCCACCTGGGAAGCCTTTGATTCATTGATTTATCTTTTGAGTCCTTGTCTTCTTCCCATCTTGGGTTATAGGACTACGTGGGTGGATGCCTCTCCAGAACACAAAGAAGAGAAAACATTTCAGGCCAGTGGGAACTGCAGCTCGGGGCTCCCAACCTTGCCTGGGCTGTCTGAGTCAGCCATGGATGCTGTTCAAGGTGATTCAGACCCCAGACTCAGACATGGGGCAGAGCTCTTCCTTTTATTTTTTCACACTGCTCATCACATAGGGGCTTATGCAGCTAGGGGAGTTTACTTGACTAAGGCACCTTCTCTTTCCAAAATGTGTGACTCAGCCAGTCACCTCCAGATGCACAAGCATCGCCTTCCCAGGGCGGCCATAATTGCAGGCGTCAGGCCAACAGGATGGCCACGGGCCTGGGTGCCTGGAACACAGTGGCTCCGTGTTGAGACAGATGCTCTCAAGGCTCAGGGCAGGCCCTGGACAAGAGGCTGGCCAGTGGCTGAACAGGGCTGAAGCGTTGATCCTGAAGGGCCCTGACAGGCCAGGCTGCTGGGGAAGGGAACTGAGGCTTTCTAGAAGCCTCCAGGCTTGAAGAGAGTCCTGAGTTTGGCACCACTAGGGCTTTTAAGTCCCCTCCCCCTGGCCTGGGGTCACAGCACAGGGTTGTATTTCCTGCTCTCTCAGGACTGTATGACTTCTTCCAGGGGTGAGAAGCCCTGAGGAGAGGCAAGACTGGGGGAGTGTGTGAGGGAAGGGGCAGGGCTGGGACCACTGAAGGGAAAGGCTCCTTGCAGAGTGGACACAGAAAGCCGAGGAGAAAGCAGGCGATGGGCTGGGGTTTGCAGGCCAGTGGAGCAGAGGGCAGGAAAGGCTCAAGGCTGGGTCACATCGAGTCCGAGCCTTGAGCCTCCATGAGGCCTGACCCTCACAGGGAGAAGCAGAAAGAGTGGAATACAAACAGCCCTGAAGGGCTTCCCTGTGGCTCAGTGGTAAAGCATCCACCGGCCAACGCAGGAGACATGGATTCTACCCCTGATCCGGGAAGGCCTCACGTGCAGCAGAGCAGCTACGCCCATGAGCCCCGACTCCTGAGGCTGTGCCCTGGAGCCTGGGGGCTGTGACTGTGGCAGCCCTCACACCTCGAACCCGTGCTCTGCCACAAGAGACGCCACTGCAGTGAGGAGCCGGCGCGCCAACTAGAGAGGAGGCTACACGCTGCACGGCTAGAGAAAAGCCCACGCAGCAACGACAACCCAGCACAGCCAAAAAAGATAAATAAAATGGGCTTTATTTTGGGGGGGCTCCAAAATCACTGCAGATGGTGACTGCAGCCGTGAAACTAAAAGATGCTTGTTCCTTGGAAGAAAAGCTATGACCAACCTGGCATATTAAAAAGCAGAGATGTTACTTTGCCAACAAAGGTCCATCTAGTCAAAGCTGTGGTTTTTCCAGTAGTCATGAATGGATGTGAGAGTTGGACTATAAAGAAAGTTGAGCGCTGAAGAACTAATGCTTTTGAACTGTGGTGTTGGAGAAGACTCTCGAGAGTCTCTTGGACAGCACAGAAATCCAACCAGTCCATCCTGAAGGAAATTAGTCCTGAATATTCACTGGAAAGACTGATGTTGAAGCTGAAACTCCAGTACTTTGACCACCTGATGTGAAGAACTGATTCATTTGAAAAGACCCTGATGCTGGGAAAGACTGAGGGCCGGAGGAGAAGGGGATGACAGAGGATGAGAGGGTTGGATGGCATCGCTGACTCAATGGACATGAGTTTGAGCAAGCTCTGGGAGTTGGTAATGGACAGGGAAGCCTGGTGTGCTGCAGTCCATGGGGTCACAAAGAATCAGACATGACTGAGCGACTGAGCTGAACTGAAAGGCCAGAGGGCAGTGCTCCCCTCCCCCAGAACTTGGGGCATCTCTCTGAAAGCACCTCCCAGAGCAGGCCTGGCCTACCCCCGCCCCTCACTGGGGCCTGGGTCTCTGTCGGAGCTGGCTCCCTCACTCAGCAGATGAGAGATGGAAAACTGGAAGCTTGTCTTCAGGCCTGAGTTTCTCTGAGAGCATTGCACCCTCTCTCTGTTACCTTGCTCCTGAGACACTGCCTCTTCCAGGAAGCCCTCTGGTATGACCACTGTGCTGCTCGTGGTGGGTCTCCATGGTGCCTCTGGGTCTCACCTCAGCTCTGGAGGAACAGAGACGGCCACCTGGGGATCGCTGCCCCTTCTGGATGAGATACGGGCTTCCTACAGCCTTCAGCGTGACCTGGGCCCTTCTCCCTTCTCTCACTGAGCAGGTGGGCTCCTGGGCAAACAGGCAAGGTCTCCCCAGCCAGCTTTGCCCAGGTGCTGGAGTCGCAGAACGTGATCCAGAGGGCAAAGGTAGGGGCTGGGAGGTCAGGCCCATGAAGGGGCTCTCAGGATTCTGCTGGGCTCGATCGGGGCCCAGGTGGAAAAGATCTGAACTCAGAGACCCTCTTGGGCCTAACTCTTTGCCCTTGGAAGAGAAGAAAAATGTTATTCTACATGGAGAGCAAACAGGTCAGGGACTCATCTCATTGGGACCCCTTAGCACACAGATTTTTCTTCCTTAAAAAAAAAAAAAGACCATCCCCCAGGCATCACCTGCTTTGAAATCCCTAAATCTAAACTTCAACCTGCAGATTCCAGCCAGGCTGGGGGTTCACTCAGGACTCGGAGGAACCGCTCCAGCAGGGACTGTCTGATGAAGGGATCAGTCAGGAATTCATAAAGTATTTATTTAGCTGCCCAAAGCACCCCACCCTCGCTCTCTTGTATGGAAGAATTGATGCAAAGTTTCCGAGACAAGCCCGCGATTGCGGCTGTCACCAAACAATGCCATATTTCTTTTCTTCTCTTAAATTCTAGGGATCATTCTCTGTAAGAGGCCAATTTGTCTGTCAGGCAGGCAAAACAGGGGCCGCTCCCTGCCCTCATTAAACTGACAGCACGGGTTATTAGCAGAAAACGAAGCCCGCCCGCCATGAAGCCGGCCTCTGTTTTACGGCGAGCGCCAGGGAGATATTTTCAGTAATTAATTTGATAAATATATTAATTATGAATTGAGTTGACAGTACAATCAGATTGTCAGCCGTCCAGACAGCCTCTTGTGATAAAGCTCTGTGATGAAGTGGTTGGATTTCAGGCCTGTCATCCTTCGGGGGGCGTCCCTTATCGCCCGTCTGCCCATTCAGTCTGTAATTTCCTGCGTATTGTAATTAAATGGTAGCTTTCTGATTGGAAAGTGACTCCTCAAAACTTAATCTCTCTTTCTCTCCAAGCTTGGTGGGGGAGGGCTACAAAAAAAAGCCCTTTGTTTCAGGGCAGTCTTCCTGTGAAGAAGCAGCTCTGTTTTCCCGGCCCCTTTAGATGCGCCTCTCTGGTCCCCGGAGGGCACCTTGGAGGAGGGAGTGGGCCGGGAACTTCAAGAGAATGAGGAGAAGGGTGGGCGGTGTGTCCAGCCGTGCCGTCCTCTGGCTCTGCGGCCTCGGGCAGGTCACTGTTCCTCTCTGGGCCGAAGTGATCGCGTGTCCCCCACGTCTCCACCCCCACCCCCAAGGCCTGAAATTCTGGGATCCTGGGAGCAGAGCCGCTCTGCCGGCCTGGCCTCCCTCCAGACGCCCAGGAAGGGGAGGGAGGGAGGGAACAGCGAGCCAAGCGTCAGCTGTATTTCTGCAGGACAGGTCATTCGGGGAGTCCCTTGCCAGCATTTTTTTTTTTCCCTTTTGATGAAATTAATTATGAACACTGCCTGGGGTCATTTGACTCCGGAGATACATGTCAAGATAAAATATTTCAGAAACACTTATATTTAATAATTTAATATGGTGGTTCGCATTTGGGTGCAACAAAGGGAATTATTGGTAATTGCGAATTTTAAAGAGGCAGAAGGAAGCCCAGCAAGATGGGGGAAGCATGGGACAAAGTCAGGAAGGTCAGGAGGTTTTTGTTCGGCAGGCCTCGGGGCTTGATTTGAGACTGAGAACCGATGTCATTTTAGAATGCCTGGTGAAGAAATCAACTCCAGAAGCCTGCTGAGGGGCAGTGCTGGGGACTCCAGGGGTCCTGGGTGTTCTAGGTGCCCCAGGTACCCTGGCCAGAGAGGGAAAGAGCATGTGGGTCCTCAGGAACATTGTCCCTATCCTCAGAGTCCCAGAAAATCTGTGATGTGAGCCTCAGAGAGGCCCAGGGCCGTTCCAGGCCTTGCAGATAAGAAACAAGATCCAGAGATGCTCAGCCTCTGAGGCTGGTGCCCCCAGGACATGGGGCTCCGTGGGAAGAATGGTGACTGTTCATGAGGAAGTTTCAAGTTCCAGGTTCAACTGCTCCTTGCCTGCCACGCCTCAGTTTTTTCTCTGTAAAATGGGCTATTAAAGTACTTACCTCAGATTTGATGTGAAGATTAAATAAAATAATGCATGTAAGGTGTTTTTCAGAGCAGCCGAAGCACAGAGGAAGCGGAGTTGCTATCGTCTATGCACATTAAGAGCTCAGTTAATATTTAGCATGTGCATGAATGAATGAATGAATGAATGAAATACTAGCCCTGGGTCCTGGCCGCTCTGCGTCTGGGCCCCGCCTGCCTCTCTCATTGCTTTGTTGTGTTATTCTCCATTCATGGCCCAGCAGGGGGATAGGACCTCACCCCCACTTCGGGAGCCTGGCACAGTGGGTTCACTCCCAACAAGGACTCAAAGGGTTTACTTTGAGTAAAACAAGGACTCAAAGGGTTTACTCCCAACAAGGACTCAAACTAACTTGAGTCCTGCTCCTCAAACAACCCACCTAGTGGATTTGGGCAAATCCACCCCTGAAATGTAGGAGAGCAGGTGCTCAGAAGCTGCTCTGGTGAGTGTTCATTCAGCCTGGGTGGTCTCTCACGGTCTGGGGCGAGAAGCCCCCTCCCCAGCGAGGTGAGCTAGGCAGTCCTTCCTTGCTCTGGCACTTTGCTTTTTTCATCTTTAAAGTAAGGATGCCGTACTCAGCCATCGGCAGCATCACTGGAAAAGCCACCATGGCTCCAAGTCTACATAGTAAAGCGTTAATCGCTTAGTTGTGTCTGATTCTTTGCGACCCCATGGACTGTAACCCACCAGGCTCCTCTGTCCATGGCATTCTCCAGGCGAGAATACTGGAGTGGGTTGCCATTCCCTACTCCAGGGGATCTTCCCGACCCAGGGACCAAACCCATGTCTACTGCATTGCAGATAGATTCTTTACCATCCAAGCCACCAGGGAAGCCCCAAAGTCTACATAGTTATAGTCCAACTCAGCTTTCTTCAGAAACCCAAGCATCTTACTGGAAAACTCAGTTTTTGTCTATCACTTGGAAATCATGGGCCCCACCATGATCAGAGGGCACGGGCCAAGGCAGGAAGGATCAGATTACGTGCTCAGATTACAAGTTGAGGAGCCCCTCTTAGGGTTCCCACCAGTCAGGTTGCATACACTGGAGTCCCCACTGCCAGAAAAAACCCCAAGTTACATGAGCTTTCTTTGCATCTCACTAGAGGCAAAGCCAACACATCCATGCAAATCTCTATAATCAAGACATAAAGTTTTAGCATGAAGTAAGAAAATTATCACTCACCCTGGAAGTTGATTTCTAGTCACGTCTCTTTAATGAACAAAGGCACACTTATTCCCCCCTCCCCCAAGGTTCAAGATTGCAGTTCTTTTCTTAACTTTTCAAAGAAAGCTTAAGTACTTTGAGCACAACTAAAGTTGACTATTATCCTTCATCAGATCATACTTAAATCTAGATTTTAACATGTTGCCATTATATTTCAAAGAAGAGACATGATTGCTCTTGAAAATACAAAAAAAAGAAGAAAGTAAGACCAGAGGCAGGGTATTGTCTATTATCCCATCCTCTTCCCCAGAAATGTTCTGCTTGGAGCCAGCCGGGTGCCATCTATTAAATCCCGAATGATGAAGTCTAAGCTTCTTTATTTTATACCAGGAGCGAGTGGTAAGTGGACGCAAATTGATTTTGGAGAGGGTGCTAAGCGATAATCCTTCCCAGGTTCCCAGTAAAGAAAATATACTTATTGGAGGGAATTTTTAACTTCGGTTTGAACTTGCTGATGCCTTTTTAGAGTCCAAGTGGAGACTATGGAGCTTTTGTGTGCCTGTCAGATGTCTTTACCGAATGCTGAGGGAGGAATGATAAATATGCAGAAGGCTTTGATGTGAATGCCGAAGGGGCCTCCGAAGGGGCTGAGTAGAAGGCAGTTGACACTGCGGTTTTCATCCCTCGGTAGGGATGGAAGGCATGCTTGAAACTAAATGGCACCTGCAGAGATGGCGCGCTGTTTCGGATTATGCCCTCAGAAACTGCGTTCCCCACCACCAGCTCAAGGACCCTGGCTCCGAGCTCTGCCTAGCAGGGGAACGCGAACTAGGGCAGGGGATAAAAGGCCAGGACTTTACTCTGTTTGCCGAGGAGCCCTTCTGATGAGCCCAGCAGCCGTCACTAAGAGATGCATGTGGAATGCAGCTATTTTTCTGCAGGCAGGTATAGGAAAGAGAAAGCTCTCCAGAGATGAATAGATAAGTCTGCTCTGCTCAGCTCCCTGTGCCCTGGGACCTCAGTTTCCCCATCTGTAGAGTAAGGGGGCTGAGCTGGATCCCCTGAAGGTAACTGTTCTCTGTTCAGGACAAAGTCGCTGCCCTGGTCCTGTGTTGGGATGGGCACCTGGTGTAGGACCAGGGCTGGCCTCTCGGGAGGTATCTGTCTTAGTCCATCCCTCCCAGGGTCAACCTCACTTCCTGGTGCACTTGGAGGGGAAAAGCCAGGGTTGAGGTGGACGTGGGGCTGGGGCAGGGCATGGCAGGGATACCTAAGGCTCTGTGCCCAGATCCTGTGGTTCCATGGGGGCCCGAAGGCTGTCTCTCTCTGATCTCGGCAAAGCGTCTTCTGCTGTTTGTGGGGAAGGACTGCCCTGCTAGGAGGCAGGAGACCACACTGCAGACCTCCCACTGGACCCTCACTGTGTCCCCGTCACACACCCTCCACGAGACCCCCAAGGCAGACAGAGCCTCTTCTCAGCCCGACCTGTTGTCTGGGTCACACCGGGACTTTGGGGGTCCTGGACTCTTTAGGCTTCATGGACCGTTTCTTCCATAAAAGCAATGAAGATTGTGTTCTATGCATAGATGTGAAAATGGATATAATCTAGGCTGGATTTGTTGCTCTATATTCATGATTTTTATATTCATTTCTTGCTTCTGATTTTAAGAGGAATGAAAAAAGAAACCTTTTTCATGGACTCTTAAAATATCATTGCAGGCCCCGTGCCTGATTGGTACATTGAGCTGCGCTCCCTAAGGAACTGTCCCCTTCAGGAGCGGAGTCCACACTTTGAATTTGTAATCCTGATGACCAAAGCCTGTCCAGTGCTGGCCAGAAGGGCAGAGGAGACAGGAACTATTTCTTCTGCTGAGTTATAGTATCCGAAGGAAGTTAGGGGTCATCCTGGCTCACAGCACAGCCCAGCTCTGGGCAGCTACCCTGGTGCAGTGGACAGTGCGTGCTTTGGGGTCACAGAGACCTGGGTCTCACCTCTCCCAAGGCTCTTCCTGCCTAATGACCTGGGGCGAGTTCTTCACTCTTGGCCTCAGTTTTCTAATCTGTAAAATGGGACTAATGCTACCTCGACTACAGGTCTCTTGAGGCACCCGGAGAGTCACTGTGAGGATGGTACATGGTGACCACAGGACCTGCGTCCTCCAGGAAGACACAACGGCCAGTTTTTCCTCTGGTCCCACAAGTCCTTTCACACCTGGCTGGCCACGTGGTCCAATTCTTGCCTCAGAAATTATGGGCCCGGTAACTGCCCTGCTGGGGTTGACACCAAAATGAACACAGGGGCTGTTTTTGTTTCTCCTTCTTCAGTAAGAGGTTTTCCAGGCAAATCAACTGGAAATGGTTATGTGGAGAATCGAAGTGCTGGGGGCCCTTGCAGAATTCTTTGTTAGCTCACCAGCCACAAACTTCTTACACAGTGGCCAATCTTCGCCCTTAAGACACCATGCGCGCCTCGGCCCTGAATCTAATTCATGGGGCTTTGAAGGCTTCTGTAATGCCGTGTGGAAACAGTGTCCTAAATTAATATTTTCCTTTAGTTCAAAAGGCTGCCTGTGCCTTCGGCCAAGTGTTCCGGTGGCCGGGAACCAGGGAGTGACCCTGGGCAGAGGGCCCCGCGACGTGGGGGTGAAAACCACATGCACCCATCAATAACGAGGAAACGTCTCGCCCGGCGGCAGGAGTCCACCAAAAATGGTTTACGCCAGTTGAACACAAAAATCAATTCTGAAGCGCAGTATATCACAGCCCATAAATTACACATGTCCAGTCAAAACGGCGAGGGGAAAAGAACGGGGGTGAGGATGAAGAAAGTTTTCATAGAGAGGGTTCCCGCTGTCCCTCCATCCCAGGTGGTAGGGGCCAGCACCCGGGGAGGCTGGAAGCATGTTCCAGAAGGTGGCGAACTCCTGCCTGAGCTGCTGCCCCAGAGTGAGGGCGAGGAGGTGGAAGAGGCTGGCCGAGGGAGGGCCCAACGCGCGGCTCTGGTTCATGATCGCAGCAGAATAACCACAGAGATCCCTGTGCCCACAGAGGCCTCAGACCTGCTCTGCCAGGCCCTTCTGTTCTTCTGTCTTGACTTCTGGAGATGGGAGCAGGGCGACAGTGGCCAGGAAGCTGGGGGGGATGCTGAGCCAGAATCCCCGGGAACCCGAAGCAACAGCATCACCTCTGACTTGGGACAGTGAAGGGCTCAGGGTGACGAGGAGGGGACGGGGCAGAAGGCTGGTCCTCAGAAAGCATCACACATGGGGTCCTTTCCGAGGGAAGGTCGCTGTCCTGCATGAGACTTCCTGATGAGGGGGCCCGGCGTTTAACTGGGATACATGGTAGGAAGCGCAGACATTGATGAGAGGACACACAGGTGGCTTTCAAATGGGAAGAACCTCTCCTCCCTTTGGGAGAAAGTGAACTTGGGAGGCCCTTCACTTGTACCCCTGAAGTGGACTTGCTTTGCCAAGAGCTAAGGGGGACCCCACGTGGTGTTTCCGAGGACCAGCTATCTGCTCCTGTTCCGAGTCCTTTGCTGTCCCAAGTCAGAGGTGATGCTGTGGCTTCTGGGGCACCTGGCTCAGGCTCCCACCCACCTGGCCACTGTTGCCCCGCCCCCAGCTCAGACGGGCACCACCTGGGGTCCGTCGTGTTCTCAGCATCACCGCCAATCTTGCCACGTCCACTTCCAGAGATAATGTGGGCCAGCCTGGCTGAGGAGCAGAGCACGTGGCTCTGGGCATAGATCCCTTTTGGGAATCTCCATGATGGCCCCAAGGAGCCATTCCACTTGAAAGCCAGGGTGACCCTCAGATGCTGCCTAGTCTGGCCCGTTCTTTGCAGAGATGGGGAAACTGAGCGACTGCTCAGGGTCACAGGGCAAGGGAGGTCTAGGAGAGGAGCAGGGCAGTCAGAGTTGTCCCCAGGATAGTCCTCCCCTCCTTAGGGTGAAGCTCGGGTGCTGGAAGAAGCTGTATCTCCCCGCCTACTGATGGGTGGAGATCCCACCCATAACCAGTCAACATCTTATCCCCTCCCCTTTCCTTTCAGCAGGCCGTTCCCAACAAGGCAGCGGGGAGGGGCCTCTCTGAGGGATTGGAGATGTCCCTCAGCCCCTTCTCCTCCTTAAGTGAACAGCCTCTCTGATCTGTACCAACCAGGATGCTCACTGCAGCCTGGTGAGCCACAGGATGTCTGCAGGGTTTGGGGAAACATCTCCTGAGGCTAAGCTTTGAGTCCAGATGCTGACAACATTCTAGCAGCATGGCATCTCTGCCTCACTTGGGAGGGAAGGATTCAGGGGACCAGGGGACCCACCACCATCTCTGTGGACAGTGATCCCCTTCGAGGGAATCACAGCTGAACCAAACACTTTGTTGCCTGCTTCCCCCTCAGAACAGAGTCACCCTCTGCTCTGCAGGCCTCCCAAACTGCCCAGGCCTGCCCCCAGGGGTAGCCTTGTGTGGATCAGTGCAGAGCTCTCCTCCAGCCCCTGAGTCTTCTGCACCAGGACCCAGGTGGTCAGGGCTGCGCTGATCCCTGAGGCCCCACAGAGAGAAAGACCCAGTCTTGTCCTTAAGGGACTGGAATTCCACAAATGGGGCTTGATGGGTGGACGAGACAGGGTCCTAAAGCTCCAAACTCTTCTGTACGCCAGGGCTTTTCACTCCATTTAAATTCTTCATTTACTTGTTTAACCAATACTTACTTATTAGCACCAAAATATGACGAAGGCCAGGATATATCCTGGGGATGGAGCAGTGAATACAATGCTGTCTCTACTGCTTTCATGGAGCCCTCATCCGCCTCCTCTCTCCACATCCTCTGTGCTCAAACTGCAGGACAGGAACTTGGCCAGCCCCAGGCCCCCAGGCCTTCACCCGGGCTGACTCCCTTGCCTGGACCAGCTGCAGCTTCCCCTATCATCCTTCTTCACCTGGCAAACTCCACACCATCTGCTGGAACCCAGATCAAAAGTCCCTTCCTGTGTCACTTTGGATGCTCTGGCAGAAGCAGACCCTGGGGCTACGCCCGTGGTCAAGCCCACATCTGGAGGCCTTGTGATTCTTCATTTAGAAGCCCCCCTCCCCACAAACCTGTGATGATTGGAGCCGGACCAGGGTTGGGAGGCGGGGTCTGCGTCTTGAGCCATCTCTGTGTTCCCAATACTCTGCACAGAGCCCTGCACCCCATTGTCTTTTGATGCCATTGTTGAATTGAAGACTGCAGCACACGCAATGTTCTTAACTTCCACCTCCTCTACTCTGGTAAGAAACCATATTTAAGTTCAACATGTCAATGGCACAGTGATCCATTTTTTAAAAATGTATGTGTGCAGTGAAGGGGGTGGGTAGTGAAGATTGGGAAGTTCAGAAAGGAAGATAATACAGAACTTGGGTCCATACATGGGGTCCAGGCCCCGTGAACCATGAGGGCTTTAGTTCCGTAGAAGTGAAAGGTGGTCTGGCCCGCTGGGCTCCATAGCACCAGCAGAGCCGAAGCTGCCTGGGGGTTGGCAGCTGTCTCTCACTTGTTAGAAATGCAGAGCCTCACTATGATGAGCACTGTCTCCATTCCATGTGGTCCAGACATCTGGCAGAAACCCCTCCAACTGGATCACCAACAGTGCTCAGAGTAAGACTTGAAAATCTCTTAATTGATTAAATGAATGAGTGACTGATTAAGGAGTCAAATCTAAGCTGAAACAGTTGACAAATGAAATTATGACTCTGTCATGCAGACCTACAGGAAGATTAATGCATTAACATCTGTGGAGCCCCCAGCATTTCAGAAAAGGGTCAAGCAAGGAAGTCAGCAAGCTCTCATTTCAAGGCTGGGGAATCTAAAGTCCGGGGAAGCCCAGACAATCCTCCAAACACACAAATCCAAGTTAATTCATTCATTTATTGTTAATATGTATTAATGGGCTACTGTTACTGGGCACTCTTCTATGTATGTGGGATACACCTGTGAATAAAACAGAAGAAAATCTACTTGGAGAGGCAGATCATAAGCAAACCCACAATGAATTAGTAAATTATACAGTATGTTATGAGCTTCCTGGGTGGTGTTAGTGGTAAAGAATCTGTCTGCCAATGCAGGAGACATAAGAAACACAGGTTTGATCCCTGGGTTGGGAAGATCCCCTGGAGGAGGGCATAGCAACCCACTCCAGTATTCTTGTCTGGAGAACCCCATGGACAGACGAGCTTGACAGGCTACAGTCCATAGGGTCACACAGAGTCAAACACGACTGAAAAGACTTGGCACGCACTCACACACACATGTTACAAGGTGAAAAATGCAAGGTGGAAAAATAGACCAAATTAAAGGGACTGGGAATGTGTGTGTGGAGGGGGTGTGAGATGGGATTAAATACTGAAATTTAAGCTGGGTGGATGGAGTAGACCATGCTGAGCAAGTGAGACTGGAATAAGGATTTTTGAAGGAGTTTGCATCTAACTACCTTGTGGGTTTGCACTAAGAGCTTAGCACGGGGCAGCTGCTCTGGAGAGTGCTGTCACCATCCTCCACCTCCTCCTCCTTGTCACCATCATCATCACCTTCATTGTCACGACTTTTAACTTTATGCTTCAATCTGGAAGTTGCATGCTCCATCCTTCTTTTATTTTGTGTCTCCCTCAGGATGACTAGTGGTGGAGAAAGTGCTGAAAGCTATGGGCTCACAGCTGCCATTTCCGAGGGTCCCACTTCCCAGGAGGACCTTCCTGGGACTCCCAGGCCAGAGGGGTTGCTGCTACTCCAAGCTGAAGGAAATTATCAAGAACTGTGTAGGATCTGAGACTTTTATTCTATTTGTGAGTTAACAGGTGGTCTCCTGCAGTTTTGTGGATGCTAGAAGAAGACATGAGACTCCTGGGTCAGAGACCAAGGATAGTTTATTACTCAGAGCAGGACACAGAGTGTCAGTACTGGCAGAAGTTCTCTAAGACCTGGCTCCAACAGGACAATGTGATGTGTGCCAGGTGATGCCCTGCACAGGCAGTGAGTTGTAGTCTGACACGCAGAAGCACACGGAACCCATGAAGAATTGTTTCCGAACAGACTTAGGGAATCTGAGAGCAAAATACATGTTTATCTGTCTTTTGGCGACTCTGGGATGAGGGAGAATCCAGGCTCATACTTTAGGGACTTCTCTGCTTCTGCCATATCAGGAAGGCAGTTAGTTCTTGGCTCTGGTCAGGGTCAAAGCTCAGTCACTTTTCTAGGGGTATAACTTTGGGCAATTTGCTTATACTGTCCCTATCCTTAAACTGGGCTGCCCTGGTGGCTCAGAGAGTAAAGAATCCACCTGTAATGTGGGAGACCTAGGTTCGATCTTTGGGTTGGGAAGATCCCCTGGAGGAGGGCATGACAACCCACTCAGGTATTCTTGTCTAGAGAATCCTCATGGACAGAGGAACCTGGTGGGCTACAGACCACAAGGTCACAAAGAGTTGGACACGACTGAAGTGACTCAACACAGCATCCTTAAACTAAGGATAACAATGTTCCTACTTTGGAACAGTTCTTGGGAGGACTGAATGATATAATGTTTCAACAGGGCTTAGCTCAATGCCTGGCATGTGGCAAGGGCTCGGTCAATGATAAAGATGGCAGGGATGATGGCTTTCCAGAAAGAAAAACATGGGTCACAGGAAACCTGCTAGAGATTGGTGGTGCGGCCAGGTAATAAACTGTGAGCCAGCCCTCTAATGCCAGAGGGAGGGGAGAGAGAGATTTTTCATCCTTCTAGGCAGTGATTGCTTTGGGCCTTTAGGATTAAACTCTGTTTCAGAGTTTAATGTCCTAGAATTTGTTTACATGTGTCTTCAGAAACTGTGTCACACTCACAGTCTGAGCAGGGGTTCTTGCTTCTAAGAAGTCTTTTTTATAATCTCAAAATTGAATCCAGGGTTTTCAATTTGTCCTTAGAGACTGCATTGCTGTGTATGCCGCTGATGATTAAATAGGTCATGCAGATCCTTGAGCTGGTACTTTTTTTTTCATAAGCCATATAGCCAGAAACCCTGAGGAGATGGGGATTTTGTTTTTGTTAAGAGTCGGTCAACTCAATTCACTATCTCCTGCTTGTGTGTTCTGTGACCGGCAGTGTGACCAGCAGCAGAGTGGCCCGACAGTGTGCATGGCCCGAGCTCGCCCTCACGGAGCTTGGAAGCACCTTGGAGCCAGAATTCATATGAAAGGCAGGACTTAAATGTCACGCAGAGGAGTGAAGAAGGAGATGGGCAGAGAGAGACGGGGAAGGAGGTGGGGCGGCACAGAGAGGAAGAGAGAGGAGTAGACTATCGTCAAGGAGACCATGGTCCGTGTCCTGAAAGCCTATGGGTGGGGCCTTAAGGAGCATGATGTATTAGAACAACCAAGTCTCGGACTTGCCTTGGATTCCAGTCCTGACTGCCTCTGTGACCTTGGCCAAATGATTTAACTTCCAATTTCCCGGGGGGGCAGGGTTTGGGTTTTCTCTCTTGTAAAGAGAGGACATTAACACCTGCCTTTTAGGACCTTGTGAAACTTGGTGGTTGAAATGATTGGCAGGCACGATGAGGAGTGGGTTCAATAAATGGCATTTAAAAATTGTGGGCAGGGCTTTCCTTGGCAGTCCAGTGATTAAGACTCTGCGCTTCCACTTCTGTGGGTGCATGTTCTATCCCTGGTCGGGGAATTAAGATCTAGCATGCAGATGGTAAAGAGTCTGCCTGCAATGCAGGAGACCTGGGTTCAATCCCTGGGTGGGAAAGATCCCCTGGAGAAGGGAATAGCTACCCACTCCAATATTCTGGCCTGGAAAATTCCAAGGACTGAGGAGTCTGGTGAGCTACAGTCCACAGGGTCCCAAAGAGTCAGAGAAGACTGAGTGACTGACACACATGTACATACAGCGTGTCTCGGCCGAAATAAAAAACATGTGGGCAAGACTGTTGGGTCGGTTCCTGGGAAATAGACTCAGATGGAAGTTCACAGGGAGGGCCCTGGGGAGCAGCGTCTGTGAAGTGTGGATGGATGCGGGAGGGGCAGGAGATAGGGATGTGGGTGCAGCGGCAGCTGAGAGCTCAGTGCATGATGGCCCTCGAGCTGGGTGGCTCTCAGAGTGGTCCTGAACTGAGGCAGGGCACTGGGTCTTGTGCCAGCTGGTCAGCCTCTCCCCAATGGGGCCTGATCATGGTGAGCAGCAGAACCTGGGGCCAGGCAGCTCCCTGGGCAGAGGGCAAATCCGGGAGGGGTCTGGGCTGGGAGTCATCAGTAGCCAACACTCTCGGCGGCTGGGAGAATACATGCCTTGTTCCGGAAGGAGCAGAGTATCAAAGAGCCAAGTGCTACTTCTCCAAGAGAACTAGAGAATCCAGAGAGACTCACATTAGCTCAGTCAGAGGCCCCATTGGCAAGGCCAGCATGGTGGCGATCATCGGCCTCATCTAGGTGGTCAAAGCCCAGGGCGGTGCAGTGAACTGCAGAATTTGGGCAGCATTCAAAGCCAGTCTGGGCGCCTCCAGTCCGACTTCCACTTGCTTAGTCACCTAAGATTTCTGGACAATCCCCTCGTCCCTTTTCAGCATATCTCCTTCCCCCATTCATCTCTCTGCCACTGACATTTGGCAACTTGAACTCCCCTCCTTCGATCTAAGTGCTCAGGGAATCAGAAATTCCAGGTTTCAGGCATGTCTGCCCATGTGATAGCACTCTTCAAAGACCTTTATTTGCATGGAGTGTAAAGTGAAGTCCATGAACTACTATTAATAATCAAACAAAGACGGCAAATCCTTCAGGAGACACCACAATTTCTGGCCCCACCCGAAGCAAAGAAACCAATGAGGACTTTTTCCAAATGAAAATGAATCCATTGTTAGCTCTAATTTTATGGGTGCCAAAGGCTGAGGTCTTTGGGGTTCAGGCTCAGCCTGAACTAAGCTATCTTGCAGTTTCTTCTTCCCAGCCCTCTGGATTAATATTTAGCAATTTTTATGGAAGTTGAAACTGCCAATTAAGGGTGGTTCTCTAATAGGCAAATAATACTGGCATTTACCCAAGAAAAGCTAGACTCCCCTTAGAACAACATTTTCTTGTTTACTGAAACTCTCTTGAGTTAACAATAGCTCCAAAAGGAAGAAACTCATCTACTGGAAAACCACACGATGCTATGGAAAAGCTCGAACAGCCTTTTTGTCCAAGCCAATATCTGACTGTTCCCCAGATACTCTGATACAGACCCGTGAGTTGTGATTCTGAATGTGGACAGGCATCGTTCCCTGTTCTTTTCCCATCCCAGCACCCTGCTAGTCATTGATTAATGAAATTGGCAGCTGAACTTCTGAGCTCCTCAAAATGTGCCGAGTCCATGTGAACATTTAGCTTCAGGACCCCTCCTTGTACAGTTCTTGTACTAGGAATTATTGGAAACAACTTAAAGACCCCATAACAGGGAATCCGTTGAATAAATTGTGGTAGAGATCTTCATTAGAAGGTTATACAGCCATGAAAATGATAATGCAGAAGGATATTCCATGGCATGAAAAATGTTGGCAAGGACAAGCTACAAAAGAGCACGAAGAGTATGATCCATTTTCATAAACACGGGTACGCAAGTGGCTGAACATCAGAGGTGTTTTCCCCTAGTGGTGAAATTACTGGAGGTTCTATTCCCTCCTTTCTTGCTATCCTCTTTCTCACTCTTCTGCAATCCACATGTATATATTTCTTACATAATTAAGAGATGAAAAGTTAAAAAGGGGGTACAGAAGAGAGGATTCTCGGCGTAAGGAACAAACAGCTTTTGGTGTTCAAAGCCCAAGTTCTTGCCATCATAGCCCTGCCTCCTGTTAGTCTGACCACCAGCAATACAGGAAGGCCAAGTTTATTTGTGATGGACAAGAAAGGCAGCATGGCCAAGGGCAAGGGACATTTCAGTTTGATTGGTTTCTATCTTCTGGGGAAAAAAAATATCCAAAGGTGGTGACATGCCTTCTCTGAAAGTCCGCTTGCTCTGATGCCCCATCCTGGGGCCCTTCTGGAGAACTCCATGACGTCAGCAGTTAGGACATGACCCCAGTGGTTTTGCTCTGGGCAACACGGCCGCATGCTCTGCTGCCGTCCTGGGTGATCTGAGGGCTGGGGACAGGACTCCAGTACCTGCCAGGCTGCTGGCTCCCTGTCACGCAGCTGAACCGCTGGGCGCTGAGTCCCTAGCGGGCGGACATCCTCCTGCTTTGGGGCACAGAGTGGGGCGGGCGCCAGCCAGAGCGGCGGAGGCGATGACAGTGCTGGCTATCTGCAGATCTTGCTGCGGCTAAGGTTGCGTGGTTTGCAATTAGAAGAGAGGTCCGGGGGCCTGGGAGATCATTTCCTTCAGCAGCTTATCAGTTGGGCAAAATCAGGGGCTGTCAGGCTTAGCTGGCTGGCCCTGCCTGCTCCCTCTGCCCCCGCCAACTCCTGCCCGGACAGCCCTGGCACCCTTGAGCCCCAGAAAAGCGCTCCCCGCTCCCCTGGTGGACCTCGAACCACCAGGGTGCTTTCTAAGCAGATTGTGTTGTGTGCCCTGTGGGCCTGTCTTGGAGGAGTTTTTCCCCAACCATGCTTCCCCCACCTCCTAGCCCAGGACCCCTTACCACTCCCTCTTGGTACATTTCACAGTGTGTGATTATTCATGCATTTGTATGATGCTGAGTCACTTTTTCCCCCAACTCAACTACAGACTTGTTTTTGTTCATAGGCTCTCACTGCACCAAGCTCAGAGCCTGGCACAGAGCAGGCTCTCAAGAATAATATGAGTGAATGAATGCATGAATGAATGCACGCATGCATGATCCGTGCATGACAGCCATGAATAACATTCTAACCTTAAAGCATGTTTGCTTAAAACCAGCCCTCCTGGCCTGAGTCCAGGTTCAGCAATCCATGAGCTGTGTGACTGTGGGCAGGTTGCAGGACTATGAGATTCTTCCAGTCTCGGTCAAACATGGACGCAAACAGTCCTTTTAGCATACAATTGTAGTGAAGGTTGTAGAGATGATGCCTGTGAGGCTCTGATGCCGAAGCAAGCACTGAGTGAGACTGCTATGATTATTTCTGTTCTGATTCATTCTTGACTTTATTATTCTGTCCTTTGAGTCTCTTCCAGCCAGAGTTGGAGGTCAGCCTTGGTTATTAAATTTCTTGATGTCTACATGGATCTGGGCCTCTCCACCTGACGGCGTGCCCCTTTGTCCTCTCGGGTTTGGCGCTACAGAGAAAAGGAAATCGGCACCTCTTTGTTCTAAGAGTCTTGGCAAACACGGGGGAGAACCCAGTTCACTGTCTCCCACCTGGAACTCGGTCTGATTTTGCCGTGCAGTCGCATGGTCCCTGGGTTGTCAACGCAGGAGAGCGGCCCATCAGCAAGGGGACTCCAGGTCTTGCAGGAAAGAGGACAATGGGCTGCCCTCCCTTTCCTCCCAGGCCAGGTTCCACAGAGGGCTGGCCTCTGCAGCTGAAGAAGGACCCAGTTGTGTCTGTTTCAGTCTGGACGTTCCCATGGGGTGGAACCTCTGGGAGGGAAATCAGGCTGGAGAAACTCGATGCCGACACGGGACACAGAGACACAGGAACGGCTTCTCTGGCCCAGTGACAACAGGGAACATGTAAGAGTCTGCTTTCAGCCCTTCGGTTTCAGCGGGACTCAGACAGGCACAGCACCTCTCACGTGGCCCCACAGCGGCTATGCAGGGCAGTGCTTCCAACAGGTCTGTCATTCCAGTTTCCTGTTAGCCACACTAGCTCTGCGCTCAGCATTTTCACTTCAGGCTCACCTGGACAAGGCTTTGATGACCTACAATTATATGATGGAGCATTAGCACACACAATGTTCAATTGCCATATTTTAACCTCAGATCTTGGCCAAGTCCAGAGAAACCGAACATGAAGAAGACTGGCTCCCAACCAACAAGATCTTGGTTTACTAGTGAAGTCGGCAAAGTAGTGTCTCATGCAGAGTTTCCTATGGTGCCATGTGGTAGTAATTTATCTCAATTTTATTCTTTTTGTTTTTCTAGCAAATATTTATTGATTGCTGGGTCAGGAAGACCCCTGGGGTAGGAAATGGCAAACTACTCCAGTATTTTTGCCTGGAGAATTCCATGGACAGAGGAGCACCTGGTGGGCTACAGTCCATGGGGTTGCAAAGAGTGAGACATGACCAAGCAATTAAAACAACACCTACTCTGTACCAGCCAATGTGCTACAGGCCAGGAACACCACAGGTGCAAAAACAAGAAGACACGATGCCTGACCCCAGTGTTCATTGCAGCACTGTTTACACTAGCCAAAACAAGGAAGCAGCCTAAATATCCATCAACAGAGGGATGGATAAAGAAGATATGGTAATATATACAAAGGAATATTATTCAGCCATTAAAAAGAATCAGATACTGCCACTTGCGGTAGCATGGATGGACCTAGAGATTATTATACTAAGTGAAGTAAGTCAGACAGAGAAGGAGAAATATCATATGACACCCCTTATATGTGGAATCTAAAAAGAAATGACACAAATGATCTTCCTTATAAACTGGAAAGAGATGCATAGACTTAGAAAACAAACTTAACGGTTATCAGGGGGAAGGGATAGTTAGCAAGTTTGGGAAGGTCATGTACACACTGCTGTATTTAAAGTGGATAACTAACAAGGGCCTACTGAACAACACATGGGACTCTACTCAATTTTATGTGCCAGTCTAGATGGCAGGGGAGGTCTGGGGGAGAATAGATACGTGTATATGTATGGCTGAGTCCCTTCACTGTTCATCTGAAACTACCACAACACTATTAATCAGCTATACCTCCATTCAAAATAAAAAGTTTAAAGTTTAATTTAAAAAAAGACACGATGCTTGTCCTTATGGAATTTAGATGGAGAGACATTAAATAATCATTCAAATCAGTGGGTTGATCATCACAGAGAAGAGGGAAATTTGTCCGAGTGGGAGATCAGATGAGGCTCCCCTGTGGAGCAGACATTGAACCAAAGTCTGGAGGCTGAGTGGGATGTTGCTAAGTAAAGGAGGAGGGAAGAGCTTTTCAGGGAGGAGGGATGGGCTGTGCAAAAGTCCTGGGTCAGAGACATGCATGTGAGGGACTGTGAGAAGGCCAGGGAAGTAAGAGTGGAGAGGAGGAGGTGGTGCAAGGAGAGACAGATCAGACAGGTGCTGGAGTTTTGTCTTTATCCTTCAAAAAATGAGAAGCCATGCAGGGCTGGAAGCCAGGCAATGACACAGTTAGATTTCCATTTTTAAAAGATCGCTTTCAAAAAAAAAAAAAAAGATCGCTTTCATGGCAGAGAGTGAACTCTGTATTGGAGAAAGGGGGGACTTGGGGTGGTGGACAAGTGAGACATTGTTGCCAAGACCCTGATGAGCAGAGATGGTCGCCTGGAGTAAGGTGAGGGTGGGTCAGGCGGGAGGAATCGCAGGGTGGAGAGAGATTTAGGAAGAGCAGTGGACAGGACTTGATTCCAGATTAGACATGGTCAGTTTAGGAGTGTGGGTGTGTCAAGGATGGCTCAGATGTTTCTGGTCTTGGGCTCAGTGAATATTGATTTTGGTGGGTGAGGTGTGGAATGATGGCCAGGTTAGAAAGGCGAGACTGTGGGTCCCATTTTGCAGATGTTTGGTTTGAGGTGACTGTGGGACATCCCGGTGGAGATGCAGAATGGATACATGGTGTGGACCACAGAGGGGAGGTCTGCCAAGGCAAGTCTCGGAGCCGCCACTTAGGGGTGCTCATCACAGCCTTGGATGCAAGAGGTCTCCTGGAAGCAAACCATGAGAAAAGAGGTAAGGGTTGAGGAGGGGGCCCTAGAAGACCCCAGCACATGAGTGAGGAGAGTTTGCAAAGGATATAGAAGAGAGACCAGAGACGAGGGTGAATGAGCATTTCACCACTGGACAAGGCCAGAGCCATCCAGGAGGAAGTGATGGGCGGCGCTGAACACAGCAAAGGGGGAATGATGATTGGGGAATGACCATCCACCTGAGTGACCCGGAGGCCACTGGTGTCCTTCGTGAGAACTGTTTCAGCTGACAAAGCCCACGGCTCAGAGAGCTAAGATGACTGAGGACAGTTATCAGTGAAGACAGGGCTGAACCAAGACTTGAGCCCAAGTTTTCTGGCTGGGTTCTTTCGGTGCTCTTTCTAACATGCGCAAACACGACGTGAACAGGGACCTCTGTGGTCTACAGATGCCACAGGGTCAACCTTGGCTTTT
Organism: Muntiacus reevesi; assembly: GCF_963930625.1. Lineage (NCBI taxonomy): Eukaryota > Metazoa > Chordata > Mammalia > Artiodactyla > Cervidae > Muntiacus > Muntiacus reevesi. The sequence continues at coordinate 164,668,486 of NC_089250.1, forward strand.
CCACACTAATTCATACTCCATATCTCCACAACAGCCGAGGATCACTCTTTGCTCACATTATACACAGACTGAGGGTCTGCTCAGGCCAAGGGGTGGTCTTGTGTGGGCCAGGCCTGTTCTGGGGTTGGAGGGGAAGAACATGTGTGGCATTGTCAGAGGTCAGAGGACCTGGGTCTGGGGCATGAATCAAGGGTGAGTCTGGGTGGATTCCATCTCAGGTCACACGTGTAGAGGTTCAACTGCGTGGCTGAGTGGCTCATTTCATTTGAACCTGGACATTAAAGGCAGGCTTAGCATTGTACTTCACATATAAACTTGCTTCACTTCTAGGTGGTTTACAGGGGATCATTCTACTGTCCTTGGTCACAGTCCTTGAGTGACACTTATTCCTTGCACCTCATGTACTGGTGCCTTTAAAGTTGTTTATGAGTTCATATGGTTTTCTTTTCTGTTTTGAAATGCAAGCCTGCTATTAATGTGGAGTTAGTTTTCCCATCCCACTCCCAAACACAAATGAATAGTATATACTTGAAAAAGGTACTTTACTTACAAAATGAAATAAATGGAAACTAAAACATCAAAGAAACACAATTTAACAAATCAGATTTACATTTTAAAATGAGAATCCTGAGCTTGGCACAGAGACATGAAAACTCTTATAACTGTTGTAAATTGGCCTAACCTTTTCTTTTGGAAAGCAATTTAGCAATATATAAAATGTTCATATTTGTTAAATCAGTAGTTCCACTTCTGAGAATGTATCCCAAGAAAGTAATATGGGAAGCAAAACTAAAGCTCTGTGGTCAGAGGCATGGAATGCAGTGTTATTTATCAGAGAAAAGCAGAAGAAAGCTACAAAAATATCCAATTCCCAGGGAACATCTTAAAATTCTTTATAGGATAAGGCAGAATACAACTGTAACTAAAAAAAATTGATATCCAGACCTAAGATTATTTTATGCTCTTTCTTGTAAATATTTTACAGACTTTTTCTTAAAAATCTTTTGGGGGATATAACTGACATGCACAAACCTGCACATATTTAATTTGATAAGATGCAATGTGCATGTACACTTGTGAAACTATGACTGCAATGAAGATATTGTATATATTTAACCACCTCCAAAGTTTACGTTGGGGCTTTTTCTAATATCTTCCACCAGCCCCTTCTAATCTCCCTTATTTTCAGGCAATACTCATCTGATCTCTGTTATTATAGTTCATTTTCCAAAATTTTAACTGGAGTTATACGGTAGGAACTCTTGTTTGTCTGATTTCTGGCTTTTTTGTTTAGCGTCGCTGTTTCGAGAACCATCCCCCTTATTTTCTGTATCCGTAGTTGAATCCTATTAATTGCTTAGTAGTGTTCCATTATATGGGCTTCCCAGGTGACTCAATGGGTAAAGAATCTACCTGCAATTCAAGAGACACAGGAGATGCAGGCTCAATCTCTGGGTTGGAAGATCCTTTGGAGAAGGAAATGGCAACCCACTCCATTATTCTTGCCTGGGAAATCCCATGGACAGCGGAGCCTGGCGGGCTACAGTCCATGGGGTTGCAAAAGACTTGGACATGACTTAGCGACTAGGCAACAATTTCATTAGATGGACGAACCACAATTGGCTTATCTTTCCTACATTGGTGCACACTGGGTTGTTTCCAGTTTTGAGCTATTACAAATAAAGTTACTATGAATAATCAAGTGCAAGCCTTTGTAAGGACATATGCTTACATTTCTTTGGAGTAAATACCTCAGAATGGAGTGAGTGTGTCATAGGGTAGGCATATGCTTAACTTCCAAAGAATTTGCCAAACTTCCCAAAGCGGTTGTACCATCCTGTACCCGCACCAACAGGGCGTGATGGCTATGCTTTCTTGCCAATGACTAGTACAGGCAGTCTTTTTAAGTTCAGATGTCCTAGTAAGTGAGTCTGTGGTATCTAAACTGTATTTTTATTTGTACTGTTGTTGTTCAGTTGCTAAATCACGTCTGACTCTGTGACCCCATGGACCTCAGCATGCCACACTTCCCTGTCCTTCACCACCTCCCAGAATTTGCTTGAACTCATGTCCATTGAGTCAGTGATGCCATCCGACCACTCATCCTCTGTCGCCCACTTCTTCTCCTGCTCTCAATCTTTCCCAGTGTTGAGATATTTTCCAGTGAGTCAGCTCTTCACATTTCTAAGAGTAGACTTTCTAAATTTTGAATATATCAGTTTTTGCATTTTTAGAAAATGAATTTTGTGTTGTTTTTAAGAAATATTGGCCAACACCAAGGTGACAATAGAAGTTTCAATATTTTTGGTTTTACGTTTAGCTCATTGCTCCTTATTGAGTTAATTTTGTATAGAGTAAGAGATATGGTTCATTTTTGCATGTGGCTATCCAGTGATTTTAGCATTGTGTGTGCATAAGACTTTTTCTTTCTCCACTAAATGGTCTTTGAACCTCTGTTGAAATGAGTTGACCATGCATGTGTGGGTCTATTTCTGGGCTCTTTATTCTGATCTATTTATCTATACTAACACCAATACTACACTGTTTTGGTTACTCTGACTTTATGATAAGTCTGGAAGTCAGGCATGGGCTTTCCTGGTGGCTCAGATAGTAAAGAATCTTCCCACAATGAGGGAGACCCAGGTTCGATTCCTGGGTCAGGAAGATCCCCTGGAGATGGGAATGGCAATCCACTCCAGTATTCTTGCCTGGAGAATTCCATGAATGGAGGAGCCTGGCAGGCTAGAGTCCGTGGGGTCAAACACTACTGAGTGACTAACACTGGAGGTCAGGCAATGTAGGTTCTCCAACTTAGTTCTTCTTTTTCAAAGCTTTTTGTCTAGTCTTGGGATTTTACTTTTCCATATGAATTTTAGAATTGTCTTGTCAATGTCCAAAAAGAATCCTCCTGGGACTTTGATTGCACTAAATCTATAAATCAATTTGGCATAAAATAGACATCTTAGCAATATTGAATCTTCTGATCCTTCCTCTCAAAATAGGTCTCCATTTATTTAGGCCTTTAATTTCCCTCAGCAATGTCTTCAGTGTATAAATCTTACACACCTTTCATCATGTTTATTTATAAAGTATTTCATGTTTTGAAATAGGTAAATGGTATTTTAAAATTTCAATCCCCAATTGTTTGTTGCTAGTATATAGAAATACATTGATTTTTATAATTTTATCTTGTATCCTATAATCTTACTAAATTCACTTTTTTGTCCTAGTAGCATTTTTTAGATTCCAGAGGGTTTTTGATGTAGACAATCATGCTATTTGCAAATAAAAACAATTTTATGTTTTCTTTCCACCTGGATTCATTTTATTTCTTTTTCTAGCTGTATTACCTTGTTTAGAACTTTCTGGAGGAAGTTGAATAGATCATCCTTGCTTAGTTCCCAATCTTGTGGAAAAGCATTCATTCTTTCACCGTTACCTATGCAATTAAGTTTAGGTTTCTGAGTAAATATTCCTTATCTTGTTGATGAGTTTTAGTCTAGTCCTTGCTTGCTAAGTGTTTTTATTTATTTATTTATTTATTTTACCAGAAATAGGTGTTGGATTTTGTCAAATGCCTTTGCTGTATCTAGTGAAATGATTGCATTACCTTTCTTTTAGTCTATATTTAATCTAATGTAGTGAGTTACATTAATTGATTTTTGAATGTTAAAGCAAACTTTTTAGGGAATTTCTAAGGGAATTTCTAAGAATAACCTCCCTTAGTTATTGTGTATATTTTTTAAAAATATATTATTGAATTTTACTTGCTAAAATTTTTTAAGAACGTTTGCATCTATATATATGAGGAATGCTTGTCTGTAGAGTCTCTTTCCTTGTAATATTTTTTGTCTGGTTTTGGTATCAAAATAATGTTGCCTTATAAGAAGAATTAGAAAATAGTCCCCCCTCTTCAAATTTCTAGGATATAAAATGAAGAATTGGTATTATTTATCCTTAAATGCTTGGTAGAATTCACCAGTGAAGCCATCTAATTCTGGAGTTTTATTTGTATGAAAGATTTTAACTAAAAATTCATATTCTTTGGTATATATAAGACTGTTCAAGTTATCTATTTTTGTTTTCTTGTGTGAGGTTTGATAGTTTCTGTCTTCCAAGAAATTTTTCCATTTCATGTAAGTTGAACAATTTGGTCTAGAGTTGTTCACATATTCTTTAATTATCCTTTTATTATTTGTAGTATATGTATTGATATCACTTCTCTTATCCTTAATGTTGGTAATTTTTGTCTTTTTCCTAATTGATCTGGGCAGAGGTTTATCATTTTGTTGATCTTCTCAAAGGATCAGCTTTGGTTCCATTAATTGTACTGTATCTTTTTTTATTGACTTATTAATATAACTCTTTTGTGTTATTCCTATATTTTATAAAAGTATACTTTATAAAAGTAAATTTCAGCTCTTTTCTTAGACTTTATGCTATCATGTCAATTGTTTTACTTCTATATGTATTATAAACCCCAGAGAACATTGCTCTCATTTTTGTTCTAAATAGGTGATTATCTTTTAAAGATGTTTAAATAATAAGATAAAGCTTTTCCACTTACCTATGCAACCCCCATCCTCGGTCCTCCTCATTTCTTTGTTTGGATGTGTGTTTGTATCTGGCATCATTTTCCTTTAACTTAAAAGACCTCCTCAAATATTCCTTATAGTTCAGGCCTGTTGGAGATGAATTCTTTCCGCCTTTGAGTGTCTTCAAAAGTCTTTATTTTGACTTAATGTTGAAAATATGTTTGTCAGACAGAGAATTCTAGGTTGGCAATTATTTCAGTAAGCATATTGCTCCACTGGTTTTGAGCTGTGTTGTTTCTGGTGAGAATCTGTGGTTTTCCCTATCTTTCGGACATATTGTTCCTTTTTCACCCTCTGGCTGCTTTGAAGATTTCTGTTTACTGCTGATTTCAAGCAATTTTAGTATGATTTTTATTTTGCAGTTTTATTCAAGTTTGTTGTCCTGTGGTTTACTGAGCTTCATATATATATTTTAATAGCTTTAATCAATCTTGAAAATATTTGGACATTATTACTTCAAATATTTTTTTCAGTCCCCTTTCTCTTTTCTCTCAAGGCCTCCAATGATATGTATAGTTGGTCCCTTGACATTTGTTCCTACAGCTCACTGATGGCTCTGTTCATTCATTCATGTCTTTTTTACCCCAAGTTTTTTATTTAGAATAGATTCTATTAGTATGTATTCAAATTCCCTATCATTTTCAGAAAGGCTTAATCTTGCAAAGAGTTTTGATGTAGGAAAATGCTAAGGTTTTATTGTTGCATGAAGAGGGCATGATACAAAATTTTATATAAAGTGTGACCATGAATATGTTTAAAACATGCTTAGAAAAATGTTAGCAGATAATACAGAGTTGCAAGCAATGGATTTACCTGGCTGGTGGGTTTCTGGATTCTTATTATCTTCTTCATTCTTTTCTATAATTGCCAGAATTTTGCCATAAGCAAATACTCTTTTACAAGTAATTATATAAGAAAGGCTATAAAGTATTAACAAAACTATATTCCAGTAGTCAAGTATGGATGTGAGAGTTGGACCATAAAGAAGGCTGAGTGCCAGAGAATTGATGCTTTTGAATTGTGCTGGAGAAGACTCTATTTAGAGTCCCTTGGACTACAAAGAGATCAAACCAGTCAATCCTAAAGGAAACCAACCCTGAATATTCATTGGAAGGACTGATGTTGTAGCTGAAACTCCAATACTTTGGTCACCTGATGTGAAAAGCTGACTCAAGGAAAAGACTCTGATGCTGGGAAAGATTGAGGGCAGGAGGAGAAGGGATGACAGAGGATGGGATGGTTGGATAGCATCACTGACTCATTGGACATGAGTTTGAGCAAACTCCTGGAGAGAGTGAAAGACAGGGAAGCCTGGCATGCTGCAGTCCGTGGGGTTGCAAAGAGTCAGATG